>NW_026623053.1:19392017-19695047 GCF_023065955.2 Ursus arctos
TTTTTCTTCCCTGCTCCCAGTTTTCTTCAAATGTTTGGAAATTCTTTAAACTTGTTTTTAAGAAGAGAGGATACATTGATGATTACTGGAAGCTGACATGAGTTTTCTGTTATTAAATAAATAGATATACTTCTGATAGGTTTCCTTTCTGAGTGGGAGCCTGACTGAGATCTCTGTCTCTGTGAGTGAATTATATCAACTGGAAAGCTTTACTTTAGAATATATAGGCAGAAGCCTGGCTGCTCTCTGGTATTCCTTCATTGCTGTTTGACTTTACTCTGGTTATTATCACTCAGTCAATCACTAAATCTCGCTAGCTGGGCAGTATAAATCTCTGAAAAGTTTAGATAGATTTATTGGGAATCTTTTGTTGTATAGGAAACTTCCTAAGGTTTAGCAAAGCTTAGTGGCTTAAAACAGCAACGATTTACTTAGCTCACCATCTTGTGGATCGGGAGATTAGGCTGGGATCAACTGGATGGTTTTGGTGTCAGTTTGGCTCCCTCATGCATTTGTGTTCAGCTGTATAACTAGATAGCTGTGTTTATGAGGGTGATGAGCTCTTGGCTGAGGCATTGGGGGCAGTTGGGCCTTGTGTCTCTCTCATCCTGCAGCAGGCTGACCTAGACTGATTTACATGACAGTTTCAGGGATCTAAGCAAGGGAGCAGAATTGCAAGGAATTCTGAAGTACAGAATTAAAACTGGCTTAGAACTTACAGTGTCACTTCTGTTGGATTCTTGGCAAAACAAGTGAAAAAGCCAGCTCAGATTCAGGGAATAAGGGAATAGACTATACCTTTTGATGGGAAGAGCTATGAAGTCATATTGCAAATGGTATTAATTCAAAGAGAGGTAGAGAATTATGTTCAGCCATACTTTCTAGGTAATTGATATATTACACTATATATTTAATTTTTTTTTTTTACTTTTGAAAATGAAGTTTTATAGTTTGTGTGTGTGTGTATGTATGTATGTATCTATATAAAGTGTATACAATTGACCCTTGAACAATGTGGGGGTTAGAGGTGCTGACTCTGAACAGTTGAAAATCTGCATGTAACTTTTGACTCTCCCAAAACTTTACTAATAGTCTACTGTTGACTGGAAGCCTTACTGGTAACATAAACAGTTGATTAACACATATGTTATATGTGTTATATATATATGTTATATATAACACGTATATTATATGTATTATATACTATATTATAATACAGTAAGGTAGAGGAAAGAAAATGTTATTAAGAAAATCATAAGGGAGGGAAAATACATTCACATTACTGTACTGTAAAAAAAAAAAAACAGAATGTAGGTGGAACTCGTGCAGTTCAAACCATGTTGTTTAAAAGTCAACTGTCTGTCTTTGAGAGCTCCCTCACCTTCATTCCCTGTATGCTGTGCAAAGCCAAGTCCTGTCAGTTTTGCTTTCTAAGTACTCTGCAATTCATCCGTTTTTTTTTTTTTTTTTCCTGATGCTACCACACTAGCATAATAATCTGGACATATATATGGTGGGATGGCCAGATAGTTTCTAATATGGCATGGTTTTGAATTTACGCATTTAACAACCTACAGTCAAGATGATATTCTTCTAAATTAATGTTTAGTCAGTGAAGGCAAACAGGTTTAACACAGGTGGATAAATTTACAAAATTAATGGACATTTTAATTGCTTATTATTTGTGTGTTATAGACATCTGTTTTTCTGTTAATCATTTTCTTTTTTTCCCCACTTCATTGAGATACAGTTGACATATAGCATTGTATAAGGTTAAGGTGTACAATGTGATGATTTGATACAGATATATATTGTGAAATGACTACCACAGTAGGGTTAGTTAACAACTTTATCACCTCACATAATCACTATTTTTGTGTCTATGTGGTGAGAACATTTAAGATCTATTCATTTTTTAAAAAGATTTTATTTGTTTGAGAGAGCGTGCATGTGTGCATGAGTGGAGGGGAGGGGCAGAGAGAGAAGAAGAAGAAGACTCCTCGCCAAGAAGGGAGCCCAGTGTGGGGTCAGTCGCAGGTCCCTGGGATCATGACCTGAGCTGAAGATAGATGCTTAACTGACTGAGCCACCCAGGTGCCCCTTAAGATACATTCTTGTAGCGGTTTTCAAATATATAATACAGTATTTTTAACTATAGTCACCATACTGTACATTAGATCATCAGAACTTACTCATCTTATAATTGAAGTTTGTACCTTTGACCAACATCTTCCCATATCCTCCACCTTGCAGCCCCTACAGCACTTGCCAACCACCATTCTACTCTGTTGCTGTTAGCTTGGCTTTTTTCAAATACCATATATAAGTGAGATTATATAGTATTTGTCTTTCTCTGTCTGACTTACATCATTTCGTATAATGTCCTCAAGATTCATCCATGTTATAGTAAATGACAGGATATCCTTTTCATGGCTGAATAATATTCTGTTGTGTATGTGTGTGTTTGTGCGTGTATGTGCATATATATGTGTGTGTGTATATATGTAATTGTATGTGTATACATGTATATACATATACATATGTTGTATATGTATAACATATACAATAGTAGTTTCAGGAAGCAGTAGTGATTCAACATTTATATATGTTACTCAATGCTCACAATAAGTGTAGTCACCATCTATCACCATACAACATTATTAAAATATTAATGACTATACTCCATATGCTGTACTTTTCATCTCTGTGGCTTATTTTATAACTGGAAGTTTGTATCTCTTGATCTCTTTCATCTGTTTGCCAATTCCCTACATCCCTTCAGTTTGGGAAACCCCCAGTTTGTTCTCTGTATTTATGAGCTCTTTCTGTTTTGTTTGTTGCCCCCCCCCTTTCTTAAGATTCTACATATAAGTGAAATCATATGGTATTTGCCTTTCTCTGTCTGACTTATTTCACTTAGTGTAATACCCTCTAGGTCCATCCATGTTGTCACAAATGGCAAGATTCTATTCTTTTTTTATGCTGAGTAATATTCCTTTGTATATGTATATTTACTTATCCATTCATCTTTGATGGACGTTTAGGTTGCTTCCATATTTTTATTGTTGTAAACAATGCCACAGTAAACATAGGTGTGTATATATCTTTTCAAATTAATGTTCTTGTTTTCTTCAGATAAATGGCCAGAAGTGGAGTTGCTAGATTGTAAGATATTTCTATTTTAAATTTTTTGAGGACCCTTCATACTGTTTTCCAGGGTTGCCACCCCGATTTACATTATCACAGTGTGCAAGGCTTCCCTTTTCTCCACATCCTTGCCAAAATTGTTATTTGTCTTTTTGTTACTAGCCATTCTAACAGGTGTGAGGTGTTATCTCATTGTGGTTTTGATTTGCATTTCCCTCTTGATTAGTGATGTTGAGAATCTGTTCATATACCTGTTGGTCATTTTGTTATTCTTCTTTGGAAAAAAATTTCTGTTAAGGTCCTCTGCCCATTTTTTAAATTGGATTGTTTTTTGCTGTTGAGTTGTATGAATTGGATATTGGATAGTATATTGGATAGTAACCCATTATCAATATTTTCTTGCATTCTGTAGGTTGCCTTTTTATTTTGTTGATCGTTTCTTTTGCTGTGCATAAATTTTTAGTTTGAAATTGTCCCACTTATTTATTTTTCTTTTTGCTGCTGGTACTTCTGGTGTCATATAAAATCATTTCCCAGACCAATATCAAGGAGCTTTTCCCCTGTGTTTTCTTCTAGGAGTTGTGCCATTTACCTTTTTTGTTTCTCTATTGTTAGAGCACTTGCCTCCAGAATGAGCGTTGCAGTTCTGTGAGGTGTTTTAGGAAGATTTTGCAGAAAATAGATTTGATTTTGAGAATCTTTAAGCTGTGTGATGGAGAATGTGCTTTGTAATAGGTGTCTAATGCTGTAGTTTGCAGTGTTCCCCTTTTTTCTCCCAACCTCCTCCTACCCAGATCACTAGCCAAACACAATTGCTTTTACTTTTCTGCTTGTCTATCCTTTTGAAAAGCCAAAATATATTTGTTCACTCCTCAGAGTAGATTACACAACATTCTAATCGTCTAGTCCAAACGGTAGCTATTGTAGCTCTGTTGTATCTAGAAGACCTTCAAAAGGCTTTTAGCTGAACAAAGGAAAAATATCGTAAGTTTATTTTCTTTTGGATAGAGTGGGGAACTTTTTGTTTATTTATTTATTTTGAAGTGGATTATGAGTCCTTTTAGATGTATTAGGATTTTTCTGGGGACAATTTTGGGGTAAAGGAACTACTGCATACGTCGAAAGAATATAAGGATTTGTGCTGCCCAGCAGTCTACAAGATTTTATCCAAAGGTTTCCATTTTAAAAAGGCTATTAAATAGAACTACTACATAAATAATTAAAAGATAATTTAATGTAAATATCAGAGTGGACTAATGTAGCAAATTGGTAAGTGGGACTTTTCCTGTTCCCTCTGATTTGGGGCTGAGGTCTTAGAGCTGAGAAGAGAATATATTAGTGCCTGGAGATTCTAAAGCAGGATACTGCTCTGTTTGTGTAGAACTTGTTATGGTTACAGCCCCTGCCAAGGAAGCAGTTCTAGGCAGTTCCTGGTATATGGTGGCTCTGTGCAGTTCCATATAACTCTGCCAACTCATTTACAGCTGATTGGTGATTGTTGGATCCAGTGTTCCTCACTCCAGGTGCAGCCAGGTCAGGAGCCTACAAGATGCTGCCATGAAGGCACTGCCCTCAGAGGGGCCCTGACCAGTTGCTGATCAATGAGAGTCTTTCTTTCTTTGATTTTTTTTTTCCAAATTTTTATTTAAATTCTAGTTAGTTAACGTATAGTGTAATATTGGTTTCAGGAGTAGAATTTAGTGATTCATCACCTACATGTAACACCCAGTGCTCAACACAGCAAGTGCCCTTCTTAATACCATCACTCATTTGACATATCCCTCAACCCACCTCCCCTCTAGTAACCCTCAGTTTGTTCTCTGTAATTAAGAGTCTGTTATGCTTTGCTTCCCTCTCTTTTTTTATTCCCTTCCCCTATGTTCATCTGTTTTGTTCCTAAATTGCACACAGGAGTGAAATCATACGGTATTTGTCTTTCTCTGACAGACTTATTTTGCTTAGTATAATACTCTCTACCTCTATCCACATCGTTGCAAATGGCAAGATTTCATTCTTTTGGATGGTTAGGTAATATTACATTATATATGTACACACACACACGCACACACACACATGCACATACATGTACATATAGCACATCATCTTTATTGGTTCATCAGTTGATGGACATTTGGACTCCTTCCATAATTTGGCTATTGTTAATGATGCTTAAACATCAGGGTGCATGTGCCCCTTTGAATCCGTATTTTTGCATCCTTTGGGTAAATACCTAGTAGTGCAATTGCTGGATCATAAGGTAGTTCTGTGTTTATCTTTTAGAAGAACCTCCAAACTGTTCTCCAGAGTGGCTGTACTAGTTTGCATTCCCACCAACGGTGTAAGAGGGTTCCGCTTTCTCTGTATCCTCACCAACACCTGTTGTTTCCTGTGTTGTTAATTTTAGCCATTCTAACAGGTGTGAGGTGGTATCTCATTGTGGTTTTGATATGTGTTTCCCTGATGATGAGTGATGTTGAGTATCTCTTCATGTGTCTGTTAGCCATCTGGATGTCTTCTTTGGAGAAATGTCTATTTATGTCTTCTGCCCATTTCTTAACTGGATTATTTGTTTTTTGGGTGTTGAGTTTGATAAGTTTGTTATAGATTTTAGGTACTAACCCTTCATCAGATATTTCATTTGCAAATATTTTATCCCATTCCATAGGCTGCCTTTTAGTTCTAGTAAGAAGTTGCTTCGGCTGAGTCAAAGAAGTTGTTGCCTGTGTTCTCCTCTAGGATTTCAGTGGTTTCCTGTGTCACATTTAGGTCTTTCCTCCATTTTTTTTTTTTTAAAGATTTTATTTATTTATTTGTCTCAGAGAGAGAGAGAGAGAGCGCACAAGCAGGGGGAGTAGTAGCCAGAGAGAAGCAGGCTCCCTGCTGAGCAAGGAGCCCGATGTGGGACTCGATCCCAGGACCCTGGAATTGTGACCTGAGCCGAAGGCAGATGCTTAACTGTCTGAGCACCCAGACATCTGGTCTTTCATCCATTTTGAATTTATTTTTGTGTATTGTGTAAGAAAGTGGTCCAGGTTCATTCTTCTGCATGTTGCCGTCCCCTTTTCTCAACACCGTTTGTTGAAGAAACTGTCTTTTTTCCATTGGCTATTCTTTCCTGCTTTGTGGAAGATTAGTTGACCATATAGCTGTGGGTCTATTTCTTGGTTCTTTATTCTGTTCCATTGATTTATGTGTCTTTGTTTGTGCCAGTATCATACTGTCTTGATGACTACAATTTTGTACTAGAGCTTGAAGTCTGGAATTGCGATGCATCCACTTCTGTTTTTGTTTTTCAAGATTGATTTGGCTATTCCGGGTCTTTTGTGGTTCCATACAAATTTTAGGGTTGTTTGTTGTAGCTCTGTGAAAAATGCTGGTGGTATTTTGATAGGGATTGCATTAAAGGTTTGATTGCTTTGGGTAGTTTAGATGTTTTAACAATGTTTGTTCTTCCAATCCATGAACATGTATTTTTTTTCCCCATTTCTTTGTGTTCTCTTCAATTTCTTTCATAAGTGTCCTGTAGTTTCAGAGTACATATCTTTTACCTCTCTAGTTAAGTTTTTTCTAGGTATCTTATTGTTTTTGGTGAAATTGTAAATGGGATTGATTCCTTGATTTCTTTTTCTGCTGCTTCATTAATGGTGTATAGAAGTGCAACAGATTTCTGTACGTTGATTTTATATTCTGTGACTCTGCTAAATTTGTATATCAGTTCTAGCAATTTTTTGGTGGAGTCTTCTGGATTTTCTACATAGAGTATCATGTCATCTGTGAATAGTGAAAGTTTGACTTCTTTGTTGCTGATTTGGATGTCTTTTTTAAATTTCTTTTTGTTGTCTGGTTGTTGAGGTTAGGACTTCCAGTTCCAGTACTCTGTTAAATTGCAGTGGTGAGAGTGGACGTCCCTGTCTTGTTCCTGACCATAGAGGAAAAGCTCTCAGGTTTTCCCCCATTGAGGATAATATTAGCTGTGGAGCTGTGGGACTTTTGTGTATGGCCTTTATGATGTTGAGCTGTGTTTCCTCTACCTCTAATTTGTTGAGAGTGCTTTTTTTTTTTTTTTTAACAGAAGTACAACAGTATAGGCTATTGGTTACAGGAGCAGATATCAGAAAAACGCAGATAAATAACTGAGTCATATCTGTGTTGAAACAATAAAATAGAGATCTACCAGCTTCTGCTTGAGCTGCCTGAATCCAGATCTTAAAAATAAAATCTGATTAGATTCTATGTAAGTTTTATATAAGCCTGTTTTTAAGTATAAGTGAGGTTTAGGTTACAGGTAGTAGTGCTGTGGTTTGTCAGTTTAATGTGAGACAGTTTTTCCTGCTTCCATTCTCTATATAGATCTACTTGAAATCCTTATCTTAGTAGCTACAGTTGTTGCACCAGTGATTCTGTTTGAAGTTTCCACTATAATTCTTGTCCACTTGAGCTATAAGAACTGACAGAATCTTCTGTTGCTATCATGACTCCTTTAGGCACAGAAAGTGCAGTTAGATTTTGTATCTGTCTGGAAAGGAAGGCTCACTAAGATAGTGTTTATTTTATAGAGTAATAATCTTTTCTTAAATGTTGTTCTCACTTCTATTCCAAAAAGCGCCACTGCCAAATAAAAACTTCACTTTTAAGGAGAAAACATGGACTAAAGAGTCAGGATTTAGTATAAGGTTCATGCTGTTGGCTTCTGGTGGCTTTGAAGTAAGCTATTAATGAGTGGTTATATAGAAATCTAATAGGTTAAAGAGAGACAGATTCGTGTGCACACATGGAGAGATGGGGGCGGGGGGAGAAAGAGAGAGAGAGAGGGAGAAGTACCACCTTCTTTTCCAGGTTTATGCTTTTCATCATGAACCTGAGATTATAATGCAGTCTGTATAAATAACTGCAGGCCAGGGTTTCTGTTGACTGGAGAGAAATTGTGTTGAAAATCTCATAGTCACTATTACCTCTGCTTATTAAGTAGATAGTGGGAACAGCCTTCTTTCTCTCTAAGGAAAAGATTGGATGTTTGAATTAGAGATAGAGAATGCATAGGGAATCCCAACCTGACCTTCTGGCTGTTCAGTTGAAGACATTTTTTTTTTTTGCTTTTCTTCCTGGTAGCTTTTCTATCAGGTACCACTAAAATGGTATATTTTGACAACCTCTCTCCATGACAGCACTTCTTGGCATTCTTTCTTGTAACTTAGAGGCCTTTCTTAGCAGTTGAAGTTCTTCACAGTTCCCAGTAGTTCCCAGTAGCAGCTACTACCCATGGTGTAGCTTCTGGTAGAGCAGGAGCTGATTTGATCCCAGGCTTCTTGCTTACTCCTGTAGAAACATTGTCTGGTCCCAGCCTTCCTTTTTAGCCTCATCTCTTACTAGTTCTTCGTGTTTTCCTTCCTCAATGGACTTATATCAATACACTTGCAGTTTTTTGTATATGATCCCCTGTTTTGATATTCCTTCTCCTCTTCATGTCAGCACCCAACTTTGGCTCAGGGTTACTTTTTCTGTGATTTCCCAGATGAAATTAACCACTTTGTGCCCCTCTATATACACTAACATCTGTTACAAGCATCTGTAATGCTTTGCTGTTGTCTGTATCTTCTTTGACTGGAGCAGAAAGCCCTGCCCAAATTGCAGATTCTTGAAGAAAATAAATATTCTTTTAAGCCACTAAATTTTGGGGTAATTTGTTATACAGTTATAGAAACTGAAATAGATTCTGGTGTTTGGAAGTGGGGTGCCATGTAACAGAAACCTAAATATGTAGCAGTGGATGAAGCCAAACTAGGACTAGACAGTGGCCAGAAGATGGGAGGGTTTTGAAAAGATTGTTGGTGGAAACCTGATAGCCCTCGAGGAAGTCAGTAAAGGTTTAAAGGAAAGTGAGAAAATATCATTTGGCGTTGGTGAAAAGATCCTTGATATGTAATAGCAGAAAGTTCAGCAACATTGTCACCTATGGTAATGTGGAATACAGGAAATGGTTTGCATGATGACAATGAATTGTATGAGAAACGTATTTCCACTGGGTATTTTCTGGCTGTTTCTTGCTGCTTGTAGTAAAATATGGTAGGAGAGAGTATTATGGTTATGAATGGTTGTGTCCTCCAAAATTCTTAGGTTAAATCTTAATGCCTGTGTGTTGATATTAGCAGTTGGGGCTTTTGGGAAGGTGCTTAAGGTCATGAGGGTGGAGCCCTCATAAATGGGAGTAGTGCTTTTATAAAAGAGACCCCACAGAGCTATGTAGCCCCTTCCACCATGAGAGAATACAGTGACATGTTGGCAGTTTGCAGTGTAAAAGAGGATCTTGACTAGAGCCCAACCATACTGGCACCCTTATCTTGGGCTTCTAGCTTCCGGAACTGTGAGAAATAAATTTTTGTTGTTTATAAGCCACTCTGGCATTTTGTTAAAGTAGTCTGATCAGAGTAAGAGAGATAAACTAAGGAAAGAATTGTTAAATATAAAGGAACCAGAACTTACTGAGTTCAAAAATAAAACTCTCTTTTCTAGTTTCTCCAGATGGCAGACAATTCTCAAATTCAGAAAAGTCTAATGGAAAAAAACCTTAAAAATAAAAACTTAAGAAAAAAAAGTCTAATGAAAAGAGAGCAAATCTAGAGTATTGTCAGAAAGAGATCAAATCTAGAGTATTGTCATTTAACAATGAAGCTAAGGGAATGATTATAAAACTCTTTTTTGAGGCCTCGGGAAATTTAATGTGATGCTTCACAAAGACAGTAGTCTCTTTAAGGACCTGAGAACCTGCAGTACTTCATAGATCTTCTTTATTAAACAAAAGGTTCTCTAAGAATTTTAAGAGTACTGTCCCTCAGGACCTTATAGGAAGCTCAGGGAGTTATTTTGAATTTTATGGGTGTGACTTTTGTCTAATGGAGTGCATTATGAATTGATTCATAAGGAGTCCATACAGTTAAAAAAAAAAGACTTTTTTAGAGCAGTTTTAGGTTCAGAACAAAATTGAGCAGAAAGCAAAGAGTTCCCACATATTCTGTCCCTCTCATACACTGGTGTGGTATATTTATTAAAATCAGTGAGCCTGCATTGACACATCATTATCACTCCTGGCCCATAGTTTACAATGGTGTATGTTCTGTGGATTTGTGCAAATGTATAATGACACATATCCACCATTATAGTATCATACAAGAGTATTCTTACTGCCCTAAAAATCTTCTGTGTTCTGCTTATTCATCCAGTCCCCCCTGCAACCCTTGACAAACTAATCTTTACTGTTTGCATAGTTTTGCCTTTTTTTAGAGTGTTATACAGTTGTAGTCATACAGTATTGTAGCCTTGTCAGATTGGCTTCTTTCATTTAGTAGTAATATGCATTTAAACTTCTTCTCTGTCTTTTCATGGTTTGATAGCTCATTTCTTTTAAACACTAATATTCTGTTGTCTACCTGATTTATCCATTCACCTACCGAAGGACGTCTTGGTTGTTTCCAAGGTCTGGCAGTTATGAATAAAGCTTCTATAAACTGTGTAAAGGTTTTTGTGTGGACATAAGTTTTCAGCTCTTTTGGGTTAATACCAAGGAGTGTGATGGCTGTATTGTATTATAAGAGTATGTTCAGTTTTGTAAGAAACTGCCAAATTGTCTTCCAAAGTTTCTGTACCATTTTCCATTTCCACTAGCAATGAATGAGTTTTCCTGTTACTCCATATCCAGCATTCAGTGTTGTTAGTTTTCTGGATTTTGGCCATTCTAGTAGGTGCATAGTAGTATCTTGTTTTAATTTGCATTTTCCTAATAACATATGATGTTGAGCATCTTTTTATATGCTTATTTGCCATCTGTATATCTTCTTTGGTACGTGTTTATGCAGATCTTTTGCCCAGTTTTTAATCTGGTTGTTCATTTTCTTAATGTTGAGTTTTAAGAATTATTTATGTATTTTAGGTAATAGTCCTTAATCAGATGAGTCTTTTGCAGATATTTTCTCTGAGTTTGTGGCTTGTTTTCTCATTCTCATGGTCCACCTAGTTTTTAAAAGGATTATATCAATTTAGACTGAAAGGCCTGACAGAGACAATACAGAATGAAAAAAGCCTTTGGATCTCAAAGTTGTACAATCAAGAAGCATGCCAAGAACATAGCTAATTACCATGAAACCTACAGCCCAGAGTGGAGAGACCTGAGCCACATGGATCATTCCTTAGTTGAGAAACTAGCAGCATATGCCCAGCTGGGTTTTAAACTTTTAATGGACCTATGCCTGCTCCATTATTGTGTTTGTGGAGATAGATAACTTACCTTATGTTTATAGCTCTACAGATCAAGAGGAACTGTACTCAAGGGGCTATATTTAAGGAACTATACCCAAGAAGTTCATCCATACCTGGACCTCAAGCCTGAGCGTGTTAGTTGTGGGTATTGGGGGAGGGAATGAGTATATATTTTTTTGCATGTGGAGGGATGTGAACTGCTGTGGCCAGAAGGTGGACTGTAGCATATGGTATTTTTGAAAACTGGTTTCAGCAATATTTCTGGTTGTACATGTTCTTCTACAACTATGCCACTTAGAAACTGAGTTTATTTCCTCTCCTCTTGAACCTGGGCTGGCCTTTGAACTGATTAATAGAATGTGGAGGAGCTGATACTGTATGACTTATAAGGCTAGGTCATAAAAGGTAGTACTGTTTCTGGCTGTTTCTCTCAGGATGCTTACCTTTGGAACCTAGCCACCATAGTGTAAGGAAGCCTAGGCCACATATAGGAGCTATGTGAAACCAGCCCAGGTTTCATCTGACCACATCGGCTACCAGATGTGTTAGTGAATGAGCCTTTATTTAATTTCAGTTCCCAGCCTTGAGCCACCTCAGTTGATAACTGAGTGGAGCAGAGACAAGCTGTCTCCTCTGAGGCCTGTTTAAATTGCAGATTCATGAGCAAAGTAAGTGCTGTCTTGGTCAGTAAGTATTAGGGTCATTTATTTATTTTTCTTCATATAGCCATAGTGACTGAAATGATTAGAAAGGTATATAGTTTCAGAATTTTTTTTTTTTTTAAGATTTTATTTATTTATTTGACAGAGAGAGAGACAGCCAGCGAGCGAGGGAACACAAGCAGGGGGAATGGGAGAGGAAGAAGCAGGCTCCCAGCGGAGGAGCCTGATGTGGGGCTCTATCCCAGGAATCTGGGATCACGCCCTGAGCCGAAGGCAGATGCTTAACGACTGAGCCACCCAGGCGCCCCTCAGAATTTGTTTTCTAATTAAGTTTTGGTAATAAGGTTTTGTTGGTTTCAGGAAATGAATTGGGAAACATTTAATCTTTTATTTGGTATGGAATAATTTAAATAACATTTGTTAATTATTTGTTCCTTAATTATTAGAACTCAGATTTAAAGGTTTTTTGGGTATGTTATTTAAAATAATAGTCACCTGGGGCACCTGGGTGGCTCAGTCAGTTGAGTGTCAGACTCTTGATTTCAGCTCAGGTCGTGATCTCAGGTTATGGGATTGAGCCCCCACATCAGGCTCTGTGCTCAGCGTGGTGTCTGCTTGTCCCTCTCCCTCTGCTCTTCCCACAGCTTGGGCATGTGCTCCACCTGTCTGTCTGTCTCTCTCAAATAAATAAAATCTAAAATAAATAAAATATGAGTTTTCTACTTGGTTTAATTTGGGCTTTTTGTATTCTCTAGGAAATCATACATTTCTTCTATTCCCAGTCTTGCTAATATTTGTTTTGTTTTATATTCTTAAGTAGTTAAAAAAAATATCTTCTGAAATTATCAATTCTCCCACTTTTTCTCTGTATCACCAATTATATCTGTTATTTTTATTCATTCACTCTTTATATTTTCTTTTGGTTAATTTTGTGCTTTTTTTCTTAAACCTTAAGATAAATATAACATTCCTACAGTTGTAGTCATTTGTCTTCATAATGAAAGGATTTAGGGACATAAATTTTTATCTAAGTTTGGCTTTTGCTGTGTTCTGTAGATTTTTATGTATTTACCTTTCCATTAATTTCTAGGGAGTTTGTGATTTTTCCTCTTTGATCGACAATTAATTTTCAAGTTTTAAGATGTTTCAAACCATTTAAAAATTATTTCTAGTATTATTGAATTATGATCAGTGACTATGGTCTGTAATATACTTTTAAATATTTGTTATAGTTTGCTTTATGGAAATTTTTATAAAACAACAAATTAAAATGTAAATTCTTTCATTGAGAAGTAAGATTCCATATTGTTTTAGTTTAGACTGCTGTAAGAAAGAGGCAGCCTCACCCTTTGAAACCATTCTGTCTCCTGAGTTCTCGCACTCTGGGCTTGTGATGGCAGTGGTAGCTCTGATGATTTCTGATTTACCCTGGCCGTGGGTGGTGGTGGTGGTGGTGGTGGTATTCTTTCTTTGTCTTAAAGAACAACACCTGGCTTCTGTTGAGATGGATATTTTAGGTCTGTGGTCTAGGTATTCATCTCCTTACCAAATGGTCACTTAGCTACACGTTTAGTGTCCTCTTCCAAGAATACTTTTTCATTTTTTGCAGTATGAATAGGCTGAAAATTTTCCAGATCTTCCAAGTTCTAGTTCCTTTTTTTTTTTTTTTTTTTTTTGCTTAACAGTTCTGTCTTCAAATCATTTCTCTCTTCTCACATTTTACCATAAGTGGTCAGGAGGAACTAGGCCACTCCTTCAATACTTTGTTTAGAGATCTCCTCAGCTAAATATCCAATTTTATTGCTTGCAAGTTCTGCTTTCCACAAAACACTAAAACATGAACACAGTTCAGCCAAGTTCTTTGTCACTTTATAATAAGGATCATCTTTTCTTCAGTTTCCAGTAACATATTCCTCATTTCCATCTGAAATCTAATCATAGTGGGCTTTGTGGTCCATATTTCTACCAGCATTCTCTTCAGGATTATTTAAGTATTTTCTAAGATGATTGAAGTTTTCTCTCCAGCTCTCCTCTTTTCTTTCTGGGTCCTCACCAGAATTACCCTTTAATGCTCATATTTTGAGCGTGCACCTCTAAACTTTTTCAGCCACTACCCATTATTCAGTACCAAAGCCACTTACACATTTTTAGGCATTTGTTATAGCAGCACCCCACTTTCAGTTCCAAAATCTGTCATAGTCAAGGTTCTCCAGAGAAACAGAACCTGTGGAGGCTGAGCATTCCCGTGATCTGCTGTCTGAAGCTGGAGGCCCAAGAAAGCCAGTGGAGTAATCCATTCCAAATTCAAAGGCCTGAGAACCAGAGGAGCCAATGGTGTAAATCCCAGTCCAGGGTCAGGAGAAGATGAGATGAGAGGTCTCAGCTCAAATGATTAACTTTGGAGACTAGAAGCTGATAGGATAAAATGAATGGAGTAGTGAGGGCATTATACCCCATGAAATCTATAGTAGGCTAAACTGTCAGTTACTTGTGTCAGGGAGAAGGATATTTACAGATGTGCAAGGATTCAGAGATTAGAGAAGTCTTGAGGAAATACCCTAACAAAAGTGAATAGTAACTGTAGGATATGAGAAGATAAAAAAAGAGAGGAAATAGTGGTAAGCAATAAAGTTGACAGTGTATACAGCGTTCAATCTCATTGAATAATGATAGACTGTTGGCAAATGCTTACTGTAAGTTCTAAAGAAGCGTTCGGATTTCTCCAGCTTTTAGACTTGAAGATTTTTAAAATAGAAACTTGAGAGGCTTTTACCTAGATTAACTAATTTCTCTTAACAGTCTTTCTCTTCTAATTCAGGAATACTGCTTCTTTAGAAATGACTAATTTCAGGGCAGGAAAAGTAGAAGGTGAGCCTGCATTGTTTTAACATGCCAGCAGGCAAGGAGTTGCTCATAGATGAATAGGAACATGTCGTCAAAAGGGCAGAGAATGCATGCAGATCTATTGCGGAGTGCTTTTTGGAGAAATACCCATGAGGGCAGTATTGGAAGAGAGAGAAGTTGAACTGTGATGCACTTCATCTGCTAAATGCAGAGCTCTGGACCTGAGATGGCTCTTCAGAGTTCTTCTGAATTGAGGCAGGGGGGCTGGCCCTTGTACCTCTCATGGTGCATTTATTTGATGTGGGCTTTCTCTGGAAAGGGGGCATACCCTCGGGTGAGGAAGCTCCCTTCAATCGAGGACATTTCCTGGGGAGACGCCAGTTGTGAGCTGCTGCATAAAGTATTTTCATACCTGGGGAAGAGTGCCTCGTCCTTAAGGAAGTCCTGGATGGTGCATCCTGACAATTTCCATTATTATCTCTTTGCTTCATCTGATAAGTTTATCCCATCTGGGAATAGCTCCTCTAGGATTATGGTTGGTCTCTTTCTGGAAATAGGAGTGGTAGTAAGTAGGACTTAACTCCTTAACTCCCATCTTTTTGCTACAGCTGGTCTTGGGGCCACAACTAATAATTCATTATATCCTTTTGCTACCAATTCTAGATTT
Source organism: Ursus arctos (assembly GCF_023065955.2). Classification (NCBI taxonomy): domain Eukaryota; kingdom Metazoa; phylum Chordata; class Mammalia; order Carnivora; family Ursidae; genus Ursus; species Ursus arctos. The sequence continues at coordinate 19,407,588 of NW_026623053.1, forward strand.
CCCCTTACCTTTGGCTAACACCTCTGCTGGTCTAGGCAGGTTACCTGAGGTCATTGAGTCCCTCCTATCTGAGAGGTTCTGAGGCCTAATCACCATGCTCACCACAGTCTCCAGACTGTGGCTGTTGTATTTGTCCATTTGTTGTCAAAATTAGGCAAAGGAGTATGAAGAGACACCTTTCATATATATTTTTCATATGACAAACATGTTTATCATCTGGGTGATAAAAATGTATTTCCCTGGCTGATAAAAATATAGAAGTCCTATCTCTTCCTGATGACGAAAGTCAGTTACTCCTCCCAGATTGGTGACTTCTTTCCTTGCCCTCTGGTCTCTTGGCCCTAGGTGCTTGAAGTGACCTGGTGGCAGTTGTAACTCAAAGTTTAATGGGCTGTGTCCCTTGGTAAGAACAGGACCTGTAGGTTCATAGAAACTAGCATTGCTGGGAAGGGAAATACAAATCGCTACATGGGTTACTGGGAATGATGGCAAGTGAGGCCATTCCTACTTTCCCCCTTTGTTTCCTGGCTGTTTGTATTTTACTTATTACTGATGTAGCACCATATAATGGTTATTGATTTAGAGTGTAACTGCATCTTGGAGGAGCGTAGATACTATCCACATGGTATCTCCGAAGGGGTGCTTTAGTCATGCCTTAAGAATGCTCTTCTGTTGCTCTTAGGCTGGTAGCTTCTGAATGTTGCAGTATGTGACAGGACTGGTGGATCCCATAGTCTTTGCTTATATCCTTTGTTATAAAGAGGATTCCTTGGTCTGAAGTAATGTTATGTAGGATATAGTTAAAGTGGAGCTGAGATGATGTTAGCTCTCAGGAAGTGGTGCTAAGGCCTTATTGTCGGGAAAGGCAAATCCATACCATTAATATGTGTTGATTCTTGTCAAGTGACTCACTTCCTTCTAGAGTGAAAAGGATTCAGTGTAATCAATTTGTACTAAGTGTCTGGTTGATCTCTTTGAGGGAATGTGCCATATTGGGGGCTCAGCTTTGGTCTCTGTTACTGGCAGGTTGGAAAATCTGCAGTAATAATTGGCTACATCAGCCTTGGTGAGAAGGAGCCCATGCTGTTGGGCCCATGCATACCCTCCGTCCTTGCCAACATGGCTACTTTGTCCATTATGCCAGCACTAAGGTGACAGTGGCAGAAGCCACATGATTTTGGTTGGTTAGTGTTCTGTGTACTTGGTTGTTTTGTGCCTTTTTTGGGGTAGGTGTTCTGTAGTGTAGTATTAATATGTGATACAAAGATCCTCATACTTTGTGTCCACTCCCACAGGCCCGTCCTCATGCCCTGTCCCCAGGAAAATCAGTTAAGAGACTTTGTAATGTTTTAGATGAGAGTTGAAGAGGTCCTGGATTAGCAGAGTGCCAGTGAGTATATAAATAAGCATATCTGAGCACTGTTTCAGGTTAGGTTTGTGCATTTTGGAGATTTCACAGTTTTCAATCTGATTAATTAGGTGGATCAGAAATCCATTTTAATGATGGGAGGAATTTAGGAAAAAGTTGATCTGTAGGTGGGAGTCTTTTATGAAGGTTGACAGTGAAGGGAAGAGATTAGACATGTCACTGGGGTCTTCAGAAATAGGACTCACGGAGGGCTCTTTCCCTTCAAGATGAAAGAGACTTGGTGTTTCAGTATGTAGGGAGACCTGGTGGAGGAAATGGAGGAAGACTAAAGAGATGGCTTATGAATTAAGGTCTCAGAACTTAGGATGAGATCAACCTTAGAAAGGGAGACAAGAAGGAAAGAAGAATGTTTGGAAAATAGAAAATCTGGAGCAAATGGGAAAAACGAAAGGAATTTACATCACATTTTGCTTAGTGTAGTAAGGTGTCCAGGTTATCTGCTTAACAGTGCATGTGTGCAGAACCCTATGAAACATTGTGAAACAGGGCCCTGTCATAAGGCTTGGCCCCCTGCCGCTTCTTTTGCATATCCTTTGACCCTATCTTGACTGAAGGTGAGTGGCCTTGTTCCCTGGAATACTTTCCCAGAGAATTCTGAAGGAGAGAGTTCTTTAGTTCTTGTTCAGACTCAGGAGGCTTAGTCAAGGGCCACTTATCTTTCCCCATAGGGAAATTAATTTCCAGGGAGAGACCTGGGTGCCCTGGAGTTCCCTAGAATTGATAGGAGGATCTTATAGATCTCAAACTCAACTTTGTGATCCTGGATTATGGAATTAATATGGATAATTCAGAACACGTTTCAGATTCCTTTATACCTTAGCCATGCTGACTCATTCTCAGATAAAATTTATTTACTCTGAATGTTTCTTCTTACTTGGTTCTCTTAAGAGCTGATGACAGAGCCCACTAGTATCTTATTTTAGATTAAGAGTTTATGGATTATAGGCTGATGGGAAAATTATCTGATAAGGTAACTTTATATTCTTTATTCTACTGATATCATGTATATGGATTTTGTAAAATGTAGTTTTTTTTGGACAAGGTAAAAGATACCACATACACAAAGAAGTACATAACGTGCACATCTGGAGTTAAAATATTTTTTTTAAAATTGTTTTGAATTAATATAAGTTTTAAAGAGTGCTACTTGCCTTCCCTGTGCTTTTTGATTGTCATTAATTTATTCATTTATCATATATTTATTAGCTGTAATGTGCAGGTTCTGTTCCAGGTGCTGGGAATATAAATGTGGAAAGGATACAGTACCTGAATTTTAAGGAGCTTATGGTCTGATCTGGGGGAGAGACAATTGTAATAAAATAAGTACAGTAGTATATAGTATGTGTTAATAAAGAAATGTGTACAGCATGGAGTAGAGCCCAAGAGAGGGAGTAGTCCATTTCTGCCTCAGAAGGATGGGAACCTGCTGTCAAGATTACACTGATGAAATGATGCCTGAATCCTGAAAGGTAAGAAGGTGTTATTAAGTTTGCCATTAGATAATACAAAGTCTTTGAGGACAAAGAACCTCATACAAGTTTGGGTTCCAGCACAAAGGAAGATTTGTCAATAAATGAAAAACGAAAGTTCCCCAGTTCTCTGAGTTTAAAACTATTACAAAAGATTTTTTTTACAATTACCAGTAGGTGGCAGTGTTACCCCATGAAAAAAAGACTGATCACCAAAAGTTGAAAATGATTCCTGACTTTCCAAACCTGGTAATGAGGGTATTCTGGGTTAAAAATGGATGAGAAAAAGTGAGTTTGAAATTTGTTCTCTGCGGGCCAGCTTTTCCTCGAATAAGCCAATGTCTGCCCTCCCCCTTCCCATTCATCCTGAGCCCTAGAGATTTCTGTAAAATTGACTTAGACACCTCTCATTCCAAGGCCTGTGGGAGTCTGAAGCACTTCTTAAGATTTCTCCACTCCATTGACCCAGAAACAAAACTGAGCTCCCTGCCTAAAAGCCTATTCACATTAAACATTCATGAGTTTAAAGAGCCTTTAGTGAAGATTTGGAAGAAAGGATAGCAAGCAGAATTTATATAGCAGCAATGCAAACAACCTCAAATGAATCAGGCAGCTGCTCAGGTCTCAAAATGTCCTTTGGCCACCCACCACCATGGGGTTTTACTGAATTCATTTGTTTCAGCCTTTATCTAGTAGGTTCCTCTTCTTCCGTTCTTGGCAATGGAACTTCAAATTGTTTTCCCTCTTTCCTTCATTTTTTCATATTTCTCATCTCCTTCATATTTCTCTGCCCTTTTTCCCTTCCCTCTGCCACCTTTCTCTCCCTATCTTACCCCCCTACCTCCAAACCTACAAAGGTGCTTTACAGTAGAGGGCCCTTCACTCAGTGCGATCCCCCTCCTTTGAAGGCAGTAGTGCCAGTTTATTACCCTGAAATAGAAAGCAAAACAATCCTTCTGTTTTCAGGTGTAATAAAAATGCTTTAAAAAACACACCCTGCAGATATTTTTGTAAAAACTTCTATCAGGGTTTTCAGCTGGTGGTTGCAGCTTTTTCCTTAGCAGTCTGTTATTAAATGAGCTTCTTAGTGTTCTTTCCTCCTCCCTCCATTTTTCATACGCCTAGAAAATAAATCCACTCTTTCCATGATCTATTTTATTTGTATTATTTGCTGCTGCTATTTTCTTTTTTCATAAGGTTATCTGTGCAACTCTGTGTGGTCCTAGGATTGGTACCAATTTGCAAATTGTGATTGGACTGCTGTAGGGGACCATTCCGTCCCCCCTACCAAACTTTCATGAAAATTTTCAACAGAAAGAAAATTTGGAAGAATTGTTGAAAGAATCTGCTTACCTAGATTCTGTAATTCTTAACATGGTATTATATTGCCTTCTACCCATCCATCTTATTTTTTGATGCATTTCAAAGTTAATTTGTAGGTATAAGTATGCTTCATTCCTAGACATTTTAGCATGCATGTAATTAACTGGAGTTTAATATTTATTTTCAGTTTGTGTGTGTGTGGGGGGGGGTAAAGTTTACGTCACAGTGATATCCAGATCTTAAGGTACCATTAGGCAAATTTTGACTGATGCAAAACCAGGGTTACCCAAACCCCGGTCAAGATATGGAAAATTTCCATAGAGGATTTATTTGGTTGCTAGTTTTTCCACATACACAGAGTATAAAATGGTTAAACTCTAGACTTTTTCAGGTCTGCATAAACTATTGGGAGGAAATTACTTACAGTAAAAGGGATTTTAGCTGAGTTTTATTTTGTAGAAACACAGATTAAGATCTGCATCTGTGCCTTTTGTTTCAGTTTGATCACAGTGACATTATAAGTAAGCAGAAACAGAAGCAAAATGGTCAGTGCCTGTGAGTTAAAAGCAAGAACTAGGTCCATCTTATTTATTTATTTGTTTGTTTGTTTGTATCTCAACTACCTGGAATGCTTTATACCTTTGGCACTCAATAAATATTTGTTGTTTCCAGACTATCTGCTACAAAAATTTACTAGGTCTATTTTATAGCTATGGCTTGTTCACGTAGAAAATAATCATGGGATCATGAAGTCAAAGCCACAGAAAGAGTCACACATCTTCCTCAGCTGTTCATCAGTCACTACTGAAGAAGGGTTAAAGGTAGAGGATGTGATACTGAGAGGCTTTCATGCGCACAGAGGTGAAGAAAGAAGGGCAGCTAAATTCAGACAGAACAGCGTTGAAGTCTCAGCAATAAAGAGACCTGGATTCTGACTTCTCTTATGCTTCCTGTTGGGAGTTCAGACCCAGTGCTTGACCTTTCCAGGTTCTGACGGTGCATGCAGATGAGTAGTTACTGCTCCTTGAAGATGTTTATATGGAACAATACTGATACGTGCTTATAGGAAGGAACATAGAGCAAAAAAACAGTAGCGTGTTATTTTATTAAACTAAGGTATAGTCAAGGAATTCAGATATACTTTAAAATGCTACACCAAATTTCAATATCCCAGATGCCCACCATTACAAACCATTGCTTGCCAGTCTTTGTTTATGAGTTGGTTCCCACTTTACTGACTTAAATATGCTGATGAATTCTGTCTCTGAGTTGCCATCTTGGTCACAAATCATTTTCTTCCCAGATGGAAATTTTCTCCGGAAGAAATAACAGTAGTATTTTGGTCAGTATTCAGTTGTGGAGAATAAAAAGTCACTCTAACTAGTTAAAGTAGAAAGAAATTCATCACGGAGTATTAAATGGTTTACAGATTGTAGGTTGATCTTCCAGGAATGGTTCCCAGACCCATATTGGCTGAAGAGAGATTGTTGCCTTTGCCACAGTTGGGATGCTGTAATATCAGAAAGATACCACCACAACTATCAGCTCCAGAGTTTCTGCTATGAACAAAAAGTAGCCTTCCAACTTAGGAAGCTGCTGTTATAGCTCCCATCCCATACTATGGTGCTGCTGTTTCAGGTCACCAATGCAAGTGGATGCCAAAGTCAAGTTTAACATTTGTTTGTAGGAACTTAAATAAAATCTTGAGCCCTAGGTGCAAGAGATTAGTAAATAGTTTTTAAGCTTTTTAGCCTCAGTACTAGGAGAAGGGGTTAGAACACATACTGAATGAGCCATTCTACAGTGTCTCTTAGAAATAGCCAGCATTTGGAGATTTGACCAAGGTGGCCATATGGGAGGCTCCTGAACATCCTTCCTTTCATGGATGCACCAAATGTACAGCTACACTGAGAGAAGTACCCTCTGAAAGAAATCCCAAAACTAGCTGAGCCAACTCCACACATTGGGCAGAAGAGAAAATACCTAGTGGGTAGGAAAGGCTAAGACACACTCGCCATAAATCACATCCCTGTAGAATGTCATGAAATTGAGAGGGAACTCCCAAATGCAGCTTCTCTTTAGGGAACAAAGATTTTGGACTGCACATCTAGCACCCCAGCTTATGACTCCCAACTGAGGGACTGACTGCAGTCCTCTTTGTGACAGATGGATCTTACACACCCTTGCCTGCCTACTGGGAGCCACTAAGAACAAAGGTGGTGGCTTAGATAATCATAAAGGTTTGAGAGATGACCAGTTTAGCTTGGGCTAAACTGATTGATGAAGTTCATCTACATGAGACCACTCTGTCAAATTGGAAGAGGTGGCTTGTATATATAATGTGCAGAAACCAGCAGAGTCAAGACATCTAGATCTGAAAGCCAATAGGGATTGCATCTAGAACACCCACTAGACTATTGCATACAAAGAAGCAGTTCTTAATGGGTGTGTGATCACTTGACACAACTGTCTCCCTAGGCTCAGAGTAGTGGGAGCAGGAAAAAAAAAAAAAGCCTGTCTTCTAGACTTTCCCTGAAAAGGGTCTGACTGTATACATGCTATTGTTTGAGGGTCTGGCTTTTTTTTTTTTTTTTTTTTTTTAAGATTTTATTTGAGAGAGAGTGTGCACTAGCAGTGGGGGTTGGGGGGAGGGGCAGAAGGAGAGGGAGAAGCAGACTCCCCACAGAGCAGGAAACCCCATGCAGGACCTCAGGATCATGACCTGAGTGGAAGACAGATGCTTAACTGAGCCACCCAGGTGCCCTGAGCCACCCAGGTAGCCTGTTAATTTAGCATGTATCTAGTGGCTGGCTGTGATATCCTCTAAAGACTGGGGAGGCTATTGGAAATTTCCACTGCCCTCTCGATCCAGTTTGCTACAACAGTAAAACTTAGTTGCCAAGATCTTCCTGGAAGAAGCTTGTACACATGTATGGGCCCCCAGCTTTTGCGGCTACAGCCTGAGGGATGGACCCCCAAGCCACCTAGTTCTGATAGCCAACAGGGTTGCATGCATGAATCCCATAGGATTATAGCAAACAAGCAGTTTTTACCTGGGTACAGAAATACCCCTCTCTGGCTATAAACCTGTGCTTGGCACAAAGGGGGCAGGCAAAAATGCCCATTACCCAGGTTCTCCCTGAAAGGGCCTGAACTATATACTTTTATAGTTGCTGCCTGAAGGTCAAGGTTGTAATCAGCCTGTATCTAAGTGCGGACTATAATCCTCCCCTTTGTGACATAGATGTGTCTTGCGTACCCTCACCTACTGGGAGCCACTAAGAACAGAGGTGATGGCTTGGACAGTCATAAAGGTTTGAGAGACGGGCTTGGGCTGAGTTGATTGACAAGCTTCGTCTACATGAGACTACTCTGTCAAGCTGGGAGAGAAAAGTCAATATTATAATGATAAAGGAGTCAATTCATCAAGAGGATATAAAATCTGTAAATAATGTAAGAGTGTATTATAAGAGTATAAGAGTACCTAAATATGTAAAGCAAATATTAACAGATCTAAAGGGAGAAATAGACAGCAATACAATAATAAAAGGGGACTTCAACATTTCACTTTCAACAATAGATAGATTGTCCAGACAGAAAATCAATAAGGAAACTTGGATTTAAATGACATATTAGACCAGATGGACCTAATGGACATATACAGAACATTTTATCCAAAGCAACAGAATACACATTCTTTCCAAGTGCACTTGGAACACTCTTCATGATAGATCATGTTAGGCAACAAATAAGTCTTAATACATTTAAGAAGTTTGATGTCATATCAAGCATCTTTTTTGGCCACAGTAGTGTAAAAGTAGGAATCAATTACAATAAGAAGGTTGGAAAATTTACAAGTGTTTGCATATTACAGCATGATTCTGAAGAACAAATGGGTGAAAGAAGTCAAAGGAGAAATAAATATCTTGAGTCAATGAAAAAGGAAACAACATACCAAAACTTATGGGATGCCACAAAAGTAGTTCTTAGAGAGACATAGTGATAAATTCCTACATTAAGGAAAAAGATCTGAAACAGCCTACTTTTATACCTCAAGGAACCAGAAAAAGAATAAACTAAGCCCAAAGTTAGTAGAAGGATGGAAATAGGAAATAATAGAGTGGAAATATATGAAATAGAGACTGAAAACATGGTAGAAAAGATCAATGTAACTATGAGCCAATTTTTGAAAAGGTAAAATAGACAAAACTTTAGCTCTATTCATCAAGGAAAAAAGACTCAAAATCAGAAATGAAAGAGGAGATACAACAACTGATACACAGAAATACAAAGGATCTTAAGAGAACACTACCAAGTTTTACCCCAACAAATTGAAAGAGACAGATAAATAAATTTCTAGAAACATACAACCTATCAATATTGAATCATGAAGTAATAGAAAATCTGAGTAGAACAATTACTGAAAGGAAATTGAGGCAGTAATCCAAAACCTCTCAACAAACAAAAGTTCGGGACCAGATGGCTTTACTGGTGAATTCTACCGAACGTTTAAAGAATTAATACCCATCCTTCTCAAATTCTTCCAAAAAATGGGGTAAAGGAGAACACTTCCAATTCATTTTAATAGGTCAATATTATCCTGATATCAAAGCTGGATGATGACACTACAATAGGAGAATATTACAGGCTATTATGTCTGATTAGTATAGATAAAAAAAATCCTCAATGAAATGTTAGTAAACCAAATTCAAAAATACATTAAAAGGATTATACACTGTGATCAAGTGGGACTTACTCTGTGGATGCAGTGATGGTTCCACATCCAAAATTAATTATTGTCATACACCACTTTAAAAATGAAAGATAAAACTCATATGATATCTCAATAGATGCAGAAAAATCATTTGATAAAATTCAGCATCCTTTCACCATAAAAACTCAACACACTGAGTGTAACAGGGAGGTACCTCAACATAAAAAAGATCATATATGACAAGCTCAAAAGCTAACATTATACTCAATAGTAAAAAGCTGAAAAGTTTTCCTCTAAGATTGGGAGCAAGACAAGTGTACCCACTCTTGCTGCTTTTATTCAGCATAGTACTGGGATTTGTAGCCAGAACAATTAGACTAGAAAAAGAAAGAAAATAATCCAAATTGAAAAGGGACAAGTAGTCTTTTTTTTTTTTTTTTTTTTTTTTGCAGATGACATATATAGGAAACCTAAAGATTGCAGTCTGAAACCATTAGAACAAATGGATTCCATAAAGTTGGATGATACAAAATCAAAATACAAAACTTAATTGCTTTTCTATTAATTGCTTTTCTATACATTAACAACAGACTATCAGATAGTTCACTTTCTCGTGAGGCTTTTGTCTACTCTCACCCTTGCAAGATAGTTATTTATATCTTTCTGACAATTTCATTACTCTCTCTCTCTCTCTCTCTATATATATATGTATATATATATATATATTTACTATTATTGCATGTACTGAACAATTTGTTATTGTTTTGATTACTAGATTATGAATTTTTTCAATTCAGTGTTATCTATCTATCGTCAATGCTTAGTATTGACTTACACAGTAAGCACTTAGTAAATGAAGTACATCTGTCAAAAGGGGTGATTGGAAAGGCATTAAGATGGCAAAGGAGTAGGGGGACCCTGCACTTGGCTCACCCCTTGAACCAGCTAGATAAATACCAAATCATTTTGAACACCCAAGAAATCAATCTGAGGACTGAGAAAACAAAGCTGCACATCTACAGGTAGAAAAATAACCACTTCATGGAAGATAGGGACTGTAGAGAGTTGATTTGGGGGAGAAAAGAACTACAGGTGCTGTGGAGGGGAGCCAGCCTTGATTGTAGAGAGAGGGGTGAGAGAGAAAGAGTGAAGCAGCAGGCAGGGGGTTGCACAAGAAAAATTTCCCCAAAACCATTGACTGGGAAAAGGAAAGGGGCTGACTACAGCAAGTTATTGTAAAAGTGGAGTGCAAAGTCTGAAGTTTTAGAAGTCTGAGCCATGGGGTTGTGCCTGGTGGGCTAAGTGGTGCTTTTGCAGGGAAGGAGAGCAGAGACTGAGGAGCAGGCAGCATAGTCTGAGAATCCCCTGGGTTGCACGGGGAGAAACAGTACCCCTCCTTGGAGTGCATTTGGGAGCCGTGGCATGGCCTCTGCAGGGACAGAACTGGCAGTGCCAACATGCTGCCCATTCCCTACCTTGGGAACAGATACCAGCTGAGGGCAGCAAGCCTTGGTACCAGGTTATTGCTGTGCTTTACCATAGACTCTGAACCACTGTGCAGCTGTGTGACTGCTTTTCCGGGACAAACTGGAAAATGGCAAAAGTGCAGCAAGACCCTTTCCCAGGGGATCAGTGCAGGTCTTTGTGGCACAGGTCCATAAAATTTGGGTTTGAAATCCAACTGCACACCTGAGAAAACACAGGAGTACTGTGCCACCTGGCAGGCAGACAGCTTGGACATAGGGTGAAGGGAGGGATCTGATGGAAGCCTGGGACCCAAGAGGCGTGATTGTTTGCTCTTCTTTGAGGGCCCCTGAAGAGTGGTGGGGTAAACTCTCTGCTCTGGGAAGGAGAGAGTGGGGTGATGCCATTTTCCCCACTGTCCATCAGCGGTGACCAGGGAGCCTCAGAGAGCAACACAGTGCCTCTCCCCCAAGCCCCACCCCACTGCACCCTGCAGTCTCATCTCCACTAGAGCAAGTCTGCCTGAGAATCAGCTCAGCAGGTCCCTCCCCAGAAGACCAGCACAAACCCCTTGCATGCACCACATCTACTGATCATAGAGTGCTGCAAAGCTTCGGCTCTAAAGGAAATAGGATCTATCTTTTTTGTTTATTTTCTTTTGTTTTTTTTTTTTTTTTGGATCTAGCCTCTTTTAACAAGCAGACCAAAACACATCTGGGATCTAGCTTCCTTTTTTTAACCTCTTTTTAATATAACCATTACTCTCAGGGGCAGGCAGACAACAGGCTTAATCACACACAAAAAACAGCGACCCAGACAAAATGACAAGATGGAGGAATTCACCCGAAAAGAAAGAACAAGGAGAAGTCATAGCCAGAGATTTAATCAGTACAGATACAAGTAACATGTCTGAACCAGAATTTAATCAGTAATCATAAGGATACTAGCTGGGCTTGAGAAAAGCATAGAAGACGCTAGAGAATCCCTTACTACAGAGATAAAAGAATGAAAACTAGTGAGGCTGAAATAAAAAAATGCTATAACTGAGACACGAAACAGAAGGGATTCCATGACAATGAGGATGGATGAAGCAGAGGAATGAATCAGTGATATGGAAGATAAAATTATGGAAAATAAGCTGAAAAAAGGTAAAGAAAGGTATTCGATCCCAAATGTAGATTTAGGGAACTCAGCAACTCATTAAAGTGTAATAACATTTTTATTATAGGAGTCCCAGAAGAAGAGAAAGAAAAAGGAGAAGGTTTATTTAAGCAAATTATAGCTTTCCTGATCTGGGGAAGGAACTTCTCTAATCTGGGGAAGAAAATAGACATTGGAATCCAAGAAGCACAGAGGACTCCCTTTAAATTCAACAAGAGCCAGCTGTCACCAAGACATATCATAGTCAAATTCACAAAATACACAGGCAGGGAAAGAATCTTGAAAACAACAAGGGGAAACAAAAGTCCTTAACCTTCAAGGGAAGATAGATCAGGATTGTAGCAGATTTGTCCACAGAAACTCGGCAGACCAGAAGGCAGTGTCATGCTATATTGAATGTGGTGAATGGGAAAAATACACAGCCAAGAATACTTTATCCAGCAAGGCTGTCATTCAGAATGGAAGGAGAGATAAAGAGTTTACAGGACGAACAAAAACTAAAGGAGGTTGTGACCACTAAACCAGCCCTACAAAAAATATTAAAATGGATTCTTTGGGGGAAAAAAGGCCAAGCGAAACAAAGACTAGAAAGGAACACAGAACATCACCAGAAATGCCAACTTTACCGGTAACACAATGGCATTAAATTCATATCAATCAGTAATCACTGTGAGTATAATTGGACTAAATGCTCCAAAAGACATAGGGTATCAGAATGGATTAAAAAAAAAATCTATATGCTGCCTACAAGAGACTGATTTTATATTATTATTATTTTTAAAGGTTGTAGTTGAGAGAGAGAGAGAACACAAGTGGGGAGGGGGAGAGGGAGAGGGAGAAGCAGACTCCCTGTTGAGTGGGGAGCCCGACATGGGGCCCAATCCTGAGACTCCATGGTCTTGACCTGAGCCAAAGGCAGACACTTAACTGACTGAGCCAGTCAGGCCCCCCAAGAGATTCACTTTAGACCTAAACACATCTGCAGATTGAAAGTGAGAGGATGGAGAACCATCTATCATGCTAATGGATACCAAAAGAGAGCTGGAGTAACCATACCTGTATTAGACAAAGTAGATTTTAAACCAAAGACTGTAACAAGACTGGGGCACCTGGGTTGCTCAGTTGGTTAAGTGTCTGTCTTTGGCTCAGGTCATGATCCTGGAGTCCGGGATTGAGCCGTGTGTAGGGCTCTCTGCTGAGTGGTGAGTGTGCTTCTCCATCTTCCTCTGCCTCTCCCCCTGCTCCTTCTCTCTCTTAAATAAATAAACAAACAAACAAATAAATAAATAAATAAATCAAATCTTAAAAAAAAAACAACAAAGACTAACAGATGAAGAAGGGCATTATATTATAATTAAGGGGTCTATCCATCAAGAAGATCTAACAATTATAAATATGCCCCCAACTTGGGAGTACCCAAATATATAAATCAATCATTAAACATAAACTCATTGATAATATTACAATAGTAGGGCATTTTAACACCCCACTTACAGCAATGGACAGATCATCTAAGCAGAAAATCAACAACGAAACAATGGCTTTGAATGACACACTCTACCAGATGGACTTAACAGATATATTCAGAATATTACATCCTAAAGTAGTGCAATACATACTCTTTTTGAGTGCACATGGAACATTCTCCAGATTAGAACACATACTTGCTCAACAAGTACAAAAAGATTGAAATCATATCATGCATATTTTTAGACCATGATGCTATGAAACTTGAAGTCAACCACAAGAAAAAAATTTGGAAAGACCACACATACATGGATATTAAACAACATCCTACTAAAGAGTGATGGGTTAACCAGGAAATTAAAGAAGAAATAAAATACAAGGAAGCAAATGAAAATGAAAACATGATAGTCCAAAACATTTGGGATGCACCAAAGGCAGTCAGAGGGAAGTATATTGCAATACAGGCCAACCTCAAGAAGCAAGAAAAGTCTCAAAAACACAACCTAACTTTACACCTAAAAAAGAAGAGGAACTGGAAATAAGGCCTAAAGCCATCAGAAAAAGGGAAATAATAAATATCAGAGCAGAAATAAATGATATAGAAACAAAAACCCACAGAACAGATCAACAAAACTAAGAGCTGTTTCTCTGAAAGAATTAATGAAATTGATAAACCCCTAGCCAGACTTAGCAAAAAGAGAAAGGACCCAAATCGATAAAATCACAAATGAGGGAGTAGAAATAACAACTAACACTACACAGATACAATTATAAGAGAATATTATGAAAAATTACATGCCCACACACTGGGCAATGTAGAAGAAATGGACAAATTCCTAGAAACATGCAAACTACCCAAACTGAACCAGGAAGAAATAGAAAATTTGAACAGACCTAAACCAGCAAAGAAATTGAATCAATAATCAAAAATCTCCCAACAAACAAAAGTCCTGGGCCAGACGGCTTCCCAGAGGAATTCTACCAGACATTTAAGGAGGAATTAATACCTATTTTCTGCTCCAAAAAATAGAAATGGAAGGAAATCTTCCAAACTCCTTCTACAAGGCCCCCACTACCTCAATTCCAAAGCCAGACAAAGACCCCACTAAAAAGGAGAATTACAGGCCACTATGCCTGATGAACGTGGATGCAGAAATTCTCAGTAACACTAGCAAATCAAATCCAACAGTACATTAAAAGAATCATTCACCACGATCAAGTGGGATTTATTCCTGGGCTGCGCGGGGATGGTTCAATATTCGCAAATCAATCAACGTAACACACCACATTAATAAAAGAAAGGATAAGAACCATATGATCCTGTCAACAGATGCAGAAAAAGCATTTGACAAAATGCAGCATCCGTTCTTGATAAAATTCCTCAACAAAGTCGGGATAGATGGAACATACCTCAACATCATAAAGGCCATAAGTGAAAGACCCACAGCTAGTATCATCCTCGATGGGGAATAACTGTGAGCTTTTCCTCTATGGTCAGGAACAAGACAGGGATGTCCACTCTCACCATTACTAGTTAACGTAGTACTGGAAGTCCTAGTCTCAGCAGTCAGACAACAAAAAGAAATAAAAGGCATCCAAATCGGCAAGGAAGAAGTCAAACTTTCACTATTTCCAAACGACATGATAGTCTATGTACAAAACTGGAAAATGCCACCAAAAAATTGCTAGAACTGATACATGAGTTCAGCAAAGTTGCAGGATATAAAATCAATGTGCAGAAATCTGTTGCATTTCTAGACACCATTAATGAAGCAGCAGAAAAAGAAATCAAGGAATCAAAGACCATAAGGAATAAACCTAACTAAAGGGGTAAAAGATCCATACTCTGAGAACTACAGAACACTTACAAAAGCAACTAAAGAGGACACAAAGAAATGGGGAAAAATTCCATGCTCATGCATTAGAAGAACAAACGTTACAGTGTCTATACTACTCAACACAGTCTACACATTTAATGCAATCCCTATCAAAATACCATTTACACCAAAAATAGCATTTTTCACAGAACTCCAACAGTCCTAAAATCTGTATGGAACCAAATCAGACCCCAAATAGCCAAAGCAGTCTTCAAAAAGAAAAGAAGCAAAGCTGAAGACACCACAATTCTGGACTTCGAACTATAGTACAAAGCTGTAGCCATCAAGATAGTATGGTCCTGGCACAAATACAGACACACAGATCAATGGAACAGAATAGAGAACCCAGAAATGGACCCACAACTATAAGGTCAACTGATCTTCCACAAAGCAGGAAAGAATATCCAATGGAAAAAAGACAGTCTCTTCAACAAATGGTGTTGGGAAAACTGGACAGCCACATGCAGAAGAATGAACCTGGACGACTTACTTACACCATACACAAAAATAAATTCAAAATGGATGAAAGACCTACATGTGAGACAGGAAACCATCAAAATCCCAGAGGAGAACACAGACAGCACCCTTTTTGACCTCGGCCACACCAACTTCTTACCAGATGCATCTCCGGAGGCAAGGGAAACAAAACCAAAAATGAACTATTGGGACTTTATCAAGATAAAAAGCTTCTGTGCAGCAAAGGAAACAGTCAACAAAACTAAAAGGCAGCCTACGGGATGGGAGAAGATATTTGCAAATGACCTGTCTGAAGAAGGGTTGGAGGTTCCTCTAAAAGTTAAACATAGGCTTATCTTATGACCCAGCAATTGCACTACTAGGTGTTTACCCAAAGAATACAAAAATACAGATTTGAAGGGCTACCTGCACCCCGATGTTTATAGCAGCATTATCAATAGTAACCAAACTGTGGAAAGAGCCCAAGTGTCCATCCATCAACTGATGAATGGATAAAGAAGAGGTGATATAGTGGCGCCTGGTTGGCTCAGTCGTTAAATGTCTGCCTTCGGCTCAGGGAGTGATCCCAGGATCCTGGGATTGAGCCCTGCATCTGGCTCCCTGCTGGGAGCCTGCTTTTTCCTCTCCCACTCCCCCTGCTTGTGTTCCCTCTCTCGCTGGCTGTCTCTCTCTCTGTCAAATAAATAAATAAAATCTTAAAAAAAAAAAAAAGGTGAGGTGTGTGTGTGTTTGTGCGTGTGTGTGTGTGTGTGTGTATACACACACACGATGGAATATTACTCAGCTGTCAAAAAATTGAAACCTTGCCATTTGCTATGATGTGGATGGAGCTGGAGTGTATAATATTACGTGAAATAAGTCAGTCAGAGAAAGACAAATACCATGTCATTTCACTTATATGTGGAATTTATGAAACAGAACATATGAAAATATGGGAATGGAAAAAAAGAGAGAAGGGGAAGCAAACCTTAAGAGACTCTTAAGGATAGAGAGCAAACAGAGAGTTGATGGAGGGAGGGGCTTGATGGATGTTCTAAGTGGGTTATGGGTATTAAGGAGGGCACTTGTTAGGATGAGCCCTGGATGTTATATGTAAGTGATGAATCACTGAATTCTCGTGAAACCAGTATTACTCTGTATATTAACAAAGTAGAGTTTAAATAAAAATTTGGGAATAAAAGGGGGCGATTGATTGAAAGAATAGTAAGTGATAGAAGGACTGGGGGTTACAATTAGAGTATAGAATAAGAACAATTAGGAGTTAAGATTATAAGAAATGTAAGAGGCAAAGGGGGGAACTTATAGCAGCAAGGCAAAATAATAAAAAAGAAAAAATGGGATGGTAAGGTCAAAGATGTGGTGATGCAAGCAGGTGACTAATGAGATGGAGGGGATTATCAGAATCGGATTGGCCAAGGAACTCTGTTGGGAGTTCCTTCACTGGGAAAGTTTTTTTTTTTTTTTTTTTTTTTTTTAATGGTAAAATAGAATAAGTATCAGTACAGTTGAAAAACTTAAAAAATATAGAGACACAATAGAAAAATCTAAACTTGCCTAAAACCTACTTTACCATTAGAGACCACAAATACTAATTTTTTTCTCAATTTTTTGCAGTATAAATATATACTTTAAAAGCACTTCTGTTTGGGGTGTCTAGGTGGCTCAGTCAGTTAAGCATCCAACTTTTGATTTCAGTTCCGGCTGTGATCTCAGGGTTGAGAGATTGAGCCCTGTGTTGGGGCTCTGTGCTCACCATGGAGTCTGCTTGGGATACTCTCCCTCTGCCCCTCCCCCCACTTGCATGCACGTGCACTCTCTTTTTTCAAATAAATAAGTCTTACAAAAAAAACCCAAATAAACCGCTTTTGTTTAAAACTGAGGGTTGCTGGAGGGGAGGTAGGTGGGGGGATGGGCTAAATGGGTGATGGGCATTAAGGAGGGCATTTGTGGTGAGCGCTGGGTGTTATATGTAAGTGATGGATCACTAAATTCTACTCCTGAAACCAATACCACACCAAATGTTAACTAACTTGAATTTAAATAAAATCTTGGAAGAAAAAAAAAAAACCCACTTTGTTTAATATTGAGCAAAAGTGATATTGTCCTGTACGTACAATTTTTAATCTTTTTTACTCATGACATATATACCCAGAATTTGAATTCAGATACAGGTAGATATATATATATATTTAGATCCAATTGAGAGGTTATGAGAATACTTAATAGTACCTGTGTTTCTGATAGTTTTTCAGTTCCTAGTTCTAATCTCTTGTGTTTTCTGGATCCATTGCAGCCATTTATTTCTGTATGACACCCCGCATCATTTTAATAAATTTCACCATTTTTGCTTAAGCCAGCCCAAGTTATTTTTTGTTCTTTCTGTCTCTCTTTTAATGTATAATGCCTAACAACCAATGGTGTTTGGTGTGCAATATTTGACCTCTGTTATTTCCAACACAAGATCATTACTCTTTTTAATCTTGACCAAAATGACAGGTAAAAAATCCTTATTTAAAATTGTATTTCTTCCATTATAAGCATATTTGAACAAAGTATTTTCCATTTGTCTTGCTCAAATCACATTTATTTAATTCATTTTGTAATAGTTTCACACAGTCATGGTATTCAAGTTTTCCTATTTATTATTCATCTATAGAGGCCTCCTTTTTGCCTAAGAGAAATTATGGGTGTATTCTCCTTGACTTGACTTCCTGTTTTATTTTAACTTGGCATGTTCTCAGTTTCCCCCTTAGAATTTGAACTGGATTTGAGCTGGAGCTCTGGAAACATATGACTTATAATCTTTGTTCTGGACTTCAGCCACTTGGTAGTAAAGGTTGCTGTCACCTGGTTTCTAAGGTTTGAGTGTGTTGAATCACATCCCCTGAACATACATCATTTCTGGAAGTGCTTTCTCTGAATGTTGGTCTATTTTTACATCAAGAGAAGCAGGTTGCCGCAGGAAGTGAAGGGACCAATGTGAAACTGTGTGGCCCATGGGCATTTTATTTGGTGGCATCACAGCGCTTATTTTTTTCTACTCGGGTTATTTTTTATATATTTCATTCATAAGGAATTGCTTTCCTACTTCCATGGAATACCCTTTTCAGTAATTTAATGATGAAGAGAAGAGAGGGAAGTAGCAACAGACACAGTATTTGAGAGGTGAGTAGGTGGGTAGATGAGGTGAATTTAATAATTTGAAGAAAATCTAAGACAAATGAACCAGTAGAGAATCTAAAATGTAAATTAGTCAAGGCCAAGGATCTTTGTTTTGTCCACTAATGCATCTCATCTCTCCAGAACAGTGCCTAGCATATAGTTCATGCTCAATATTCAATGAAGGATTGAAAACAGAAGAGAGACTGATGAAGTGAGATCCTGAAGTAGAAAATGGGGGATAGAATTAAGGTGATCTCCTTCCTTTCAGGCTGGAGATTAGAAATAAGAAATAGCACATGTGGATAGATTTAGAGGTAAGGGAGAGAAATTATGCCTAATGATATCTATATTCTCAGTGACGTAGAAGGTCAGGGCCTAGGTTGAGAGTGAGGGTGAGAATAGAATAGAATAGAATAGAATAGAAGTAGTAGAATAGAAAATGCAGCTTGAACAGAGGGTTAAAGCTTTGGAACTCTTCCCTAAAAGTGGGAAAGGAATCTAGCTTGGGGTGCATACAGAGGCTACTGAATACTATTGGAATTCTAGCTTAGGAATGCGAGCCAAGCAATTTGATGATGCAGTTTTTTTCTATTGTTACATGATTTATTTTTTAGTAGTGTGAAAACCGTGAGAATAAAATATGTCCACAGCTGGCTAAGTAAGTGTTGTGGAATGTCAAAGGAAATTGAAGTCATGGCTATAAAATGTAGAAATAAATGACGGTAAGATTGTAGCAGTATCTTCTTTGTCAGGGTGTTGTGAGAATTACATAAGGTAATATTCATATAGCACTTAGAATAGTGCCTGGTAGAGTAAGCACTCAATCAATGTTAATTATAACTCCTGGTTAAGTTGGAAAGACATAATTAAAGGGAAGGGACCGATAGATTGGGAAAGAGGTTAGAGTGGTGGGCTCACTAATAGGTAATTACGCCTTGAGATGATCAGGGAAATTAGGTGTTGTCTAGTTTCACAGCTCTGGATTCCAGAAATGATGTGATCCTGAGTGATGACAAAGTTTTGAGCATTTCCCGAGAGAGGATTGCTGTAGTAGGGGACACGTTTGTCATAGCAGTCCATGTCAGGCACCTGTGCAGTTACTATTTAGTGGATCCTCCCTGTGAGTGATTCAATCAGGTAGAATGTGACAGGACTTCCAGTGTGGAGTATCCTGAGCCAGATGCTAGGGATCTTTTTTATTGATTGATTGATTGATTGATTTAATTTAATTTAATTTTTTAAAATAATTTTTATTTTGTTATATTAGTTACCATACAGTACATCCCCAGTTTTTGATGCAATGTTCCGTGATTCATTATTTGTGTATAACACCCAGTGCACCATGCAATATGTGCCCTCCTTAACACCCATCACTGGCCTATCCCAATCCCCTCCCCCCCTCCCCTCTGAAGCCCTCAGTTTGTTTCCCAGAGTCCACAGTCTCTCATGCTTCATTCTCCCTTAGTTTACCCTCCTTCATTCTTCCCTTCCTTCTCCTACCGATCTTCCTATTTCTTATGTTCCATAAATGAGTGAAACCATATGATAATTGTCTTTCTCTGCTTGATTTATTTCACTTAGCATAATCTCCTCCAGTCCCGTCCATGTTGCTGCAAATGTTGTGAAATCGTTCTTTCTGATGGCTGAGTAATATTCCATTGTATATATGGACCACATCTTCTTAATCCAGTCATCCGTTAAGGGCATCTTGACTCCTTCCACAATTTAGCTATTGTGGACAATGTTGCTATGAACATTGGGGTGCATATGGCCCCCCTCTTCACTATGTATCTCTGGGGTAAATACCCAGTAGTGCAATTGCTGGATCATAGGGTAGCTCTATTTGTAACTTTTTTTTTTTTTTTAAACAGATTACACAGCTAAACTATTTAAGCTGAGTCTTTTTTTTTTTTTTTTAAAGATTTTATTTTATTTATTTGACAGAGACAGCCAGCAAGAGAGGGAACACAAGCAGGGGGAGTGGGAGAGGAAGAAGCAGGCTCCTAGCAGAGGAGCCTGATGTGGGGCTCGATCCCAGAACGCTGGGATCATGCCCTGAGCCGAAGGCAGACGCTTAACGACTGTGCCACCCAGGCGCCCCTATTTGTAACTTTTTAAGGGACCTCCACGCTGTTTTCCAGACTGGCTGTACCAACTTGCATTCCCACCAACAGTGTAAGAGGGATCCCCTTTCTCCACATCCTGCAACATTTGTTGCTTCCTGCCTTGTCAATTTTTGCCATTCTAATTGGCGTAAGGTGGTATCACAAGGTGGTTTTGATTTGAATTTCCCTGATGGCTAATGATTTTGAACATTTTTTCATGTGTCTGTTAGCCATTTGTATGTCTTCATTGGAAAAGTGTCTGTTCATATCTTCTGCCCATTTTTTGATTTGATTATTTGATTCCTGTGTATTGAGTTTGAGAAGTTCTTTGTAGATCTTGGATACCAGTCTTTTATCTGTAGTGTCATTTGCAAATATCTTCTCCCATTCCGTGGGCTGCCTCTTAATTTCTGACTGTTTCCTTGGCTGTGCAGAAGCTTTTTATCCCACAAGTTCATTTTATCTTTTGTTTCTCTTGCCTTTGGAGATGTGTCATGAAAAAAGTTGCTGTGGCCGGTGTCAAAGAGGTTGCAGCCTATGTTCTCTTCTATGATTTTGATGGATTCCTGTCTCACATCGAGGTCTTTCATACATTTGGAGTTTATTTTTGTGTATGGTGTGAGAGAGTGGTCAAGTTTCATTCTTTTGCATGTAGCTGTCCAATTTTCCCAGCACCATTTATTAAAGAGACTGTCTTTTTTTCACTGGATGTTTTTTCCCGCTTTGTCAAAGATTAGTTGCCCAAAGAGCCAAGGGTCCATTTCTGGGTTCTCTATTCTGTTCCATTGGTCTATGTGTCTATTTTTGTGCCAGTATCATGCTGTCTTTGTGATCACAGCTTTGTAGTATAGCTTGAAATCTGGCAGCATGATGCCCCCAGCTTTGTTTTTCCTTTTCAGCAATTCCTTGGTGATTCGGGGCCTTCTCTGGTTCCACACAAATTTAAGGGCTGTTTGTTCCAGTTCTTTGAAAAATATCATTGGTATTTTGATCGGGATGGCAATGAATGTGTAGATTGCTCTGGGTAGCATAGAAATTTTAACTATGTTTCTTCTTCTGATCCATGAGCATGGAATATTTTTCCATCTTTTTGTATCTTCTTCAATGTCTTTCAAGAGTGATTTGTAGTTTCTAGAATATAGATCCTTTATGTCTCTGATTAAGTTAATTCCAAGATAACATGTGATTTTTGGTGCTATTGTAAATGGAATGGATTCCCTAATTTCTCTTTCTTCACTCTCATTGTTTGTGTATAGAAATGCAACTGATTTCTGAGCATTGATTTTGTATCCCGCCACATTACTGAATTGCTCTATAAGTTCTAGTAGTTTGGGGGTGGAATCTTTTGGGTTTTCCATATAGCGTATCATGTCATCTGTGAAGAGAGACAGTTTGACTTCTTTGCCGATTTGGATACCTTTTATCCCTTTTTGTTGTCTGATTGCTATTGCAAGGACTTCTAGTACTATGTTGAATAATAATGGCGAAAGTGGGCATCCTTGCCGTGTTCCTGATCTTAAGGGAAAGGCTTTCAGCTTTCCCCCATTGAGAATGATATTTGCTGTAGGCTTTTCATAGATGGTTTTTATGAAATTGAGGAGTGTGCCCTCTATCCCTACACTCTGAAGGTTTTAATCAGGAAAGGATGCTGTATTTTGTCAAATGCTTTTTCTGCATTTATTGAGAGGATCAGAGGATCATATGGTTCTTGACTCTTTTCTTGTTGGTATGATCTATCACACTGATCGATTTGTGAATGTTGAACCACCCTTCAGATGCTGGGGATCTTAATGAACATGGGGGAGTGCTTTGGAGGTTGGTAGTGATGGTGAAAAGAATGGGACAAGAATAGTGGTTATATATAATGGTGGGGGCTTCAAATGAGAGGGCATTGTTGAAGGATATTAAAAGAAAAAAAAAGTTCTAGTTTTGAAGTGTTAGCATGGAGCCTGGAGAGTAGCTGTACTCTGAGAGTGTTCCAGCATCCTTTTTTCTGACCACAGGGATACAAAGGTGAGAGATGGCGTGTTGCTTTCTCCCAGGGTCACTGTCACTTCACTTTCTGTCATCAGTCTCTTTTTTGTTAAGTTCAGAATAGCAATTTCTTTATTGGTTACTCTGTTTCCTGAGAAGTGGAATTATCAACATAACAGAGAAATATGGGGATATTTCTGGTTATCTGTTATGTGAAAACGAAATGAGACTGTGTATTTGTGAATGTTTTGAGTAGGATTAAGGCTTCCAAATATCTTTATCCTTATAAATCACATTAAAAATAGGAGGGGGGCACCTGGGTGGCACAGCAGTTAAGCGTCTGCCTTTGGCTCAGGGCGTGATCCTGGTGTTATGGGATCGAGCCCCACATCAGGCTCTTCGGCTAGGAGCCTGCTTCTTCCTCTCCCACTCCCCCTGCTTGTGTTCCCTCTCTCACTGGCTGTCTCTCTCTCTGTCAACTAAATAAATAAAATCTTTAAAAAAAAATAGAACTGACATTCTCATAGTTTCTACAAATGATGTAACTAAGTTATATTTTATAGATAAGTAAAAATTTTTTAAAAATATTTTTATTTATTTATTTGACAGAGATAGAGACAGTCAGCGAGAGGGGAAACACAAGCAGCGGGAGTGGGAGAGGAAGAAGCTGGCTCATAGCGGAGGACCCTGACGTGGGGCTAGATCCCAGAACGCCGGGATCACGCCCTGAGCCGAAGGCAGATGCTTAATCTCTGTGCCACCCAGGCGCCCCATAGATAAGTAAAATTTTAATAAACAAATTTTAATAGACATTGTTGTGCCAGTTCTTAAGTTCTTAAGCCCTCTGTATTCAGCTTTGTGATGCTGGGGCTTGGACTCTGTAAACTTGGTTTCTGCTGTTACCTGGCTCCCTGTTAGGTTCTGCCAGTAGGTGGCATTAGAGGGAGAACGGGAGATTGAAGGAGAAAGAAGGGACTTGCTTGTGTTGGCTTCTGATTTTCTTCCTTTCTTTCTGCTCCTGTGAGCATTAGTCCAGTGACACTTCACCAGGCAGCTGCAGTTCCATTCTACAGTGTTAACTGAGACGGTTTGCAGGCTTTCCAACCCTGGCAACCTCTCCAGCCCCCAGCGTAAGCACCAGGCAAGCAATGTCTCCTCCTCAGAAGTTGGAGTCCTCACAAGGTCCCCCGTCTACATTTCTGGATTTTAACAACCACTTTCCTTGTTCCCCTAACCCTAATGGTGGTGGTAGCTGCTTCCTGCAGTTGCTATTTCTGTGATATCTTTGAGTTCTTATTTTTACTCTTCTAGTTGCCAGTTCTTTGTTTTAAAATTCCTGTGTTCAAATACCTGGTGTGGTTTCCGACTGTACCTAGACTGATGTAATCGTCTTACTGATTTTTAAATTTGTGGACAATTTAGTGTTATATATTAATTGTATGTAACATGCATTTATTATATAGTGTTATTTAGTGTAAATAACATATTTTTCCAAAAAATTAATTGTAACAAATATTATAGATAGAAATGAAAATCAAATAAGTTTAATTTTATGAAAAACTTGCTGCTTTGCCTTTATTTATTTATTTATTTATTTATTTTTCATTTTGCTGCAGACTAATGAATATTTCATCAGAGCCTCACTGGCCTGTGGACAGCCATTTGGGAACTACCTACTTAGTACAAAGGATTAGGTTTTAAATTAAAATGTTTCACTTTGGGCCAGACTCACACATTTAGGTGATATAATTGACACTTCTGAGCTCTAAATAAAACCAGATTAAGTTCTAAATTTACTTTTGAAAGATAGGATATAAATGCCAATCATAAAAATTCAGTTTGGGGTGGTTAATTTGAAAATCTCTAAGATCAGCCTTGGTCCTTTGGTATCTTTCATCCCTACAGAACTGTTAAATTTAAGATAAAAATCTTCAGTTTGCTCTCAGTAATGTACTTTCTTCCTTTATCATTTACAAACCCATAAAGTTAAAGATGAATAAGTTATTACATGTAAAAGACTTCTGGGAAGGAGACTCTGAACTATTACTTTTTCCTGGGACTCAACCTGTGCTGGGGGTCTGGTTTTAGCTATGAAATCAAAATACATCAGTTCTTGGTAGCCAAGGACATCACTCATTAGTTTGTCTCTATCTATCGATGGATTGTTCGATTGATCAATCGAAAGAATGTAGGAATGAGTAAAATAATGAATTAAAAAAAACCCTCTATCTCAGTCTGTCCATCCTCCTTGCTTAAACTTATCTCAGAGCACCACCCAGGTAATTTCCATTACTCATGCTCACATACTCTTTTCTCCTTTTTTCTCATCACACATCTTAGTGATCCAGAGCATCATATCTTCTCTATTCTATATCTGTAATTTTGCTTTTATCTCTGAACTTCCAAAGTAACAACATTTACCTCATAAAAGGGTAAATTATGTGGTCTCAAGGTTGATCTAGCCTGGGTGTGGTCTCACAACCGAATTTATTGGACAGGGATTATGTTTTGGTTAACACCAATATTTAATTTTTTTATGTATGTGGTAATAGAGAGCCAGTAATGATTTTATTTTATTTTTTTCTTTCCATAAAGTACCTCTTTTCTGGCTTGATCGGAATACTTAAGTGATCATAAAATTGTTTTTGTGAACATAGATTTTAAGTATAAGGGAATAGTATGATCCTAAAACATATTTAAATCAAACTATTTCAAATCGTCCAGTTAAGCCTTCCAATTTCTGGGATGTATTATTTTGTTAAACCATGATGATATTGACTCTCCTTTTTTTTTGAAATGATATAAATAATACTTTAAAATTTTTATTACCATTTTCTTTGTTGGAACTTGTGATTTTGAATTATATTTGTTTCAACCAAAGATAATTAATATTCTCTGAACTTTGTTTGATTTCACCTTTAGTGTAATTCTAGAAACATGCCATGTTTTGGTTGTCTCAAATGGTTATGACTTTTTAAAGCTAATTCATTTTACTTATTTATAAAACCTTTTGAATGTTTGCCAGAAAAAAAACCACGAATGATCCTTAATGATGAAAAAAGTAAAAAAAAAGAAAGTTCCATCAATTTACAACAAATAAATGAGCAAAGGTGGTTAAGTCTATGATGATACCTCTGGTGGACACCTCATGTGATTACTGTCTAACGTCCAACTCAGAAGAGTTGCTCATTACCTGGAATGATTTTCAATACATGCAGTGGGTACCCAGTGACTACATCTATATACTGACCTTGCTTTCCTATCTAACTGACTTATCTAGGATGGTTTATCTGATTTGACCTTGCTCAGATTCTTCCTTTCTAGAATTTAAAATTTGGAATTGAGACATAAAGAGTAGAAGTTTTAGGAGCTGGGTCAGATCAATAGTAACTTTTTTTTTTAAAGATTTTATTTATTTATTTGACAGAAAGAGAGACAGCCAGTGAGAGAGGGAACCCAAGCAGGGGAAGTGGGAGAGGAAGAAGCAGGCTTCCAGCAGAGCAGGGAGCCCGATGCGGGGCTCGATCCCAGGAGCCTGGGCGGAAGGCAGATGCTTAACAACTAAGCCACCCAGGCGCCCCAGATGAATAGTAACTTAAACACAGTCTGTGAACTCCTTATGTTTGAGATCTCCAGTTGCTTTCGCTCTTGCCCTTTCTTGGTATATGTTTTCAAATTTTTCTTGAATTCTGTGAGCTATCCTAGTATCCTATTAATAAGGTTATCTTTTGGTTTAGACTAATCAGGATTGACTGTAGTTTCTTGCAACAAAAATACCCCAGTTGAAGGAAAAGGAGACAGACGTTGAATGCAAAGGGGTGTTCTTAAATTACCAGAAATTAGAAAGCAGAAATATACTGATTAAAACTAGGTTGAAAATAAAATCTTAGGTTGTTAAGGCTTGAGGGAATTTATTCTTTAAATGTTGTCTTTAACAAACTCTTGTATTTACTTTTGTAAATAGTAAAGGCTATTCTGCTTTGATTTAAACAGCTCATTCCTGTAACGACAGCATATCATTAACCTAAAAAATATCTTTTAGTCCAATTCATGATTATTAGAACTGTTGAAAAATAGGAGAAACATATTTTATTTGGCAACTGTATTATAAACAAACAATCTTGCAGTCTCCCAGAGGGGAGAGGAATAACTTTAGTTACTTTCACAGTGTTGAGAATAATAGCAATCTAGATTTGGGGAGATGGTTCTTACTTACAGGAAATAGTTTGCTATGTTTGGCCCACATAACACCGAGCTTTCCAAACTGTTAAACCTGGACACTTTTGTGTTGTCTCCATTAGAAAATGTGGAAAAATAACTCACTTTGGTAAATGTGGTTGTATATGCTGCTAAGATAATAATTATCTTTATTCATTCATTCACTTATTCTATAACCATTTATTGCATGCCTGTTATGCGTTAGGCTCTGCACTAGTGTCCGAGATTCATCAGTTAAAAAATAGATGAAGGGGCGCCTGGGTAGCACAGTCGTTAAAGCGTCTGCCTTCGGCTCAGGGCGTGATCCCGGCGTGCCGGGATCGAGTCCCACATCAGGCTCCTCCGCTGTGAGCCTGCTTCTTCCTCTTCCACTCCCCCTGCTGTGTTCCCTCTCTCACTGGCTGTCTCTCTGTCACATAAATAAATAAAATCTTTAAAAAAAAAAAAATAGATGAAGATCTCTGCTCTTGAGATTCTTACATTCTAGTTTTAGAATGGATTTAGGTTTTGTTTTTGTTAACTCAGCTATATTTCTATTGGGTTTTAGCCAGTTTGAAGCTCATTCAGATTGTATCAATCAGGATTATTTAGGGTACTAGTAAAGTGTGGGGGAGAGACTGATAGTGGATAAACATCCACTAAACAGACATCAAAAATTATTTAAAATGTCTGTTATTCTGTGTTAAAATTCATTGAGTTGTAGAACAATGTTCATATTTTGATTTTGGTTAAAAAGAGGAAATTAACATGGCAAAATAAGGAGACTAGGAAATTTGTGAATATATATGCATATTTATATATGCCAAATATATATGCCAAACAAATATCCACTTGCTGTGTGCGTGTGTGTGTGTGTGTGTATACACACACACACACACACATGTGCACTGTATTGTATGAATGTTCCTCATTAGTTATTTTGTCAGATCCAGGTCACGAGCTTATTTAACTCTCCTTCGGAATTTTAGCACATAGAGAGATATTTAAACAACACAAGATGAACAGAAGCACAGTTTATTACTTTTATAAGTTACAGTACTGATATGTAATTAACTCTAGTGAATTCAACAGTCATAAAGAAATCGTTAAATTGATTTTTAAAACTAAGACCATTGTCACAGTCAACTAATTGCTGATGGCCATTTTCATTTCACAAACATTACTTCTGTTTATGAGAGTATCCATGCTGTGTTGTTGCTGTTTCAGACCTTGGACTTGAACTGTGTGTCAGGTTGGAATGTGCAGACCTTCCTTGTTTTAGTTATTGGGCCTGGGATCTTTGTGAAAACTCTAAGAACTGGCATGGTTACTGTTCATTCTTCTGAAAACTGCATTTTTTTCTTGATAAATAGACAAATTAAACTTCTCCTACCAATAAACAAAAGATTTAGAGCAGCAGTTTTTTTTTTTGTTTGTTTGTTTGTTTGCTTGCTTGTTAATTTAAATTTTACTTAGTTAACATACAATGCAATGTTGGTTTCTGGAGTAGAATTTAGTGATTCATCACTTGCATACAATACCCAGTACTCATCACATGTACCGTCTCTAGTACCCATCACCCATCTAGCGCCCCCCCCCAATCAACCCTCAGTTTGTTCTCTATTGTTTGGGCACTTGGTTGCTCAGTTGGTTAAGTGTCTGCCTTCAGCTCAGCTCATGATATGTAATTAACGGGGTTGAGTCCTGCATCGGGCTCCCTGCTCATCGGGGAGTCGGCTTCTCTCTCTCTCTCTGCCCCTCCCCCTGCTCATGCTCTGTCTCTCTCTCTCTCTCTCAAATGAATAAATGAAATCTTTTAAAAAAAGTTTCCTAAGGCTTGTTTCCCTCTCTCCTTTTTTCTTCCCCCCTTCTTATATGTGCATATGTTCTGTTTCATAAATTCCACATATAAGTGAAATGATATGGTATTTGTCTTTCTCTGACTGACTTATTTCACTTAATATTATACACTCTAGCTCCATCCACATCATTGCAAATGGCAAGGTTTCAATTTTTTGACAGCTGAGTAATATTCCATCGTGTGTGTGTGTGTGTGTATACATACACACACATATATCTCACCTTTTTTTTTAAGATTTTATTTATTTGACAGAGAGAGAGACAGAGAGAGTAATATTCCATCGTGTGTGTGTGTGTGTGTGTATACATACACACACATATATCTCACCTTTTATTTTTTTTAAGATTTTATTTATTTATTTGACAGAGAGAGAGACAGCCAACGAGAGAGGGAACACAAGCAGGGGGAGTGGGAGAGGAAAAAGCAGGCTCCCAGCAGGGAGCCAGATGCAGGGCTCAATCCCAGGACCCCGGGATCACTCCCTGAGCCAAAGGCAGACGTTTAACGACTGAGCCAACCAGGCGCCACTATATCACCTCTTCTTTATCCATTCATCAGTTGATGGATGGACACTTGGGCTCTTTCCACAGTTTGGTTACTGTTGATAATGCTGCTATAAACATCGGGGTGCAGGTAGCCCTTCAAATCTGTATTTTTGTATTCTTTGGGTAAATACCTAGTAGTGCAATTGCTGGGTCATAAGATAAGCCTATGTTTTAACTTTTAGAGGAACCTCCACCCTTCTTCAGATAGGTCATTTGCAAATATCTTCTCCCATCCCGTAGGCTGCCTTTTAGTTTTGTTGATTGTTTCCTTTGCTGCACAGAAGCTTTTTATCTTGATAAAGTCCCAATAGTTCATTTTTGGTTTTGTTTCCCTTGCCTCCGGAGATGCATCTGGTAAGAAGTTGGTGTGGCCGAGGTCAAAGAGGGTGCTGTCTGTGTTCTCCTCTGGGATTTTGATGGTTTCCTGTCTCACATGTAGGTCTTTCATCCATTTTGAATTTATTTTTGTGTATGGTGTAAGTAAGTCGTCCAGGTTCATTCTTCTGCATGTGGCTGTCCAGTTTTCCCAACACCATTTGTTGAAGAGACTGTCTTTTTTCCATTGGATATTCTTTCCTGCTTTGTGGAAGATCAGTTGACCTTATAGTTGTGGGTCCATTTCTGGGTTCTCTATTCTGTTCCATTGATCTGTGTGTCTGTATTTGTGCCAGGACCATACTATCTTGATGGCTACAGCTTTGTACTATAGTTCGAAGTCCAGAATTGTGGTGTCTTCAGCTTTGCTTCTTTTCTTTTTGAAGACTGCTTTGGCTATTTGGGGTCTGATTTGGTTCCATACAGATTTTAGGACTGTTGGAGTTCTGTGAAAAATGCTATTTTTGGTGTAAATGGTATTTTGATAGGGATTGCATTAAATGTGTAGACTGTGTTGAGTAGTATAGACACTGTAACGTTTGTTCTTCTAATGCATGAGCATGGAATTTTTCCCCATTTCTTTGTGTCCTCTTTAGTTGCTTTTGTAAGTGTTCTGTAGTTCTCAGAGTATGGATCTTTTACCCCTTTAGTTAGGTTTATTCCTTATGGTCTTTGATTCCTTGATTTCTTTTTCTGCTGCTTCATTAATGGTGTCTAGAAATGCAACAGATTTCTGCACATTGATTTTATATCCTGCAACTTTGCTGAACTCATGTATCAGTTCTAGCAATTTTTTGGTGGCATTTTCCAGTTTT
This sequence comes from Ursus arctos, assembly GCF_023065955.2. Classification (NCBI taxonomy): domain Eukaryota; kingdom Metazoa; phylum Chordata; class Mammalia; order Carnivora; family Ursidae; genus Ursus; species Ursus arctos. The sequence goes on from NW_026623053.1 coordinate 19,438,003, forward strand.
GTACATAGACTATCATGTCGTTTGGAAATAGTGAAAGTTTGACTTCTTCCTTGCCGATTTGGATGCCTTTTATTTCTTTTTGTTGTCTGACTGCTGAGACTAGGACTTCCAGTACTACGTTAACTAGTAATGGTGAGAGTGGACATCCCTGTCTTGTTCCTGACCATAGAGGAAAAGCTCACAGTTATTCCCCATCGAGGATGATACTAGCTGTGGGTCTTTCGCTTACGGCCTTTATGATGTTGAGGTATGTTCCATCTATCCCGACTTTGTTGAGGGATTTTATCAAGAACGGATGCTGCATTTTGTCAAATGCTTTTTCTGCATCTGTTGACAGGATCATATGGTTCTTATCCTTTATTTTATTAATGTGGTGTGTTACGTTGATTGATTTGCGAATATTGAACCATCCCCGCGCAGCCCAGGAATAAATCCCACTTGATCGTGGTGAATGATTCTTTTAATGTACTGTTGGATTTGATTTGCTAGTGTTACTGAGAATTTCTGCATCCACGTTCATCAGGGATAGTGGCCTGTAATTCTCCTTTTTAGTGGGGTCTTTGTCTGGCTTTGGAATTGAGGTAGTGGGGGCCTTGTAGAAGGAGTTTGGAAGATTTCCTTCCATTTCTATTTTTTGGAGCAGTTTGCAAAGAATAGGTATTAATTCCTCCTTAAATGTCTGGTAGAATTCCTCTGGGAAGCCGTCTGGCCCAGGACTTTTGTTTGTTGGGAGATTTTTGATTATTGATTCAATTTCTTTGCTGGTTTAGGTCTGTTCAAATTTTCTATTTCTTCCTGGTTCAGTTTGGGTAGTTTGCATGTTTCTAGGAATTTGTCCATTTCTTCTACATTGCCCAGTGTGTGGGCATGTAATTTTTCATAATATTCTTTTATAATTGTATCTTTGTGGTGTTAGTTGTTATTTCTACTCCCTCGTTTGTGATTTTATCGATTTGGGTCCTTTCTCTTTTCTTTTTGCTAAGTCTGGCTAGGGAGCAGCAGTTTCAAACTAGTTCTTGTCTTTAGGGAGTCTGCAAGGTCAAACTGTTTCCATAATAATACTAAGGCTCTTCTTTCCCCCTTTGCAGAGGCTACATGATGTGATGGCATAGTTGCTCTAATGTTAACATATGATGAGTTTATTATGATTTTTAAATAAGTAAATTGATACATACTTCAGTATTTCCTCAGTTTTAATTTCTAACATGGTAATGATTGATACAAATAGAAGCTCTTTTGTTTATGCGGTCTTCCATAATCTTTAAGAGGGCAAAGGGATGCTCAAACCAAAAAGTTCAAATACTGTATGTTTAGAGTAGTATAAGCGGTTATAGAGTAGTATAAGTGGTTATTTGAGGAAGTTAGTGTTCATAGAATTATATTGTAAATGCACTTGTGGATATTTAGACATTATTTTCTGGGTCCTATATAGTTGACACAAACTTGTGCTGTCTTAATATGTTAATACCTACTGTTCAGGGTTTTTTTTTGTTTTTGTTTTTGTTTGTTTTTTTGTTTTTTTCTAACGTCTCTATTAAAATCATACATGATCCTTGTGACATATATTTACAGTTGATATCACTTTCCATTCGTTATGAGATAATTTGCCAACTTGAGTTTTTAATAGTTGTGCATTCTTCATTGCAGATTGAAGTTCACCCTATAACAAATAGTTATGAATCATTCTAAACAATTGATTATAAGTAAGCTTTCAAGTCTTAAAATTATCACAAATCTTTTCTGAAGTTTAGATATTTATCTTGATTTATTCAGATTATGATACTTTGTAGATTGCATGTATTTCCAAATTAATAGCTATATTTACCTCACTTAGGGAATCTGCAAAAATTAGTAAGATTATTCAAAACCTGCTGGTGGAAGTAATTTAAGTTTAAGGTAACAAAGATAGCGACATGTAAAAACTCTTTTAATGAATATAGTCTTAAGGTTTAAAAATTCTTCGAAGTTCCAGTATTTCCAATATTTATATCCACACTTAGGATTTGAATAATATTTATCTCAAGTGGCAATTGAAATAATCGTGTAAGTGTGGAAATTCATGTATAAGTTTATTTTGATTATAGAATATCAATAACATCCTAATAATATTGAGCTAGATTATATGCTTGAAAAAGTTGAAATATTGAATTATATGAATCCTCATCGTAGATAGGCAGTATAGACAAGAGAATAGAGTATACTTTGGGGAAGAAGATTATTGCAAATTATAGAACATTCAATTATAAACATTTTCAATTATTATTAAAATGACTATAGTGAAAGTTTTATCACAAATGTTTCCAAGTATAAAACTATTTTTGTATGTTGGAGGACATAACAAAATCTATTTGTTCAGTGCTCTAAAAATTAATCTGAGTGTATTAAGTAAAACCCCACTTAACTGCCATGATAGGGTTTTCTTTTGGTTAATAGAACTTTTCACATGTCTATGAAAGCTTATGCCTTAATCATGACAATCTTTTGGCTTTGAAGATATGAAGCTGAAGAAACGGAAAACTAGTATAATGGAGTATATGGAATTTACACAAACTTTAACTTTTTTTGGACAGGCACAGTATTCACATGGTTTATATTAAAAAAAAAATCCAGAGTGAAAATCCTTCCTTCAGTCCTTTGCTTCAACCACCAGTTCCTTTACCTGGAGTCATCTTGGAGTCTTTGGTACAAGTTACCATCACCTTTTGTCTGGATTACTACAAAAACATCCTAATGGAGACCCTGCTTCCTCCTTTACCCATATATTCTCCACACTGCAGCCGGAGTGGTGCTTTTAAACATGATCGTATCATATCACTCTTCTCTGAAGACCCTTGGTCGTTTCCTCTCTTATTCAGTGTAAAAGACAAAATCCTTACTAATGTTGCCCAAGCCCTACAGAATCTGCTTCCTTCCCCCCATTACACGTTTGATATTGTTTCCTCCTTCGTCATAGTATTCCACTATTCTGACTTCCTAATTTTTTCCCGGTTCCTTTGCACTTGTTTCTTCTACCTGTAATGTGCTTGCCCTGATATTTTCAGGGCTGTTCAGGCTTCTGAACAGATATCTTCTTATCAGAAAGGCCTTTCCTGACTGCCCTGACCACCCAGCATTCCTTAACCCCCTTCCCTGATTATTTTTCTTCGTAAAACTTCCACGACTTTTTACAAATATACCCAGGATTTTTTTTTATTTTAATGTTTTTTTATTATATTATGTTAGTCACCATACATACATCCCTGGTTTCTGATGTAAAGTTCGATGATTCATTAGTTGCGTATAACACCCAGTGCGCCATGCAATATGTGCCCTCCTTACTACCCATCACCAGTCTATACCATTCCCCCACCACCTCCCCTCTGAAGCCCTCAGTTTGTTTCTCATACTCAAAATTCAGATGTAGTGCGGCCAATAGATGAGAGAAGATTGCCACTGAAAAAATAGTTTGTTACAGTTTGCAAGAAGAAGAGGCATTCAGTGCAATGCAGGGCCATATGGGGAAGGATGGCGGCGGTGGGGGGAGCATGTCAGGATGCAGAAAGTGTGAGGCGAAAGCATGGGTTAGATCCATTATTGTGGTTTTTGTGGCAAGAAATGGGAAAGACAGAGCAAGCAGCTGAGCAAGTTTAGGATTGGATAGTTTGAATAATTTTGGCAGACTCCGAGATATGCAGCTGGTCCCTGCATTCCCAGCTGATACTCAGGCCCTTACTAACTCTGCCTGGATTATCAATGTAACCATGAACTTTGTATTTTATACCTTTTACTTATCCTGTTTTAAAGTTTATACAGTACTGTTACATTCCTTATTTATTTTTGACCTTCACAGCAATCCTACAATGCCGTTATTTCATTTGTCTCCATTTATAGCAATAAAGACAGCTCCAGGAGGACAAGTAATTTTGCCTGAGATTAGTGTAAGTGGCAGAGCTAGAACCTGAATATCCCCACCCCCCCATCTTCTCTTCCTAATCCCTAATCTTATCATTCCTTTGCTTTAGAACTGCTTGTGGGTTTTCCTGGCTAATAGACAAAATCCAGCCACCTTAGCCTGGCATTTAAGGCTTTTACTATTTGTTTCTTTATCTATCTATCTATCTATCTATCTTTTTTTTTTAATGCAGAGTTATGTCCCAGGCAAAGTGATCTCTGTACAGCAATTTGGACATGTGGCACTTTATCACCTCTGTACTTGTGTATGCTGTTCTCACCACTGGGACTGTTCATTTTGGCACGATAGATCATTCAAGGGCTACATTTTCTGTGAACCATTTTCATTGCCTTCTCCCTCTTCCCATCCTAGCTGTATAGAAATTTCTCCTTTTTCTAAACTCTAACCTTTTTGCCTAAAATTCTTATAGCACTTAGAAAAACAATCTTGTAATAAATGTAGTTAGTTATATTTCTTATTTTCCTGTGGGTTTATTTTATTGCTTATAGTTTCTTCTATACAGTGGGAATCAGTACTGAAAAGTTTTTGTTAGCTGTGGCTTACTCCTCTACCTCCTGACATCAGCAAGTAGCACATTGCTTTGTATGTATTCGTACCTGGTAAGTATGCATTGAATAGTCTATTGGGTGAATTGGGATATATTCACTGAGAATACAGTATGCTATAATTAGCTGAAGCATTTGTTTGAAGATAAGTGGATTAATGAATTACTATAAGGAACTTAAGTTTTATTTGAGAACTTTCTGAAATCTCAGTGTGTCCGTGTATACTTAAATTTTAAATAACCTTAATCGATTAAATAAGTGCCCTTTATACTCTCTGAGTTTTTGAGCTAGAAGGTTTATATGTCATATTTAACACCATTTGAAGTTTTAGGTAGTATTAAAGCCCAGCCCTTAGCAGACAAAAGGTACTTTGGAACTAGAAACATTGCAACAAACGTATTTTTTAAGATCCTTGTGATGTGCCATGTAGCATTATATTCCATACTTGTCATATCTTGCCATTTGCTGTGAATGTCTCTATCTTACATAAGATGCCACAATCAATTGGGAAATTAGGAAAATGCACTTAGTGGACAAATTTGAGAAAAGGGTATTATTTCTAGAGCTATTACACAATTTTCAGTGTTTAACAGTGTTGTTAAATAGAGATGGGGTTGATATGTAGCACCTATATTATTTTCTCACAGCTGTTGTAATAAATTACCACAAACTTGGTGGCTTGAAACATCAGAAGTTTATTGTTTTACAATTCTGGAGGCCTGAAGTCCAAAGTCTTTTATCATTGGGCTGAAATTAAGGTGTTGGCAGGGTGACATTCCCTCTGGAAGATCTAGGAGAGAATACATTCTTTGCCTCTTCCAGCTTCTGGTGGCTGTGAGGATTCTCTGGCTTGCAGCCACATCTCCAGTCTTCAAGGCCAGCATCTTCAAATCTCTCTGCTCTGTCTTTATATACTTCTCTTCTGTGTGTAGTCAAGTCTCCCTCTTTTTTCTTTTTAAGATTTTATTTATTTATTTGAGACAGACAGATACAGAGAGAGAGAGAGAGAGAGCACATGAGCAGGGGGAGAGGCAGAGGGAGAGGGAGAAGCAGACTCCCCACTGAGCCAGGAGCCAGATGTGGGGCTCGATCCCAGGACCCTGGGATCATGACCTGAGCCAAAGGCAGACGCTTAACAATCTGAGTCACACAGGTGCCCCTCAAGTCTCCCTCTTTTAAGGATACATGTAATGGCATTTAGGGTCCACTTGAATAATCCAGGATGATCTTTCCATCTCAGGATCCTTAACTTCATCACATCTGCAATGACCTTTTCATCTTATAAGGTAACATTTATAGTTTGATATCTCATTTGTGAGTTTGATTTGCATTTCTCTGATGACTAATGAAATTGAATACCCTTCTGTATCTATATAGGTTATTATATTCTTCTTTGAAGCATTTGCTCATATTTTTTCCTATTGGTTGTCTGTTTTCTTTTTATAAGAAATTGATTTATAGTTGGTGCAAGTTCTTTGTTAGGTGGATGTGTTGCCAATATCTTTTCCACCCTGTGACTTGCTGTTTCATTTTCTTAGTTGTGTCTTTTGATGACCAGAAGGTCTTAATTTTTATGTAGTTCAATTTAGCAATCGTTTCTTTTATAATTAACACATTCTGTATCCTGTTTAAGAAATCTTTGCTTGCTCCAAGGTCATAGAGATGTATTCCAGGGAGTGCCTGCCTTGCTTAGTCACTAGAGCATGCCACTCTTGATCTCAGGGTTGTGAACTCAAGCCCCGCATTGGGTGTGGTAATTACTTAAAAATAAAATCTTAAAAAAGGAGATGTATTCCAAATTTATCTTGGAAACTTAATTTTTAAATCACATTTAGCTTTATAATTCATCTGGAATCAGTTTTTGTATGTGGTGTGAGGTAAGGAAAAGATTCACTTTTTCAAATGGGTACGCACCATATTGTCTCCTTTTTCATAAATCAACTGGCCGTATATGTGCAAATTAATTTTGTTTTATAAAATTATGTATGTGCTAGGAATTATATTTGGTACTAATGATATAGATAGAAGTAATAGAGGTTATCTATTCTGAAGATGGTCTTGGTTGAGTGAGGAGGGTAATAAGTGAGATAATAATGAAAAATACAGTAATCATATTAAGAATTGTATGTTGTGAGTTAAGGGAATAAGTTTTTCTGTAAGGAGATGAGGAAATCTCTGCTAGAGGAGGCAGAATTTGAGCTGGGTCTTGAAAAGTCAGTAGGAGTTTGATAAATGCATCCCATGTAGGGAGAAAAATATGTGAAAAGACACAGGATTGTCAAAGAGCAGGTGTATTCATAAAATGGTGAGAAGTTTGCTATAGGAAGCAGTGTGCAGGAAGGTGAGAGGGAGGAGGACAAGGGAGGAAAAAGAGTTGATGGATATGAGGCTAGAACATTTTAGCCAGATAAGATTACATGAGTAGAATTAAGTAATTATAAGGGAACATGGCATATTTATCAAATGGTGAGAAATTCAGTACGGCTAGAAGATAGATTGTGTTTGCATGGGAGAGTGGTGAGAAGGAGCATCAGGGGAGGGATGAGGAGCTAATGAAGATGAGGATGAGAGTTGGATTGGACTTTATTTTGAAGGAAATTAGGGAGAAAGAAAGTTTCCAATCAGCAAGCGGTATAGTCAAATTTGGCTTTTAGGAAGATGACCCCTGGGGGCATGGAAGATAGATTAGAAGGTGGGAGATTGGTAGATGGAAGTAAGAAAAATGAGGGTTGGCCAAGGGGTGGCAGTGGTGATGGTGAGATAGTGTCAGATGTGGAAGGAGTCTGAAGTATAGTCAAGAGGACTTGGTGACCATGAATGGTGAGGAATAGGCAGGTGTGAAAGATGGCAAATTTATAGTTTGAAAGACTGAGTGAATGGTTATACTATCAACTGATAGAGGAAATAGGAGAAGGCTTGGCGGTAGCAAATAATAAATTTTGGACTTAATAGATTTGGGATGCTAGTCCATTAAGTAGTTGGAAACATCTAAAAAATTAAAAATATGTGTGTGGAACTCAAGAGGGAGGTAGCGAGGTCAAGACTCTAAGTACAGAGAAGATACTTGAAGCCATAGGAATGGACGAAGTCATCCAGGGAGCGTAAGAGGAGGATTAAGAAAATAAGTCTAGAGTCAATGCAGACTAACTTGAACACCAAGAGGAGTATAGGAAAATGAGCCTGTGAAGGTGGGATTTTTCCACTGTCCCATCTGTGGTTTCTAATTTTTAACAATAACAGTATTTCTTGTGTAATATAAAATAAAATGAAAAGAACCAATTAGTGTGAAATTTATGAAAAACAGGAAAGAGTTATGTCAAGAAGTTAGGGATGTTCACAGCTTTAGATGACACACAAAGGAAAAATAAACCATATAATTCGTTAATGAACTTTCCTTTTCCTTTTCCTTTGCTTTTATCGGGATAATGTATGTGTAGGGTTAAAAAAATCAAATACTACATAAAAGCATTTGATAAAAAGCAACAATTTTCCTTCCTGCCCAGATCCATTTCTGAAAAGCAGCTTGTGTTTAACTCTTTTTTTTTTTTTTTAATTGTAAAATGTCTAAATGTAAGCTTGGATAGTATGCTTGTTCCTCTGTATTTTGATTTACCTACTTTAGATCTTGACTGTTGTGCTAGGAAGAATTCAAACATGGCTTCAAAGATTCTCTCTGTGATTTGCATGCCTTGTATAGGCCTTTTCCCTTGGGAGTTGGTGGTGCCTGTGAATATTATGGGCTGTTGCTCTAATGATGAGGTTATTAGTCAGTTGACTTTTAGTTAATGCAAAGATTATCCTATGTGACCTATTCAGATGAGCCCTTAAAAAAAGGGACCAGGTCTTTCAAAAAAAAAAAAAAAAAAAAAGATTCTCCTAGCAGACTTAAAGAAGAAAGCTGTCATATTTTGAGAGAAGAAAGCCATCTGGGTAGGACCTAGCTGTGGCGAGCGACAGTAGCAGGAAATCGGGGACTTGAGTCAAACTGCAAGATAATAATTCTGCCAACAGTTAGAGAATTTGGAAAAGAGCTCCAAGCCTCAGATGTGATTGCAGCCCTGACTGACTCCTTGGTTTCAGCCTGATGAGGTCCAGAGCAGACGATCTAGTTAACCAGTGCCCAGACTTCTGACCCACAGAAAACTGTGAGATAATGAATTTGTGTTGTTTTAAACTGATAAATTTGTAAGAAGTTGTCATGCAGAAATAGAACACTAATACAACATTTAACTTCAAATGAAAAGATATAATTAACTTTATCTCTTCATTTCCCCTCTCATTATTTAAATATTATAATGACTTTAGTTCTTCAAATGGTTTATTTTGTTAATTTGTTTCACTGCTATTTCTTATATTCTCTTAAATTTTAGTTAGAATTTTAATTCCTATTAATGTGGGAGAAGGATATTAACAATTGTACTTTTTTTTCCTCCTTATTTCTGCCTTTCACCTGCTGCTAGGAGAAACCTGGCTCCAGTCTGGGGCATCTAAGGATACGCAGCTATGCAGTGACGGAAATATTGTGTAATAAAAACACAGTACACCTGCTCAGAGTGAATTATTATTAGTCTATAAGGAATGTGAGTTAATTGAAAAAGGGTATATGCTCTTGCCAGTTGATAAAACTCGGCTGGGTTTCTCAGGGATGCTCTGCCCTGCCTGTCGAAACCATCCCCTGAGATGCTCAGGGAAGACAAGTAAAAGCTGCCAGGAAAAGGCTAAGGGAAATTAAGTTCAGTATAGGAACTCTGCCTAGGAGGCTAAGGGATAATTTAAGTTTATCTGATGTTGAGAGACTTAGGTATAATTTAATGCTGAGAAGATAAACAACAGTTTCATCTAATTGGGAACCCCCAGCACCATCGGGTTTCCTGATCCTCTTCAATCTGCTTGAATCCTTTGCTGTTAAGGAAGATGTATTTTATAGAGCTCTTTGGAAGTGTGGTAATGTCTTGCAACACTATCTTCTGTGCATTCCAGGTTATTACCATTAAGAGTCTCTTCTATAACCATAATTGTGTTCTGGGTTTAGTTTAGATTGAATAGAAAAGTTTAAAAATGATAAACAGTATGTTATGAGCCTTTCAGTGTGTTTGGGTTGCAAGTAGAAGAAACCAGTTTTAGTCATCTTAAGCAAAAGAACCTTTTTTTTTTTTTTTTTTTTTTTTTTTTTGGTTGGGAAGGATCTCAGTCTCTGGGATGGATGGAAAGTGTGGAAAACTCAGCTCAGAAACATGGTGCTATAACTAAAGTGAACATATGGGAGATTGAAGAACTAGGACAAGGAATCCGAAAGGCTGCACCCCCAGACCATGGGGTGGTAGTTAGAAGAAGAATCTCACCTTTCAGAGGGACTCTTTAGGGACTTTGAATTTCATCAAAGGTTGAAGGTAGGGCACCTTGATTACAGTTCCACCAAGACTGTACCCCATGAAAGAGAAAGTTTCCCAAAGGAGATGGAGGAATTGTTGGCAAGGATGCCTTGATGCCAGGCAATGGGAAAAAGTTCTGAAGATCACATGGTGTCTAGAGTTTGCAAGCCTGAAGGGAATGTAGGTCCTTTTTAGGGCTGCAAAAGGCTAAACTGGAAAGGGATGTGGGGGGAAAGCAGGGATGTCATCATACATTAAGCTAGACTAAGAAAAGCAATGCCCTCATTCACTAAGCTAGATCAAAAAAGCACCTCTAAATCTGGGAATTTAGACCTTTCTGCTCTAAAATGGTCATACTCCAAGTCGTAAAGGGAGATGGGAGAGGATTTCACAGTGTTTTCACTTGCCTGCAAAGTTTTTCCACCTTGTCCTTGTCCAATTTCAGATTCAGTGTTCAGAATATTATTATAATATTTCTTTTTACTTGTGCCTATGTAATAAGTCTTGTCTGTGTTCTCTTCTATATCCGATTAAATTAAAGATAATTCTATTTATTCCTGATTGCTTTCTGACCAGAAACCATGCCTTCCTTGTTTGTTGTTGTATTATTCCTCCTAACGTTCTTCTACTCTGTTGCAGAAAGTGCTACTTGGATTGCAAAGTCTTCCTCTTCAAGTTACAAAATGTACAGGAAACTGCTTTCGGAATTTCTAAGAGCTTGTTTCTTTAGACCAGTTCTTCACTGGGACAATTAAAGCTGAGATTTGATAATTATCTTGATACTTCAATAGGAAAATCCTCTTGCCTCAATTACATAAAAGTGGATTACTTCACTATAAATTGGACAGCTGTATTTGTTCTTCCCATCACTTGGCCACTCAGGTCCTTTGCATAAGTTTCTTTAGAAGGAAAATAAATGCTGAAGAGGGCAGCGTCCTTTCAGAGATTGTGAACATCCAGTTGGGATGTGGTTGTGTTGTAAGCCTGAGAAATGGTTACCATTGAGATAATGTGATTAACTTTTCTATCATCACTTTAAAAAATAATTAGGTACTAGACTACTATTTGAGGAAAGGAAATATTCTCAAATTAGATTTTCCTTCCCATTTAAAAGTGGAAACCTTTCCTAAGTGCTAAAGAAAAATGAAACCTGTATGATTCGTTTAGGCACATATAAGCCTAGATGTTAGTAGTTTTATTTAACTGCTTATTTAAAAGTCAGTGAAAACTTGGTAAAGGTATATCTGATTAGATTTTAATGTTCTAGGTTTTTCAGCTTTATAATTAAATTTAAAGTGTCTCTATAGAAATTTGTTTCAGTAATTTTAGGGAAAAGAAAAAGTTCTTTTGGGGATGGGACAAGAGAATCTATTCCTTCTTTAGCAGGTTTTTCTCACTTTTGTGCCTTTTTCCTTTTGAGCCAATTTTTTTTTCTTTTTCCTTTAGAGAAACTTGAAGTTCATCCTTAGTTTTCCGTTTTGTCTCATATTCCACAGCCATCAACTCCTGTCTCATAAATATCTCTGGAAACCATCCCATTTTCTCCTTTCCCACTGCCCAAGTTCAGACTTGCATCATCTATTTTGGAGAGAGAACAACAGTTTCCATTCTCGACTTCTTCTGTCTCAATTTACCTTTCCTATTGCCACCAGAATTATTGTCCTAAAATGCAAAACTCTCTTGCTTAAAACTCTTATGTAGTTCTCTTTCAATTGTGGATTAAAACCCAAACGTAGGATCATAAGGTCCTCAGTGATGTATCTTTTGCACAATTTTCTTTCTCACCAACCACTCCTATCCACATATGTTCCAGCAACACTGAACTGTTGGGTATCAAATTCAAAAAAATCATTGCCAAGACCAATGTCAAGGAGCTTTATAGCTGCATATGTTTTCTTCTAGGAGCTTTATGATTTCAGATCTTATATGAAGTTGTTTAATCTGTTTTGAGTTAATTTTTGTGTATGGTGTAAGACAGTGATCCAGTTTTATTCTTTTGCATGTGGCTGTCCAGTTTTCCTAACACCGTTTATTAAAGAGACTTTTCCTTTCCCCTTGTGTATTCTTGGCTTTTGTCATAAGTTAGTTGACCATATATGCATGGGTTTATTTCTGGGCTCTCTTTTCTATTCTGTTGATCCATGTGTCTATTTTTGTGCCAATACCATAATGTTTTAGTTATTATAGCTTTGTAATGTGGTTTGAAATCAGTGAGTATAATACCTCCAGCATTGTTCTTTCTCAAGATTGCTTTTGCTATTTGGGGTCTCTTATGGTTCTACATAAATTTTAGGATTGTTTGTTCTAGTTCTATGAAAAATGCCATTGAAATTTTGATAGGAATTGTATTGAATCTGTAGATTGCTTTGGGTTGTATGGACATTTTAAAATATTAATTTTCCAATCCATGAGCACAGAATGCCTTTTCATCTATTTGTGTCTTCTTCAGTTTTTTTTCTTAATGTCTTACAGTTTTCAGTGTATAGGTTTTTTATCTCCTTGGTTACATTTATTTCTAGATTTTTTTTCTTTTTGATACAGTCATAAATGAGATTGTTTTCTAAAATTTTCATTCTGATAATTGACTACTAGTGTATAGAAATGCAACAGATTTTTGAAAATTAATTTTGTATCCAAAAGTTTACTGAATTTATTTGTTAGTTTTACCAGCTTTTTGGTGGAGTCTTTAGGGTTTTTTGTATATACTCATGTCATCTACAAATGCAAGTGAGAGTTTTACTTCTTTCTTTCTGATTTGGATGCCTTGTATTTCTTTTTCTTGCCCAATTGCTCTGGTTAGGACTTCCAGTACCATGTTGAATAGAAATGGTGTTAATTCTTACATGTTTGACAAAGTCCTACAGTAAAGTCATCTGGTCTTTGACTTTTCTTTGTTTGGACTCCTTAATTACCAATTAGATCTCCTTACTCATTACTTTCTGTTCACATTTTCTGTTTCTTCATGATTCAGTTTTTGTGGGTTGTGTTTCTAGGAATTTATTAATTTGGTCTAGGTTATTCAGTTTCTTAGAGTACAGTTGTTCATAGTATTCTCTTATAATCCTTTTTGTTTCTGTGGCATCTGTGGTAATGTTCCTCTTTTGCTTATCATTTTAGTTATTTGAGTCTTCTCTTTTTTTTAGTTAATCTAGCTAATAGTCTGTCAGTTTTGTTATTTTTAAAAACCAGCTCTTTTGTTAATTTTGTCCTTTGATTTTCTGTTCTTTTATTTTGTTTATCTCTGCTCCAAACTTTATTTTATTCTTCCTTCTGCTAATTTTGGGTTTAGTTTGTTCTTCTTTTTTCTAGTTTCTTGAGGTGTTTAAACCAGGTTGTTGACTTGAGATATATATTTTTTAATGCATGCATTTATATCTATAAACTTCAGCACTGCTGTCACTGCATAAGTTTTGCTTTTTCATTTGTGTGAAGGTATTTTCTAATTTCCCTCATGATTTCTTCTTTGACTAATTGGTTATTTAAGAATGTGTTAATTTCCATATATGTGGATTTTACAGTTTTCCTTGTGCTATTGATTTCTAGTTTAATTTCATTATGATTGGAAAAGATACTTGTATGATTACAATCTTCTTGAATTTGTTAAGACTTGTTTTGTGGCCTACTATGGTCTGTCTTGGAGAAGGATCTGTGTTCATTTGAGAAGAACATTCTGCTGCTGTTGGATGGAATGTTCTTTTTGTATCCTGGATTCATCTGTTCTAACATGTATTTTAGTCCAGTGTTTCCTTATTGATTTTCTGTCTGGTGGTTCTATACATTATTGAAAGTGGGGTATTGCTGTGCATTCTCCCTTCTATCTGTCTTTGCTTTATGCATTTAGGAGCTCTGAGATTTGGTGCATGGATATTTAGAATTGTTATATCTTCTTGGTCAACTTTTGTATAATGTCGTTCTTGGTCTCTTGTTAACAGCTTTTGATTTGAAGTATGTTTTGTCTGATGTTATTATAGACACTCCTGCTTTCTTTGTTTGCCATTTGCATGGATTTTTTTGTTAATCCTTTTACTTTCAGCTTATGTGTGTCCTTGTATCTAAAATGAGTCTCTTGTTAAAAATGTAATGATCTGATGCAGCACGTGCATCCTGATGTTTATAGCAGCAATGTCCACAATAGCCAAAATATGGAAAGAGCCAAGATGTCCATTTACAGATGAATGGATAAAGATGTGGTACATATATATATATATAATGGAATATTACTCAACCATCAGAAAGGATGAATACTTACCATTTACATTGACATGGATGGAACTGGAGGGTATTATGGTGAGTGAAATAAGCCAATCAGAGAAAGACAATTATCATATAGTTTCACTCATATGTGGAATATAAGAAACAGTGCAGAGGATCATAGGGGAAGGGAGGGAAAACTGAATGGAAAGTCATCAGAGAGGGAGATAAACCATGGGAGACTCTTAACTATAGGAAACAAACTGAGGGTTGCTGGGGGGGAGGTGGGTGGATGAGGTAACTTGGTGATGCACATTAGGGAGGGCACATGATGTGATGAGCACTGGGTGTTACATGCAACTGATGAATTATTGAACTCTACATCTGAAACTAGTGATGTACTATATGTGGCTAATTGAATATAAATAAAAAAAATAAAATGAGTCTCTTGTAATCAGTATATAATTTGATCTTTTAAAAAAATCCATTCAGCCAATTTATGTCATTGATGGGAATTTAATCCATTTACATTTACATTAATTACTGATAAGGAAGGATTTACTATTGCTAATTTTGTTAATTGTTTTCTGTATATCTTTCTTGTTTTTTTTTTTTTTTTTTTTGTGGGGGCTGGGTAGAGAGGAAGGGTAGAGGGAGAGGGAAAGAGAGAATTTTAAGCAGGCTTGATCTCAGGATGCTGAGATCATGACCTGAGCAGAAATCAAGAGTCAGACGCTTAACCAACTGAGTCAACTAAGTAACCAACTAAGTCAAGTATATCTTGAACCTTTTTTCCCTCTTCTTTCCTGTCTGTCTTCCTGTGTTTCATTGACTTTTGGTAATGATGTGTTTTGATTCCTTTCTCATTTCCTTTGGTGTATATTTTATAGATATTTTCTTTGTGGTCATCATTCCAATTATATAAAAAATCTTAAAGTTATAGCTTCTATTTTAAACTGATAACAAAAAGCCTTTACTGTTCCAACCCCCTTTTTTGTTATTGTGACAAATTACATCTTTATATATTATATACTAATTGACATAGACTTATGGTTTAAAAAAAAATGTTTTTGTCCTTTAAATTCTAGGCTCCAAAATTACAATAGTTCAGGCTACTGTATTACCTTTACTGGGAATCTTATTTTTTTCATATGGCTTTGTGTTACTGTCTATTTTCCTTATGTTTCAACTTGAAGAACTCCCTTTAGCATTTCTTGTCAAGCAGGTTTATTAGTAATGAATTCCCTTAACTTTTGTTTATCTAAGATATTTTCTTAATATCTTCTTTCTTTAAAATTGAGCTCTATTTGAGGGGCAGCTAGGTGGCTCAGTCAGTTAAGCATCTGCCTTGGGCTTAGATCATGATCCCAGTGTCCTGGGATTGAGCCCCACATTGGGCTCCCCGCTCAGTGAAGACTCTGCTTCTTCCTTTCCCTCTGCCCCTCTCCACCGCTAGTGCTCTCCCTCAAATAAATAAATAAAATCTTAAAAAAAAAAAAGTTGAGATTTATTTGCCATATAATATTGTATTAGTTTTAGGTGTACAGCATTGTGATCCAATATTTGTATACATTGTGAAATGATCACCACAATAAGTTTAGTTCATATCTCTCCATTTTTTTTTTTAAGATTTTATTTATTTATTTGACAGAGTGAGAGCAAACAGCTTCCAAGATTCTCTTTTGCACTTTCTCTTACAGCTTCCAAGAATATCTTTTGGTCTTTTACTTTAGATAGTTTGGTTATAATATGTCTGTGTGGTTCTTTCTGGATTTATTTCTAGTTGGAGTTTTTTGAGATTTTAAAATTTGTATGTCTCTTTCTTTCCTCCGATTTGGAAAGTTTGGCCCATTATTTTTTCAAATAAGCTATTTTCCTCTTTTTTCTCCTTCAAAGATTTCCATAATGTGTTCTATCAGTTTGTTAGGCTCTCTTCACTTTTTTTTTCATTCTTTTTTCTTTTTGTTTCTTGGAAGTGATGATTTGAAATGGCTTGTCTAAGTTCTCTGATTCTTTCACCTGATGATCAAGTATAATGTTGAAGTCCACTGATGAAATTTTCCAGTTAATTATTGTATTTTCCAGCTCTAGAATTTGTGTGTGTGGTTTCTTTGTTTATATTCTTATTTTGTTCATTCATTATTTTCTTGATTTCATTTAGTTGTGTTCTTTTTTAGTTGATTGAACATCTATTTTGATATTTTAAATTCTTTGTCAGGCAGCTCTTGATTGGTTTCTGGTATATTATTTTGTACCTTGGATTGGTTCTCTGTTTCTTTGTATGCCTTGTAATTTCTCACTGGATTTGGACATTTGAAAAAACAGTCACCTCTCTTGGTCTTTGTATACTGGCTTTGTACAGGGGAATATCTTTGCCAGTTAGCCTGGTTAGAGATTCCAGGGCCTTTGAAACTTTTTCTGATCGCCTGCTCTTCCTGGCATGTGCCCGTGGAAGTGTAGCTCGAATGTTTTCAGCAGCTTCTGAACTCTGGTCTGGTCGTGACTCAGAGTCAGCTAAGACAGACACCAAGGCAGAAGGCTTTATACAAGGCAGAATTTTGAATGTAGAGTCTACTTCATATTTCCATGCTGAGGAAGGAGCTCTGGTATGGAGTTTCCTCCTAGATGCTCTGCACTATGCTGCACAGGTAAGAGACATGGACAGGTGTGCCAAATGGTACAAATTTTCCTAATGGTACAAATTTTCCTACTCCTGTCACTGGAATCTCTACAGCTCTCACAGAGGTATTCTGGTACGTATATTGTTAAGTCAGTGTTTCTGTGAAAGGAGAGCAAGTAGCTTTATAGTTCACCATATTTTTAGAAATAACATTTTAAAGCAAAATAATTATTTAGAATACAGGATCTACTGTTTATTAATAATGATCTCTTATTCTATTGTACTGTGAAATAACATGTTTTGAAATTTACTTATCTTCATGTTTAGTTTATCCTGACTTGCACTTTTGCTATCAGTACTATGGGGAAGACAGGCTCATCTTTGGGTTCCTTAAATTCCAGTTAACAATTTGCCTACACAGTACAGACCTCATATTTTTTGATACTTAAATTTTTTTAAAAAGAGATTATTTGTGTTCAGCTAATAGGCTACCAAGTAGGCTTGCTGTGCGTGTGTGTGTGTGTGTGTGTGTGTGTGCGTGCATATATATGTATATGTAATGAGGAGGCCAAGGGAAGAGTAGGGTCTTTCCTCCAGACTTATTACGAGTAGGATCCCTGCATTTGAGACTAGTGGAAGTAGGGTGTTTGTGTTGAAATTCATTTATGGATGCGTTGAAAGCAGGGAAGAGTTCAGATTATAGGACATGGTCTTTTGGAATTAGTAAACTATGAATAGTGATTTATTGCTACTGTTTCTCACTGCCAAGATCATTGTGTGATTATATTAATAAAGGTGTATTTACTACTTACCTTAAGGTAACTGTTATGGGTTGAATTGTGTCATTTCCAAAAAAGATATGTTGGAGTCCTAACCCCAAGTACCTCTGACTGTGATATTATTTGGAGATAGGGTCTTTACAGAGGTAATTAAGTTAAAATGGTGTCGTTAGGGTAGGCTTTAATCCAGTATGACTGGTGTCCTTATAAAAAGTGGAAATTTGGACATAGAGATAGACACACAGGGAGGGACATCATGTGAACATACAGGCAGATGTTGGGGTGATATGTTACAAGCAAAGGGACAACAAAGATTGCCAGGAAATCACTAAAAACTAGGAGACAGGCATGGAACAGATTGTTCCTCACAGCCTTCAGATGGAAACAAACCCCACTGACACTTTGAACTGGACTTCTAGCCTCCAGTCTTTGAGACCACAAATTTCTGTTTCAGCCACTCAATTTGTGGTATAGGAGTCCCTGGAAATGAATACAGTGTCCTCTTATATTATGTTGCATAGTTAAAACAAGTCTTTGTAAATGATCATCAAAGATGTGCTATGTCCATTACTATAGACACATCTTGAGGTATATGTACGTTCATGTTATTACTTGTCAGTGCTTGAGAGTCTTCCTTTCAATCTAAAATTTTTCTACTCTTAACCTCACTCAAATGTTTTAATATTTATAGTGTTGGCATGCAGACACACAAGGTTCTTTTATGATCTTGGGGACAATATTTGGTAGAATAAATTAATAACTTTGTGTGAAATCTTTTAGAGTCACCATCATCTCTGTTTTTCTCATAAGAGATGTTTGGGTAGGATTCAGACACCCTCATAATTGTGTAAAGAACAATTTTGGAAGGTGAATTGTGGCCAAAGAAGAAAGACTAGGGATTTCGACATGTCTAGTTCTAGTTTTAGTTAGTTATTTTTTTCCCTCTTACAAGGATTTTACTGGTCAAGTCAGACTTTTTCCTTTAGAAATCATTTTGCAACATGGATCACTATCACTTTAACTCATTCAACTTTGAGGTAAATCAAATTTGCTGAGCAAGATAATACAGTTATTTGTGTGTGCAATAGTAAGGGAAAGAAGAATGAATGGCTTATAACAGATGCTGTGCTTATAAATGTCAGAGTTTTCAATGAGCCCACGACTTTAAAAGGTCATACCATTTTAGAGTTATACATTTTAATCTCAGTAATAAATACAGGGTATGTGCTATACTTCCTACTTTAAATGGATTGGTTTTCCAATTTTCTGTGTCAAAAGATGGCTTTACCATCTGTTGCTGTTTTATAACATTCTTTCAAACCCAAGCCTTCCCTCCTTCCTTATGTGCTTGTTAACTTTCAGGAGGTGCTATCACCAAGACCTCACAAGGTGGAGCTTTATAGTATTTGTCCAACAGTGATATGAGTGATTGATTTGGAACAGCCCTCCATGCCAGAAATACATTTGGAGAAGTAGTATATGAATTCTAAGATAATTGTTAAAATTCTGGTCAGCATGACTTAGTAAGCAGATCATGCAATAGTCTTTTTCTGCATATCAATTTGATCAAATCTTGTTTGTTCAAATCAAAGTTGTTTTATTAAAAATTTCTATATCTCTACTTATTTTTGTATACTTTATTTGCTGTGAATTGAGAGAAGAATGTTATAGTCTCCTACTGTGATTATAGATCTGTTTTTTGCATTTCTATCAGATTTTATATATTTTAAGTCTATACCTAATTTCACGCTCTATCTTGACTGTATGCTTTATCATACGTATGAAACATTCATATCATACGAAACATTGTAATTATATATATACATACTCACTTGATATTTTGAACTTTATAATATGTCTGATTACTTTTTATTTTGAATTGCTTTTTAATTTTTTAATTTTATTTTTAAATTGAGGTATAATAGACAAATTAATTTTGGGTGTACTTTACTTTTTTTCCCTCCAGATTTTTATTTAAATTCTAGTTTTAATATACAGTGCAATATTGGTTTCAGGAGTAGAATTCAGTGGTTCATCACTTACATACAACACCCAATGCTTATTATATAACAATTCCCCTCCTTAATCCCTATCACCCATCTAGCCCATCCACCACCCACCTCCCTCTGTTAACCCTCCATTTGTCCTCTATTGTTAAGAGTCTCAAAAAGTTAAAAGTAGAGCTACCCTATGACCCAGAAATTACACTACTAGGTATTTATCCAAATATTTATCCAAAATATTTATCCAAAATATTTATTTATTTATCCAAAGTGTACATAGTGATTCAAAGGGGCACATGCACCCCAGTGTTTATAGCAGCAATATACACAATAGCTAAAATATGGAAAAAGCCCAGATGTCCATCAACAGATGAATGAATAAAGAAGATGTGGTATATATATATACAATGGAATATTACTCAGCCATCGAAAAGAATGAAATCTTGCCATTTGTAATGACATGGATGGAACTACAATGTATTAAGTTAAGTGAAATAAGTTAGTCAGAGAAAGACAAATACCATATGATTTCACTTATATGTGGAATTTAAGATGAACATAGGATAAGGGAAGGAAAAATAAAATAAGATGAAAATAGAGAGGAAGGCAAACCATAAGAGATGCTAAACTCTAGGAAACAAACTGAGGGTTGCTGGAGGGGAAGTGGTGGGGTGAAGGGGTAATTGAGTGATGGGAATTAAGGAGGGCACTTGATGTCATGAGCACTGTTATATGCAACTGATGAATCACTAAATTCTACCCCTGAAACTAATAATACAGTATATGTTAACTAAATTGAATTTAAATAAAGAATTAAAAAAAAAAAAGTCTGTTTGGTTTGTTTTCCTCTCTTCGTTTTTATGTCCTCTCCCGTATGTTCATCTGTTTTGTTTCTTAAATTCCACATATGAGTGAATTCATATGGGGTGTACTTTACTTTTTAAAAAACATTTAATATCTAGTTATCTTTATTCTGAGTCATTTGGTTTGGGATGTGTCTGGGATAGACAGCTTATAGCTAGGTTTAATAATGCAATATGATTTTCTACTTTTAATAGAGTAATTTAATAGAGTACCTAATTTGCCATTTATTATCATTGTTGATATGTTTGGGATTATTCTTGCAATGTTACTTTGTACTGTATGTTTTATATACTTCCAAATTACTATTTTTTTCATCTTCCCAATTTTCTGCTCTTTTTTTTTTTTTTTAATTATTTATTTATTTGACAGAGAGAGACAGCCAGCAAGAGAGGGAACACAAGCAGGGGGAGTGGAAGAGGAAGAAGCAGGCTCCTAGCAGAGGAGCCTGATGTGGGGCTCGATCCCAGAATGCCGGGATCACGCCCTGAGCCGAAGGCAGACGCTTAACTGCTGTGCCACCCAGGCGCCCCTCTGCTCTTGTTTTGATTGAAATATTTGTGTTCTATTTTTCCCTTCTTATGGTTAGGAAATTATACATTCTATTCCTTTGGACTCTAGAGATTATTAGCCTTTACTTTTTAAGGGATACATTTAAACATTTTTTAAAATAAATATCTAAAATAAACTAGCATATAAGTCCTTTCTGAACAAAGCAGGGACCTCAATATTCTGCTTCATTCTACCTCCTCCTCCTGGTATCTCCCTCCCCATGCTGAGATCATCTGAGATAATAGTTCCAGATCATTATTATTTAATTGTAAAATTTATTTAGCTAATGTTTTATTGATTTCATTGCTCATTGTGTGTGTGTGTTTTGTTTTGTACCATTTGTTAGATTGTTTTTGTTTGTTTTTCTGGCATTCACAATATTGACCCCCACCCTGGCTTCACTGAGGACAAATAAAAGTTAAATATATTTAAAGTATACAGTATGATGTTTTGATAGACTACATGTTGTTTGTAGAGGGCTTATAGGAGATAACGTTTCTTTGTTATCTCTGAAAATAAATTTATTTTGCCTTCATATTTGAATAATATTTTGACTGAAAAAAATTTTCAGTTTCAAAATAATTTTCACTAGAACCTTGAAGTTATTTCTCCAGTATCATCTTGAATCTAGAGTTGGTGTGACATCTGATTCTTTTTTTTAGTACATAACAACCCTCCCCCTGCACCCCTGCACCATCTTTCCTGTCAAAACTTTTACCTTTTTGACTTTATTCTTTGGTGGTTTAAAATTATATAAAAATGTGTCCAGGTGTGAGACCTTTTTCATTCATCTTCTTTGGTCCTTCAGTTTTAAGGTCAGGATCTTTCTTCAGCTATAAGAGTGTGTCTTCCATTATTTTCTTGATTCTTTTTCTCTCCTTTCTTTCTGGTCATTTCTGATGGAGCTTTGATAGATAAGGCTGGATCTTCTGGATTTATTTTCCATGTAGTTTATACTTTTTATATCATTTATTCAGAAATAATTTCAAATTGATAGGAACATTGCAAGAACAGTACAAGGAACTTGTACATTAGACTTAGAAACTGTTAACCTCTTGCCACAATGCTTTATCATTTTCTCTCTCTTTATATGTATATGATTTTTTTGGACAAGAGAATTGGAGAAATTGGAAAATTTGAGACTAAATTACAGAGTTGGTTCTCTATTATCTCTAAACACTTTAGTGTGAATTTCCTAAGAGCAAAGATATTCTCATTTATAATCATATTACAATGAATTAAAATCAGGAAATTTAACATTAGATACTAGTAATATCTGACTTAAAATTTTTTATACATTTCAGCTTTTTCTTTCTTTTGGGGTACAGTTTGGGAATCATTAGTTTTTAGCTGTGTTCATTTTTTTCCCCAGCCCACCTATTATTTTTTGTTGTTGTTTTTTGTTGAAGTATAGTTGACACACAATTTACGTTAGTTTCAGATGTACAACATCAGTGATTTAACAACTCTGCCTTATGCTGTGCTCACCACAAGTATAGCTACTATCTGCATCCCACTGATTGAGCTTTTATTTTGACAATCATATTTTTCATTTGCCATATCTTAGCTTAGTTCTTTTTCATAGCCTGATCTTGTTTCACGGGTAGTGTGTCTTTTCTTATTTCGCTAAAGTTATTAATTAAATTTCTTTAAAATAGACTTTATGTTCCCTCTAATATTTATTCTTAGTTCATGTGTTCTTATTTATTCTGTTATTTAGTGCTTCTCTTTTATTGTGTTGTTTTCTGTAAATATATTTTTAAAAGATTTTATTTATTTATTTGAGCATGAGAGTGAGAGAGAGGGAACAGGAGCGGTGGGGAGGTGCAGGGGGAGAGGGAGGAGCAGACTCCCTGCTGAGCAGGGAGCCTGACCCGGGGCTTGATCCTAGGACCCTGAGATCATGACCTGAGCTGAAGGCAGACGCTTAACCAACTGAACCACCCACATGCCCCTTTCCTTAAATATTTTCGTGATTCTTGGTTGTGTGTTCATCTTTGTATTTTAGAGTCCTTGTGGACAACCAGTGAATGCTGCTTCTGTTTACCACAGCTTGCTTCAGTTATTGTGGGGAAGGGTGAGCCAGTGGCCAGTATTCTGGTTGTAACATTCCCTATTTTCTCGTAGATGTTGCCAGCCACAAGGTACCTTGAATTTCCTTGGCAAGGTATGCATTCACATACCTGTTCTTCTGCTGTCAGCTGGGTTGGTTTGAGGCTGGCTGGTCGCAGATGGTCTTGCTTATATGTCCAACAGTTGGTTGAACTCCTTTGTTCTCCTCTATGAAGCTATCCTTTCCAGAGACAGATGATTTTGCTGTGTATTGCATGGTGCACTAGTAGAAGGAGAGTTTGTATCAGTCATCTATGGCTGTAACAACACCAAAAACCCCTCTAAAACTTAGTGACTTAATAACATAGTTACTTAGCTGACAATTTTGTGAGTCTGCTAGGTGGCTCAACTGGTCTTGACTGGCTCTGCTTTTCTCTGCTGTTCTTGTTTATGCATCTGTGACCAGCAGGTGATTCTGTGATTCTGTTCTTCTGCTGTCAGTTGAGTTGGTTTGAGGCTGGCTGGTCTCAGATGGTCTTGCTTATATGTCCAACAGTTGGTTGAACTCCTTGGTTCTCCTCTATGAAGCTACTCTTTTTTTTCTTTTTTCTTTTTTTTTTTTTTTTTAAGATTTTATTTTATTTATGTGACAGAGAGACAGCCAGCGAGAGAGGGAACACAGCAGGGGGAGTGGGAGAGGAAGAAGCAGGCTCCCAGCGGAGGAGCCCGATGTGGGACTCGATCCCGGAACGCCGGGATCACGCCCTGAGCCGAAGGCAGACGCTTAACGACTGTACTACCCAGGCGCCCCGAAGCTACTCGTTCTTTAGCAAACCAGCTGGAGCTTGTTCACATGATTGTCTCAGTTCTAACTAAAACACCAGAAAAAGATTTTCAAGCCTTGCGTGCATCATATTTGCTAATGCCCCATTGGCCAAAGCAAGTCAAATGGCCAACCCGGATTCAAGGAATGAGAGATTCTACTTCTTGATGGAAAGAGCTGCAATATCGCATTGCAGGGGTGTGAATGCAAGGAAGGGAAAGATTTGTGACCATCATAGAGCAATCTGCCCCAGAGTTGCTGATCCACCTGGCTGCACTAAATGTGGTTCTCCTAACAATAACTTGAGTAGTTTCCTAGGCCTTCTTCTCCCATCAGTGCTTGCCACTTCACAGTTTGGAGTACCCATGGCATCTCTCCATCTTATTTCAGCTTCTGTTTTTTTATGTTGGGACCATGCTTTCCTTCATACTTACAACTCCACCTGCCTTCTGTCTTTTAAGACTTCTTCGTTATTTCTGATAAAATGAATGCATTTGTTTTTGTTCTCTAGCCCTCATATAGATTTTTTTATTTTTTAAAATACATACTCTTGTGTTGCCTTCTTGTTTGTATTACTTTTATTAACAGAATCATAAATTTAAAGTATGGAACTGAGTGCTTTTTCTGATATATCCACTGTCTTCTCTGAAATGACCATGAAGAGGGCTCACTTAAGATGATTGTTACACTATGAAAGTTTTATCTTATTTAAGAAATTTTATCTGAATCAGTAGAGCTTCCTTTGGAAGAATAAAAGGGCAAAATTTGACCACTTTAAAAATTACCATATTGTGTGGAGTTGATGAAAGATTTGAAAATAATCAACGTTGGAAGGCTTTTATATTAAGTTGCTTTTACTCCTACTACCTAAAGTAAGTATTTTACAAGAGGAAACAATTATTATTTTTATTTTTTATTCATCATGTTAACCATTGTAGTCTCATCAGTTCTCAGGCTTAATATTAAAAGTCTCTCTCTTGAATATAGAGCCCTTTCAACATAAAATTGCTCTTTGAGATTCAGAAAAGATTGAATTTGTCTGGAAAACTGCTATCCTATTGAAGGCTAATGACAAAAAGTTCAGCTTGTTTATTCAGTTCACTGAGCTCAAAAAATGGCGCTGTCACACAAATATGTTGGTTATTGAAACTATTTCCCACAGCATGTGCTTTTTCTGAAGAGCACATGCTGGTCATTTTATTAGTTTCACTTAGTTTCCTAAGCCCAGGAGAATGAGTGAATGATTAGATAAGAACAACAGTAGAGAAGTGTCTGAATCTTGAATTCTTCCCCTTCTATCAGCATTTAAATATCCTCATCTGCTCATCTTTAAAGAGACTCTCTATATCCACTTCACCCTTCCGGCAATCCTCCATACACAGTTATGTTTCACTGTAGAATTCTGTCCATTTTCTCACTTCCCACCCTCTTCAATTAGGCTCCTTCATCAGAATTCTATTAAAATTGCTAAGGTCACTCATCACCTCTTTGTGACCAAACCCAGTGGGAAAATTTCAATCTTTATTTATTCACCAAACATTTGTAGCGCTCCTCTTGTGTTGTGAGCACTGTTAAAGGTACTGGGAGACAGTACTGAAGAAGACAAATAAGATTCCTGGTGTCATGGAGCTCACATGAACAAGAGTATCAAATACTGGTATGTGTTATGATGAAAATAAAAGAGAAAGAGAGCGAACAGGAGAGAGTGAGAGGAGAGAGAGAATACTTTGATACTTGAATGATAAAACGGAGCCAGCCTAGCTTCATTTGAACCTAGAAGCTGTGAAAGGAGCCACTGTGGCTGTTGCTATGGTAGCTTGGATGAAGGCCATGTGGAAGCTTGCCTGGAGACAGGCAGTAGTGTTAGGAGATGAGGAGATGGAACTGGTGGGGTGGCTGGATTCTCCTTGAACAAGATAGCCAAGGCCCAGGAAATGGTGAGGTAGGACAAATCTGGAAGCGTACATAAACAACCCGACTGGGTAGCCATCATTATAGTGGCTTATTAGGTGTCTAATGCAATAAAACAACTTCTCATTCTTTACAGCTCAAAATAAAAACAAATATTTTGGGGACTTGAGTAGCTTTATCAACAGTATGAGCTGTATCTGATCTGTGGTTTTCACCATCACACCAATAATGCCCTCTGGTGGAGGTTTTGGAAGTCTTTGCCATAAATTTTCTAAGGTATTGTGACTGTTTATCAGGCATTTAGTTTGTCATGGTGTTAGATTGACCAGGCAATTGCTCATGTTGGAATTTGTAGGTTATGATTTGATAAATTAGTTGACTGCTGCTACATAGGGAGCCATTTGTGTTTGCCTTTTCTTTGATAATTCACTGGAAAACTGTGAATAATAATATTGCATATAAAAGAGACAAGGATGGATAAAGGTGTAAGGGAATAAATTTTCTCTGTAAGTAGCAAACAACCATGAATCTCTTATTAAATTTTCCAAGCAGGGAGCCTGTCACTCTAAGCATGAGTTCTTATTGTAAGGAAAATTTAGACCAGTTATGAACTTATTGTTCCAAAGCAGTCAAACAGAGTTGAAATGTTTTATATCCTGATCATATTTTTTGGGGAGAGGAAGTCAGGGGTAGAATAAAAAGCCATTATTGAAAATTTTAAGCATAATAGTTCTTAGCTATAAGCAAAAAACCAAATTTGGCTGATTTGAGAAGAAAATCATTTATTCAGAGGACACTGGGCTAGAGAACCAGCCTCGGGACTATGCAGATAGGAACAACATTCCAAATCATGCTGCAGAACTAGCTCAGTGGAGACATTGCTGTCATTGCTGCTAAGAACTACAGCCTGCACTGTTGACATCCCTAGCAATGGACTCTGGAAGCTGCCATCAGCTCTGCTATCCTTGCTACCTAAAGAACTTGATTTTTGTGACAGCCACCTCCATTACCATAGATAATTTATTCCTTCTGTGTCTCACCTGACAAAGAGAATGATGCTGCTTTGGTCAGCAAGGGCCTATCATGGGATTTGGTGGGTTTGGGGTACTTATGACATCCAAATTCATCCATTTTCTTCCATTCCAGATCTCAGTTTTGTTCTATCATGATCAATGCTTTTACTTTCACATAAGTGATCTCAGTGGGCTCTGAATTCAACTGACATTATAATTTTTAGAAAGCTCCAGGATCAAAGTTTGAGTTTGATTTCCAGTTATCTCAGCCCTGCGGCTGAAAGCGGTAAGACATTCTTTTAGCAGTCAGAGAGACTTGGGATTTCACTTCATGCCTCTCGCCAAGAATTTGTGATTTCAGCTTGTCATTCTTTCCCTTTAAGCATTGTGGCACTGTTAGAAGCAACTTCCATGCCCCACAGTTCTTGAATTCCTGACGCCTGTCATATACTTCCGTGGCAGGGGTTATATGGTCCTCGATGAGTACTTCTTTAAGGTGATAATTTAATAATTTGTGCCACAGGCTTCCATTTCCATCTCTGAATACTGACTGGATTTTCACGGTTTTTATTTCAATGAGGTCAGATATCTAGTTCCATTTTTCTGAGGGACCTTTGCCTGTAACTGCAACCAGTAGCAATTTATATGTTAGTGTTCTTAGTTAAAGCAACTTTATACTCTGTAAGCAGAAGATTAATTAATTATTAGGACACTTACCTGCACAGAATCTTCAGGACTGCAAACCTAGGAACAATACTCCAGATCATGTCCTGTAGGGACACCATTGCTGGTACTGCTAAGACTGGGTGCTGTACTTTGCAAGGCTGACCTCGTAGTAGTAATAATGGACTTCGGATTGGGTCCACTAGAACTGCTGCCACTGCCACCCTAGGGATATTATCATGCTCCATCTCTTGTCATTGCCAGACTAAATTCCTCACATTCTCCTCTTTGCATTCCCGGTTCAAATTGAGTGGATGCATCTGACTGGTGGAACTTAGGTCATGGGCTCATGTTTCAGTTGTGAGGGCCACTAAGAAGGTGAGTATCTGGCATTTTCTTTCCTATAGTTTGTAGCAGGCTCTGCCACCTACTAGTACTCCTAAGTTACAAGACCCCCAAAATATAGGGAGTAGGTTTTGGTAAATACTATAATACGTTGGCTTACTCAACACCCATCCCAACCCTTTTCTAGATAGCCCTTGTCTGGAAAGTGATGGATTCCCAGGCTCTGTTCCAACTGTAGAGTACATATACAAGATTGGGATATAAAGCCAACTCATATAGCTTCAGGCAGGGCTATTGAACTGTCTGCAAGCATGGGGTGAAGGTGACTTTTTTTTTTTTTTTTTTTAAGAGTGGCTGTGGAGGACTTCTGGCACCCGTGAGTAGGGTTGTTAATGGAGTTCCTTAGGACAGACCCATAGTTTAGCTGTGGCTCTTCTCTCACTGTGTTGTTCTTGGCTCACTGGCTCTGCTTGTGAGCCCTCAAGCCTTGTTCTTTGTCCCTCTCAGGGATTCTGTGAGCTGGCTAATATTCTTCTATAAATCCCTTTCTGCTAAAACTAGCTTGATTCAGTGCTGTTGTTTGTAAGTAAAAGCCCTGACTAATAGAAAGTTTAAGGTAGTGGGTGGCCCAAAAGAATGATAAATACTTCCCTATGTTAAAATATACAAGTAAAGATTGGAGGTTTTGGTCTTCACTCAGTATTTATAAGAAAAAAATTGATTAATATACTTAGAGGATGTGCATGGTTGGTGGTTGTGAGAGCAAAGTATTCTACTAAACTAAATCGGCTTTTGAATTTCAGATCTCAAATGCTATCATCAGTAGAGATGGGAGTCTACGTTAGAAGCCCTGTAGCTGCTGTGGCACTGTGATAATACTTATGTAGCATTTGTTGAGTGCTCACCAGGTAATGCCGCATGGATTACTTCATGTAATCCTTTGAATAAACTTTGAAGTATTTGCTGTTGTCATCTGTATTTTACAGATGAGGAAATTGAAGGTAGGCTGGTTAAAATACTTTCCTGTGGTCACTCAGCTAGGTGGGCAGTAGTGGGATTTGGACTTAATAGCTGTCTGATGTGGAGTCCTCATTTATGCCATTAAGTAAACACTGCCTCTTATCATTGAATTGCATAGCATTTGATGAGGAAGTTAAGATGGAAGATGCATATTTAACAAAGAAAGCCAGAGAAACAACATGAGTGCTCCGTAGGGGAGTCATGGGCTAGAAGCTAATGAGTCTCCTGGGTGGATCTCTTCTGTATAGGAATTAGGAAAATTTTCCTAAGGCAAGTGAGTTATGCTCATTATGCTTGAAAGCCTTGATACTCCAGGTATGGTCCATGGACCAGCAGCATTGGCATCACCTGGGAGCTTGTTAGAAATGACTTTGTTTATGAAAGAATGAAATAGGAATAGCAAATGAAGTTGAGAAGCTTCCTGGATGAAGCCTTGTGTGTTATTGTATAGGAGAGGTTTTGTGTCCTAATGGAAATATTTGTATGTCTAGGCAAGACTGCAACGTAGGCTTGATGTGCACTAAAGTTTTTTCCTAATATATTTTCCTTTTGTTCACTCCTTTTAATTATTTTATACAGCATATATGTATACCTGTTTAAGTGAAAGATACTAACAGATACCAAAGGACCTAGCTATGAGTCCAGGTTTCCTCACTGTTGTCTCTTTAATAATTTACTATGCTCTCCTTTATTCTTCCAAGTTTTGATATTCCAAGTGATATTATAGAGCTTGCAAGATACATGGTACCTAAGAGATAGTTCAATCATAGCCATCACTGACTTGAAACAATATCTTACCTTCTTTGTTCCTCTTTGTCAAGATTCCGGGTATGGGCTTTCCTTGCAAAGATCCCTTAAATTCTCATTTTAGGAGGCACTTGCTGCCAGATGTAGTTGTGAGAAAAAACCCTGTAAGGTTTTCCTCCTGGAACCAAAAAGCTTTCTTTAGTCCAGGTGGCTTTCATAGCCCTAACCACATGTCTGTCCAGACCCATTAAGTCTTGACACACATGCTCATGGGAAGGACTGAAACTATTCACCAGTGAACAAGTAATGAATGAGTGGAAGTTTCCAGCTATGGAAAAACATTTTTCCAGAAAAAATGTTTAATGAAAACTGACGTCTCTGAATGATTTATTTTCCTAATTGTTCTTAAGGCCATAACTTACTGATGTACACTTCTGATATACTAAGTATGCAAAGAAGGCATTTGAAATGATAAAGCCTTTACCATTTATGAGGATACTATCCTCATTTTCATATTCCTATTTATTTTATTGTTAAATTGTTTGGAATGTGGGGCGCCTGGGTGGCTCAGTTGGTTAAGCCTCTGCCTTTGGCTCAGGTCATGATCCCAGAGGGGATCGAGCCCCACATCAGGGCTCCCTGCTCAGTGGGGAGCCTGCTTCTCCATCTGCCCCTTCCCCTGCTCAAGCTCTCTCTCTCAAATAAAGAAAATCTTTTTTTTTTTTTTAAAGATTTTATTTATTTGACAGAGAGAGACACAGTGAGAGAGGGAACGCAAGCAGGGGGAGTGGGAGAGGGAGAAGCAGGCCTCCCACTGAGCAGGGATCCCGATGCGGGGCTCCATCCCAGGACCCTAGGATCATGACCTGAGCCAAAGGCAGATGCTTAACAACTGAGCCACCCAGACGCCCTCAAATAAACAAAATCTTTAACAACAACAACAAAAATAAATTATTTGGAATGATTTATCAAGATTCATTTTTTTTAATTACTATTATCCTCTTTTTCCCAAATCGGTGGGGGAATTCTACAACCCTTTTCATATGAGTAGATATGGTTGAGGTTTCTCCAGTCTCATACCTGAAAAACAAAACAAAACAAGTATAAAGTTGATGTTGAGCTAAATTGAACCATGTCTTACTGACTCTTCCAGGATCTGACTCCTGCTTCTCCCTCAGCTCCATCTTATCCCTTTTTTCCTCACACCCATTCTCAGCCATACTGAACTGGATTTCCCTAACATTCCATGTTGTTTTAGAGCTCTTCCTCTCACCTCTTTTTCTTCACAAAATGCCAGTCTCCCCATTGTTCACATTTTGAATGCCTTCTCATTTTCAAAGATGCAGCCCATTTTCTTACAGAATAGAGCCTTCTTAATATCCCTTTAGAAAACTGACTTTGGTGTTTACCCTGTACCCAGAATGCCCATAAAACAATTTTTACATGGGTAATGAATAAATTGTGACAAAGAATGAAACAATGAAAAGCAAAGAACCAAGATTTCTTAACTCTTAAACCAGTGATGCAGGACCAGAAAATCTCAGGCAAGAATAATTTTTTTCTTTTGCATATGTTTATGTCCTGTTTGAGTATTGAAAATTCTGTGGTGCAGAATCCATGACTTACTCCTCTTTATACATCCAGTGTACTCTTCCAATGACAATTTTGATTATCTGCTTTTGATGCTATTTTTAGAGGTTAAATGATCAAATAATGATTTCATTGGAAAATTACTTCATTGGCTTGGGACATTCATCATGACCTTAACATTCCTGAAGTACACTACCTTTATTGGGTATCTGAGAAGATTTATTTTTATATAAAGTTTCTTTATAAATTTTCTTCAAATGTCAGGACTAAAAGCAGAGGCACATTTGCTCCCGAATGTTTATCCTATTCTTCACTGATGATCAACTTAGAATGTGTCTGTTCAGGCAAGAATAAACAGAGCAAATGATCTCTTTTTCTCATATGAGCTCTTGAATTTCACTTTTCTTTAGAATGAAAACTGCTTCTTGCCATTAGAGGATTTTTTATACTGTCATCTTAAAAATGGATTTTCTTTTATCAAACCAATAACCTTTGTTTTCACTTATGCGTAACTTTGAGATCAGCGTCCACAGATTGTGTTTTGTGGTGAGTGCTGTCAGTGGAAGGATGTCATTTGTCATGCCTTAGACTGAGTAGTACCTTTTCCTTCTTATAGCAAATAAGAAAAATCAGCTCCTGTCTACCCAAATAAGACAAATATACTTGAGACACTTATTTTTGCCTTTGATTTTCTGGTCTTGCATCACTGGATTGAGAGTTAAAGAATCTTCTTGGTTCTTTCCTTCTCATTATTTCATAGCTCTGTCACTACTTACTCAATATCCATGTAAAGATTGTTTAATGAGCATTGTGGGAACTGAGCAAAATTGTAAAGTTCTGTCTGTGGTGTTATTTTCTCTTTTCTGTTTTCCTTCCTTCTGACCTTGATCAAGTACTTAGTGGCTTATACCCTTATTACTCAGTTTTCTTCACAACCTGCCTACCTTCTTGGGCCAGCATCCCAAAGACAAAACCATTTTCCTTTCTTCTCCAACTAAAATGCTCACCAGTTGGCTGTCAAATAGAAACTCTGATTAACTTCTTCTCTCTAGGGAGCTACTGGTCATTAATGGCCAAACATCTTAATCTGCTAGAGTGAAAATGAGTATTGTAAAACAGGTAAAAACTTAAGACTAATTCATTAATCAAGCAAGTGACTTTAATGGTGGTATTTCAGCAGTCACGGGTGGGAGCCTGAGAAGCTGAAGATCTAGGACGGGTGCGTACACTGCTGCCTACCTCTCCTGTTTGTAAGACTGCTACTGGTGCTGGTGGAAGCAACCTAAGGATTTCCAGGTGTAAATTGTGCATTTCTGTTCTTCCATTAAGGAATCTAAATGCTGTTATGTCATGGTAATTGCACTGTGCTTTGTATAATGTCATACAAATTAAAGATATATATTTTTTAAAGATTTTATTTTATTTTATTCGACAGAGATAGAGACAGCCAGTGAGAGAGGGAACACAAGCAGGGGGAGTGGGAGAGGAAGAAGCAGGCTCATAGCGGAGGAGCCTGATGTGGGGTTCGATCCCATAACGCCAGGATCACGCCCTGAGCCGAGGCAGACGCTTAACCGCTGTGCCACCCAGGCGCCCCTAAAGATATTTTGGTTTTTTAAAAAAACATTACTGGTAGAATATAAAGAACAGCAGCAATACCACTATTAACCTGTCAGTAGTTTGTGGATACCGTTATTAACATTCTGAATTTTGGTGAAATCTCTCATCAGGTTATTGAAAAGTGTGTGTATTAAAAGATCTGTGATACAGATCATATGTTCAAAATAGTTCTTCAGATTCTCTGTAAACAAATCACTAGAGCAGACAACGTGCTTGGTCATCAAAGCATTTTTTATGTTCTAGATATGACTGATAAATGTAGAAGAAAATTTGAAGCGTAAAGGAAAACTCTAAAAACAGACAGCAGATGTCACTGTTGCTTTTCCATTACCTTAACCTCATTTTTTGGGTTTTGTTCCTAGTTAATGACATTTTTCATTTTATTCGAGAGCTTTAATAGGTTAAACAAGTTCACATATACTAAACTTCTGTTTTGAATTTTATATTTATTAAGGTTATGACTGTAAATCTTGCATGTATAGCTTATAAAGAAGATACTTAATTACATTTTATATGCTTAGGTTCATTAATTCAATATTATAAGTTGATAAAATAATAACTTCTATAATTATCTCTGATTCAGGATGAAGTATTATCTACCTTGAAGATAGACTTGTCCTGATTTTATTTCAAAAGACCAATCATGTCATTTGTTCTCTTCGTGTATTCAAGCAGAAATGCAGCAAGGAGTAGTGATAGTACAATTACAATCTCTGAAGATTTTTTTTCACAAAATCTAATCTTACTGTTATCTGTTATTCAGAAAGCTGAAGCTTTACCATTACATTCTTGAGCATGTTGAGCATTTTTTCTTAATCTATAAAATAAGGAACATGGGTAAACTATTCCTAATGTGCTTTCCATTGCTAAAATTCTACGATTCAATAGGAAGCACTGAAATAAGATACTCAGAGAATATTGCTTTTTATTTCTTTTACAGAAATCTTACCAGGAAGGGCACCTGAGTGGCTCATTTGGTTAAGCACCTGCCTTAGGCTCAGGTCATGATTCCAGGGCCTTGGACTTGAGCCCCGCATCCAGCTCCCTGGTCAGAGGGGAGTCTGTTTCTCACCCTTCCTCTCCCTCTGCCACTACCCCTGCTCCTGTTCTCTCTCTCTCTCTCTCTGAAATAAATAAATAAAATCTTTTAAAAAAATCTTATCAGGAGGTAATTTTGGTAGCATTTATGGTTTGTATATATGTTGTATGTTTTCATAAAAATGCATCATATTACTATTTTCTAGAACTGAAGTGGAAGCATATATTGAGCATGTATTGGGAAATTAAGATTTTTATAATCCTAGAACAATAATGAAAATGTGATTTACATATAGAATCTGCTATAACAATTCAAGGAATTTAATGACAATCTAAAAATTTGGGGATCAGCCTGTGAATGTGTATATGATTAGATAGGAACTGTTAGAATAAATGAACAATTATATTTTGGAATTTATCTTGATTGTTTTTTGAAAATATGATTAATGATTGTGGTGACACAAAGCCTTGAAAGGAAGGAGATGGCCTCTCGGAACACTGTTCTTAGTTCTAATGTTCTTAGCTCAAACTGGTTCCATAGTCAAATTAATTATAAGGCATATATTCAGAACTTCTGGAATAAATAATTTTCATCATGGATGAACTGGAATATGGTTTTCATTGCCTAGTTCATCTATTATTTAACTCAGGAAGTGTTCTGAAGAAGAATTTAGAAATTGGGCACTTTTTTCACTGGTAGGAACTTAGGTGCTTAGAGATACATTATTTCTGTAGCCTGTCCCAGGATAGTATGTTTTGAACACATTGCATCTTCAGTATTGACCTTGGTTTGAAACTTGGCCTTGCCACTTTTAATCTATGTTACCTTGGTCCAGAAATTTAGCCTCTCATAAATACAGTTTCCTTATAAAGAGAGAATAATGCTGCTTACATTTCTCAGGGTTGTTGTGAAGATTAGAGTTGATGCATTTGAAGTACTCAACACAAATATATGTGTAAGATGTACATAAATTATTCGTACATGTATATCACTGGAATCACTATTTGCAAATGTTTCTCAATGGCTGATTGAGTACAAGGCTTTGTATTGCTTCTGGGAACATAAAAGAATAGAATTTGTGGTCTCCACACTCAAGAAATAATGCTGAAGTAATGTATTTACTTTACCTGAATCTTTAACAATTGTTTTAAAATTTGTATTAAATTTGAATTTCAAAGCCTTAGTTTTTTTCTTTTCTCTTCTGTCCTCCCCTTCCCCCTCTCTCGGTTTTCCCCTCCCCCTTCTTCCCTCCCCTCTGCCTTCTTCCTTCTCCCCTCCTCCTCTCCTCCCCTCTTCCTTCTCCCCTCTCCCTTCCCTCCTCCCTCTCCCCCTTTCCCTCTCCCTTCTCCTCTCCTCTCCTCTCCTCTCCTCTCCTCTCCTCTCCTCTCCTCTTCTTTTTCCAAAGGCTTATTAACTCTCCCTTAGTGGTAACTCACTGACTGTCCCTACTGTTTTACCAACAGGCTAGTGGAGTTGAACTACCAGTTTTACTGTTTCACTCACTTTTCATCTTTAAGCCTAAACACTCAAATGATAGAGGATATGATGGGATTTCAGAGTAAGTGGATTCAGCAAATGGATTATGGGGGTTCCCTTCATGAAAACCAAGGTAGAAGGTGAACTGTACTTGGTACCTCTTGGCATGACTTGTTTACAGCTTTTATTTATATAAAAAGGTGGCTTTATGACATGGAAATCAATAGTCATAAGTTTAGAATATGGATCTCAGCTATCACACTTTACAATCAGATTGGGTAGGTTCCTCATCAGTCCTGTGGCATCCCATCTTCTCTGTTCTCAGGGCCCCAGTCCGTCATAGAATTATAGATGATTTATTTTTGGTTACTTTCTCTGCCTCCTAACTTCACAATTTTAGCTAATATGCTCTTTGCTAACCTCTTAGATAGAATTCAGAAATGAAATGATCACGTATCCGTATATGTGTACTTTGTTGTCTATAATACATTTTTACTAGGACAAGTAACTTCCTGAACAATAATCCATGCTTTTAATATTTTTGTAGCAGTCCTAAACTGGAGGTGAAGTCATTATCTAGTAATGTGTGTTTGTGAGATGGGGACAGCTGATATATGTGAATATTCATCCATATCACTCCCTACCACAATATTCATGTTTCCAACACATTTACTGAGCATTTACAATTGTACTAAACAGTGATTTAAGTGATTTACATATAACAATGTATACATGTTTTATGACAATCTAGGTGTATGCTATTATTATTATTTGGGGGATGAGAAAACTAAGGCACAGAGAGTCCTTTAGCTAGTCCCATCTGTTGTCCCATGTCTCACACCTAGGAAGTGGTAGAGCTGGAGCTACACCCCCCCCCCCCCCCATCTTGTGGGTACAGAGTCCACACTCCTGGCACTGCCAATCTTGCAGAAAGGTTTGGCTTTGTTACTTAAAATTGCTAGAAGAAAATGGGATGTAGAAGATGACTTCCACGAGAGGCTTTCACAGCAGAGAATTCTTTTCCCCCAGTGCATAATTGTGGTTGTGGCTTGTGGGTCAGGAAGCACCTTTGAGCAACTTGTAATGATGATACAGTAACCCAAGTATGATTCCATATTTTGGATTAATGCTTTTCTTATAATCTAACTTCAGGTTGGAAAATGAATTGACACTGTCAAGCGTTATAAGTTCTACATTGAAGACTAGGGAACTAGAAGCCAGACCTAGAATTCTCTCCCTGGTTCAAGTTTCTTACTTAATTCAATGTATGTGTGTAATAGCACTGGGTGTAATCGGTAGTATTATCTGCCTTTAACTAAAGTCCTCAAGCAATGGCTCTCTCCTGTTTTTCTGCAACACTTTGGAGTGATTCTGGTCACCTCATCAGTATTGTGAAATTATAAGATTAAAATGTCCCTACCATCATATGAAAGTATTTTTAAGATGGTGTGCAAGTCTCACCTAAAAATATGTAAGTTATCTTACAGACTAG
Source organism: Ursus arctos (assembly GCF_023065955.2). Lineage (NCBI taxonomy): Eukaryota > Metazoa > Chordata > Mammalia > Carnivora > Ursidae > Ursus > Ursus arctos. The sequence continues at coordinate 19,474,669 of NW_026623053.1, forward strand.
GGATATTTTTTAGTTATTTAAAATCACATAATGTTTGGACCAAAAATCAGTTTGGAATAAATTGATTTATCAAACAGCTTGTTTTGGCACAGTGGTGGCTACAAGTACATTAGTTATCTTTGGAAGAAAAATGATTTCTATAGGTCGTAAGTTAGGTCACTTAGTCATCATAGATTTACTACGTGCTTGATGCTGTTTCCATAGATTTGATCTGGCTTCTCTCTTGTACATTTGAAGCTTATTTAGGAGTGTGTCAGAACAAGCTGTCTCTCAAACGTGAATTGTTAGCCTCAAGGGCAGGGACCACATTGTTATATTATGTTTGGAGAAGGGCATAGGAGAGCGCTGCCCAGATAATAAAAGATGGCGATGAGCTCAAGTGGGTGACCTGGCTCATAGGTCTGGACAACAAGGGCAGAGAGCACAGGCCTTCTTTCTCAGGGTTTTTTCCTTGACGACCTCTCTGAAACTACTATTCACCTTGATGTGAAGTCTTATTTTATTTTACTTTAAAAAGAAAGTCTGTAACATAACTTGTCTTCTTTTGTTTTGCAAACATTCAGTTTTAAAACAATTTAAAATCATACCTGATCTTATTTGTTTTTTTTTATACTTAATACTTAGCAGAGTCCTGGCATATACAGGAGTTTGATAAATGAATGTTGAATCAAATTGAGTTGGTACTTTGACAGTGGGTAATCAGGAGTTGAGCCCAAATTAAGATCTGGAATCCAGGTTTCCTGTCTTTTTTTTTTTTTTTTTCTCCTGGAGGAACAATGGTTTCCCAATAGCTCTTTGGTGCTCACTCAGAATCCAGCCTGGGTTAGGGTTACTGTAGATCTTAAGGCCAGGGGATTGATAAAAACAACAGACTTGAAAAGGTAGTTAAGTTTGTAACTGAGTTTGGTGTCAACCTGGGTTTGTAATGTTAACAGTCTGGGGAATGCCTGGTTCTCCTCCACTTGGAAAAGTCTGTATCAGTAAAGGGGTCCAGAGAAGCTGGGAAGCTGGAAGCAGGAAGACTTATACTTCTTACTAAAAATGGACTTTCCTAATGATGGCATGCTAAAGCCTTATAAAACAGCTATTTTGGTGCTTTTACTGGACTTGTTTAAGCCTGTATTGCTCAATGCCAATATAACAGGAATAAGAAACTATGTTCTGACAGTAAAACATCCATTTGAGAAAGATGGTAAATTTATTGGGAACATTTCAGGGTTGAAGCATATTTGTAACTGTGAGATATGGCCTCAATTATTAATCATCATGAGAAACTGAATAGACCTGACTCTGATATGCTAGATTAATGGCACTTGATTTTACTACTCCAAGCTGAAATCATCATCTATGAAAAGAGATTTGCAGTCTTTTCAGTAATTCGACCCTAGCTATGTTACAGCCCCAGAACTCTGGCTTTAATTACTGCTGATTTCATTTTACCTTCTCCTAGTGATGTCGTTTTGAAATGTGAGGAGAGGATGCAAATCAGTTCAAATTTGATACTTTGCACTAGTCAACCCAGAACTGTAGGGTTAAGAAGGCTGTGACTCTTTTTACGGTAGTAGGAAATGGAGGAGGGAAGATGGCATTTTTTTTTTTTTAAAGATTTTATTTATTTATTCGACAGAGATAGAGACAGCCAGTGAGAGAGGGAACACAAGCAGGGGGAGTGGGAGAGGAAGAAGCAGGCTCATAGCAGAGGAGCCTGATGTGGGGCTCGATCCCAGAACGCCGGGATCACGCCCTGAGCCGAAGGCAGATGCTTAACCGCTGTGCCACCCAGGCGCCCCGAAGATGGCATTTTTTGAGCGCTTACTCTGTTTTAGGCATGTTAGCCAAATGTGGGTATTATTACCATTTTACAGATGAGAAATCTGAGACCTAGAGCAGTTAAATGTTTTGCCAACAGCTGCCCTACTTATAAGAAGTCAACCAGGATCCAAACCATCCTGAATGACTTCCAAGTCCCTGTGCTTCTGACTTTGCTGTAGAGGTTCCCCCCGAGTTTTGCACATAATTACATCTCCACAGCAGTTTTTTCCTCATATAGCACTTACACTGGTATTATAGTTATGTCAAATTTTGTATTATCTTGTTAGTCTATATTTTTATTAATGAATAGGGTTGTATCTTTGTATTTTCTGCACAACTGGCATAATGCCTTTCACGCATAGTAGATGTTTTGTGAATTTTTATTGAATAAAGTTGTTTAATAATCTGGTATTGTTTCCTACTTGATGTGGATCTAGGGTTCAATTCTTCCCCCCAATAGTGCTAGTGGTCGGTAATTAAAATGTGAAATCTCGTTTGCAATATTATAATTTCCCTTCTATCAACACTTTCATTCTTTTTTTTAAACAGGAAACAACAGCATATAAATAGTAATTTCTTCTTCTTAAAGGGTAGGAAAAATATTCAGAGGGGATACAAATAAATAAACTGAAGTCCCTACCCTTTGGGAGTTCACAACCAAATGATAGTGATGGGAGATATTCATGATATTTATAATATAGGGTAGAATGTTCTAATGCCTTAAGAAAATATTTAAATAGAGTTGTGAAAGTTGAGAGGAGAGGTGATTTTTTAAAATCCAGTATAGTTAACATACAGTGTTATATTAGTTTCAGGTGTATAATATAGTGATTCAACAATTCTATACATTACTCAATGCTCGTCATGATTAGTATATTCTCAGTTCCCTTCACTTGTTTCACCCATCCCCACCCACTGACCTCCCCTCTGGTAACTACCTCTGTTTTCTATAGTTAAGAGTCTATTTTTTGGTTTGTCTCTTTTTTCCTTTGTTCATTTGTTTTGTTTCTTATATTCCACATATGAGTGAAATCATATGGTATTTGTCTTTCTCTGACTTACTTATTTCACTTAGCATTATAACTTTATACCTTCTAGATCTTGTGAATGGCAAGATTTCGTTCTTTTGAATGGTTGAGTAATATGCCATTGTGTGTGGGTGTGTACATGTGTATGTATTACTATATATATATGTCTATATATAGTATATATATTCTATACCACGTCTTCTTTATCCATTCATCTGTTAGTGGACACTTGGGCTGCTTCCATAGTTTGGCTATTTTAAATAATGCTGCAATAAACATAGCAATGCATATATCTTTTTGAATTAGTGTTTTTGTTTTCTTTGGGAAAATACCCAGTAGTGGAATTACTGGATCATATGGTAATTCTATTGTTGGTATTATTATTTTCCACAGTGGCAGCACCAGTTTGCATTCCAACCAACAGTGCACGAGGGTTCCTTTTTCTCCACATCCTTGCAAACATTTGTTGCTTCTTGTATTTTTGATTTTAGCCATTCTGACAGGTATGAGGTGATATCTCATTGTACTTTTGATGATGAGTGATGTTGAGCATCTATTCATGTGTCTGTTGGCCATCTGTAGAGGAGAGATTGTTTTTAATTTGCAAGGATCAGGGAACCATTCATGAAAGAGGGGGCATTTGACCTGGGACTGGGAAAGATGAGTACATTTTGACAGATTTCAGGGAAAGGGACTCCAGGCAGAGGAAATGATTTGAGAATTTGAGAATAGTCACGGAGGCATAAATGTCAAATGAACAGTAATCATTTTAATCTGACTGGGATGTAAGGCATGTTAAACATAGTGAAAAGGTGAGACAGGAGAGGGTACTGGCGAAAGGGCTTGGAGAGCTTTCTGTTAGATGCTATTTAAGTTCCTTTTTAATAATTTTATGATCCTGTAATCCTTGAATGCCATGACAAGGCACTTGGGTTTTACTAAATAAACAGTTGTGAGTCTCAAAATTATTTTGAATAGTGAAATTTTATCTTCTTTTGATCTTCTTACAGGTGTCATGGAGTAACACAGTTAGAACTGCACTTTGTAAGCACAGACTTGAGAAGATTGTTTTGGCAATGTGTAGCTTTGAATGAAATAGAAAAGGACAGAGGTTAGAAGTTAGGAAGCCATTGCAGTAGTATAGATTAGAAAGTGGCATAGATTATACTATTAGAGAATAGTACGGAGGAGAAAACATTGTATAGATTAGAAACAGACTTGAATTCTGATGACATCAATGGAAATAAAGAATGTGACAAATTTAAGATGAATTTTAGAATTATATTTCATAGGGCTGGGTATTTGGTTGAATGTGCACGTACATATATGTGTATCTATACACACATATATATGTGTTGCAAAGGGAGAGTTTAAAAACAATTTTAGCATTTGGAAACGGGCTTATAAGAAGGTTAACATAGTAGAATTAGAGGAATCAGTTGGTGAAGTCTATTTAAGGAAGAGGAGAAAGATGAGTGCCTTTTTGGTTGTGTTGAGTTACTGGCAAGGAATTCAGGACAGTCTATTAGGTTAGAATTTGGGAATGAAATAAAAAGGCAGGTATTATTTCTATACAGGCAAAGCCTTGGCAAGGAAGGTTTAGGACAAACTACAAAAGGGAACATTATTTAATTTTCAATATCTATTAATCATCGATCCTGAATGACTCTATAATTAATAGACATCGTCTAGTAATAACCAGACATACAGATGCAGAAACACATACATTCATACAAATAATCCTTCAAAGATAACTGATAATAGTTACCACAATAAATTTAGACTGTCCATCTGTAGTATTAGTAAAAATTGAGACAGATTTAACTTTGGAATTAATTTGGATAAAATGACCCCAGGAATTTCCATTACAGTCCTGCTTTTATTTAAATTCTAAGGCCTGTCATCAGGCCCTTTTGGTTGCTGATTTTTTTTTAAATTTTTTATTATGTTAGTACTGATTTTCTTATTGTTAGTAGTCTCTTATAAGGTGATGTGGCTAGAACAGGACTTGGGCTACCTTTTTTCTTTTTTTTTTTAAAGGTTTTATTTTTATTTATCTGACAGACAGCCAGCGAGAGAGGGAACACAGGCAGGGGGAGTGGGAGAGGAAGAAGCAGGCTCCCAGCGGAGGAGCCTGATGTGGGGCTCGAGCCCAGGACTCTGGGATCATGCCCTGACCCAAAGGCAGACGCTTAATGACCGAGGAACCCAGGCGCCCCAGGACTTGGGCTACCTTGAGGCCATTTTTATCAAATGGTGCTTAAAGGGATTGATTATTTTTCTAGATTGATTTTCTAGAGGTTAGGTTTCATTTTATAAGTTGATGTCTAGCAGCTCCAGAATTTGCTTAAGTTAGATGGGGCACAGTTGTTAGGCCACTAACTCTCCAGCTAGCTATATTTGACTTCCATTAATCAATGGAAACCATCCAGTTTCTATGATAGGTTTTCAAACTTATCTACCCTCCCCCCTTTCTCTCCTCTTTCCCTTTCCTTTTGAAAATATATTAATTAAATGCCTGTTCCACCCCAGACATTATATTGAATGCTAGGAATGGATTAATGAATAAATTCCTGTTTTTAGGGACCTCATAGTCTAGTACAATGGAATCATAAGTGTTCTGATAGAGGAGCACAGAAAAGGGAACTAAATCAGACCTGGAAGTGGAGGGATAAATTAGAAATGATTTCCTGGAAATGGTGACATCTGAGTAGTGTTTTGAAGATAAGTAGGAAGTAGCTATAAAAGAAGAGTGTTGTGGGTTGGGAGAGTCCATTCTTGGTAGAGATTTAAAGACACATTCAGAGATTTACAAATAATCTGTATAGCTGGAGAGAGGAGCATATTTAGGGAATTCTTGAAGATGGAATGAGAAAAGTAGGCAGGAATAAATAATTATGAGTCTTGGGTTCAGAGGACTTTCAACCACTTCCTGAAAGCTATAGGGAACTGTTGTAGGATTTTATGTAAGGGATTAACTTGATAAAATTTGTATTTTAGGAAGATTATTTTGGTAGAGGAATGGAAACTGGATTTGAAGAAGGTAAGATTGAAGAAGGGAAGTCTGTTAGAGGCCACTGCTGAAATCGGGGAAAGAAGATGAAAGCCTAAGCTAAGGTGTCTGATAAGAGGAAAAGATAGATTCAAGAATAATTAAGAAGGCAGACCGTTTGGGACCTGGACCCTGATTGATGAAGTAAGTGGCAGAAAGGTATAAACTCTCAGTGTTTGGTTTGGATATTTGAGTCCTTAATGTGGTCATTCAGTGAGGATACAGAAGTGAGATCTGATTTGGGGAAACAGATATTTCAGACTTTGGCATGTGGAAGTTGAGATTCTCACTGGTTATCCAAGAAGAAATGTCTATTAGGCAACTCAGCTGAATGTTTTGAGCAAGAGATATAAACTAGAGTTATGCTGTAAAGCCGATGTCATAGGCATGGGTGCCAAACCCCAAGGGTCACAGGGTGAGGATTGAGGTTGGAGCTCTTGGGAAGACATTTAATTGATAATCAGAGGAACACACAGAGGAGAAAAATAAGCAGGAAAAATAAGAGGTAGGAAAAAAAAAAAAAAACAGAGAGGAGCAATGCAATGAAAATAGTTTAATGAAGGAGGAAATCTCATCAGTGTCAACCTGCAAACAGGTATACTAAGAACTACAGAAAACTTGTTATATTTGGCATAAAGATATAATCGGTGACCTTTGAGATGAGAAGTTTCAGTAAAGCGGTATGGGCAGGGCTGAGTTTGGACAGAATTGTGTCCTGTTACAAGGGGAACAGCTGAGTTAGGAATGAGAAGTGAAATAGGATGAGAATAGATCAAAAGTCCTGGTAGCAAAACCAGGTTGGGGGCCAAAATGAGCAGCAGTTGATCCTGGACAGGAGCAGGGAGGGAACAAACATGAAGCTCATATAGATTCTGTTAGAATATGATACGGTTTTAGCTTGGCATGGCTATAGTTAGGATACCTTTGAGGCATTACACAACTTTTTTTTTTTTTTTTTTGGGATTTTTATTTATTTATTTGACAGAGAGAGAGAGAACACAAGCAGGGAGAGCAGCAGAGGGAGAGGGAGAAGCAGGCTCTCCGCTGAGCAGGGAGCCTGATGCAGGGCTCGATCCCAGGACCCTGGGATCAGGACCTGAGCAGAAGGCAGATGCTTAACTGAGCCACCCAGGCACCCTCATTATGCAACTTCTGACACCACGTTTCTGAGACAAGTTTTCTCCTGACCAACCATTTCACATCCAGAGGGCAAATCAGAAGTCCTGACCAGTTACATGCAGCTACTCATCTAGCATTAAACAGCTGAGAACTGTTCGAACACAATGAGGCAAACTGTCTGTGGAAAGAAGAGTCTTTTATCATATACTACATAGGCCTAGAAATCAATAAGTGCTTGGCAGTCTGGAAAGCATCCTTTTGATGATGGATCCAATGCCACTGGAAGTACTTAACTGCCTCAGCAATGTTTGTCTTTTGTCAAAGAAAAATGTGGTTGTAAACTGGATGCACTGAGAAGGCTTGAAACTCTTAACTTTGTTTTCAGGGTAGGCATGCCAAGGATACTATGTACCACATTTTAAGGGATAAATATACAGTTACATTGGTGAGATAGCTGAGAAAGGTCTTCTTGGAAATTCTAATTTGTTGAGGGAAGGACAGGAGACAGAGCTGCTGTGCATGGATGTCTAGCTTGGCTGGCTGTTCTCTGATCAAGTAGCTTGGGAGCAAAGGCAAGCAGGCTGACTCCATTCCTGGTTCATACTTGAGTCTGCTTCCCACCTACTTACTCCCCACAGTCATCTATTTTCTCTGGTTATTGATCTTCAGCTTTTCTCTAGACTACCCTGAATCTTCCATCACCAGACTTACTGTGTTTACCAGTGAATTACTAGTAGCTGACTCTGGCTCACCTTCTAGGATCAAATCATGTCTTATAAAGTATACTCACTTGGGCAGAAATACACCTTATTAAAACAGACTTGAGTAAAGGTTTTCACCCACTCTCATCACCAGAATGTTGATTTTAAGGATCTTGAGGCTCATATCAATCCAGTTCTCTATCTATAACAATATGATGAGATCTCTAATTCAAAACTTTAATAAGCAATGAAAGAATTTGTGGACAATGCCTAATTCTGCAGTCTGGAAGGATAACTATTTCAGTTCATGCAATTCAATACCACAAAGTACAAAGTGGGACAGTGGTGTTTGATATAAATGTCCAGTTTTTTGCTGATAACCCTTTGCCAAAGAAAGAGTTTTGTTCTTGTCTGGTTTGAATTTTTTTCTTTTTTCTTTTTTTTAGAGAGGGATGGGAGAGAGGGGATAGAGGGAGAGGGAGAGAGAGGAGTTCATGAACACTAAACCAGCCCTGTAAGAAATGTAAAAGGGGACTCTGAGTGGAAAGGAGTAAGCAAAAGTAACAGTATAAACATAGGAAACACAAAAGCAGTAAACATATTTCTGTAAAAAATCAGTTAACTCACAAAAAATGATATAAAATATAACAACATATACCTAAAACATGGGGAGGAGATGAGAATAAATAATCATCTACTTAATATAGACTGCTATATGCAGAGGTAATGTATAAACCAAATGATAACCATATATCAAAGGCCACTAATAAACATGTAAAGAATAAAGAGAGAGAAATCCAAACATATCACTAAATGAATTCAGTAAAACACAAAAGAGAGAAAGACAAGAAAGGCTAAGAGAAAATTTTCAGAAACAACCACAAGCCAAGTAATAATTTGGCAATAAATACATGTCTATCAATAATTACTTTGAATGTAAATGGACTAAATGCTCCAATCAAAAGAAATCGGCTGACAGAATGGATAAAAAAAGCAAGAACCATCCATATGCTGCCTATAAAAGACTCATTTTATTTATTTATTTTTAGATTTATTTATTTTGGAGATGGACAGATTATCTAAACAAAATCAACAAGGAAACAAGACTTTGAATGATACACTGGAACAGATGGACTGAATGAATATATTCAGAACATTCCATCCTAAGACAGCAGAATACACAGTCTTTTCAAGTGTAGATGGAACATTCTCCAGAATAGATCACATATTAGCCCATGAAACCAGCCTCAACCAATTCAAGAAGATCGAAGTCATACTATGCATCTTTTCCAGCCACAATGCTATGAAACTAGAAATCAAGCATAAAGAAAAATCTGGAAACACAAAAATACATGGAGGTTAAATAGCATGCTACCAAACAATGACTGGATCAATCAAGAAATCAAAGAAGAAATAAAAAAGTACATGGAAACAAGTGAAAATGAAAACAACAGTTCTAAATGTTTGGTATGCAGCAAAAGCTGTTCTAAGAAGGAAGTTTATAACAATATAGGGCTACCTCAAAAAGCAAGAAAAATATCAACAAACAGCTTAACCTTATGCCTAAAGGAGCTAGAAAAAGAACAAAAAACAAAGCCTAAAACCAGCAGAAGGAAGGAAGTAATAAATATTAGAACAGAAAAAAATGATATAGAAGCTTAAAAAAATAGAACAGATCAATGAAACCAGGAGCTGAGTCTTTGAAAAAAAAAAATCAATAAAATTGATAACCCCCTAGCCAGGCTTATAAAGAAAAAATGACTCAAATAAATAAAATCACAAATGAGAGAGAAGAAATAATCAATACCTACCACAGAAATATAATCATAAGAGAATATTATGAAAAACTATATGCCAACAAATTGGACAACCTAGAATAAGTGGATAAATTCCTAGGAACATATAAACCTCCAAAAATGAAACAAGAAGAAATAGAAAACTTGAATAGACAGATAATCAGCAATCAAATCGAATCAGTCATCAACAAACTCCCAAGAAACAACAGTGCAATAGGACCAGATGGCTTTCAGGCAAATGCTGTCAAACATTTAAAGAAGAGTTAATACCTATTCTTCTCAAACTATTCAAAAAAATAGAGAAGGAAGAAAAACTTCCAAATTATTTCTATGAGGCCAGCATTATTTTGATTCCAAATCCAGATAAAAACACCACCAAAAAAAAAAAAAAAAAAAAAAAAAAAAAAGAACTGCAGGCCAGTATCCCTGATGAATACAAAATCTACAACAAAATACTAACAAACCAAATTCAACAATTCATTAAAAATATAATTCAAAATCTACAACAAAATACTAACAAACTAAATTCAACAATTCACTAAAAATATCATTCACCACAACCAAATGAAATTTATTCCTGGGTTGCAAGAGTAGTTCAATATTTGCAAATCAATTAATGCGATACATCACATAATAATAGAAAGAACCAAATGATCATATCCATAGATGCCCAAAAGTATTTGACAAGTACAACATCCATTGGTGATAAAAATCCTCAACAAAGTAGGTTTAGAGGGAAGGTACTCATCATAATTAAGGCCGTCTATGAAAAATCCAGAGCTAACATCATCCTTAATGGGGAAAAACTGAGAGCTTTTCCCATAAGGTCAGGAAGAAGACAAGGATGTCCATTCTCACCACTTTGATTCAACACAGTACTGGAAGTTCTAGCCACAGCAATCAGAAAACACAAAGAAATTAAAGGCATCCAAATCAGAAAGGAAGAAGTAAAACTTTTACTATTTGCAGATAACATGATACTATATATAAAAAACTCAAAAGACTCCACCAAAACACTGCTAGAACTGATAAAGGAATTTAAGAAACAAAACAGGTGAACATAGGGGAAGGGAAGGAAAAATAAGATGAAAACAGAGAGGGAGACAAACCATAAGAGACTCTTAATCAGAGGAAACAAAACTAAGGGTTTCTGGAGGGGAGATGGGTGGGGGGATGGGGTAACTGGATGGTGGGCATTAAGGAGGGCACCTGATGGAATGACCACTGGACGTTATGTGCAACTGATGAATCACTAAGTTCTACCTCTGAAACTAAAAATATACTATATGTTAATTAAACTGAATTTAAAGAAAAAAATAATAAAATAAATGAATTCAGTAAGGTCGCAAGATACAAAATCATTATACAGAAATCTGTTGAATTTCTACACACAAATAATGAAACAGCAGAAAGAGAAATTAAGAAAACAATCCCATTTACAACCACACCAAAAATAATAAGATACCTAGGAACAAACCTAACCAAAGAGGTGAAAGACCTGTACTCTGAAAATTATAAAACACTGATGAAAGAAATTCAAGACCACACAAAGAAATGGAAAGACATTCCATGCTCATGGATTGCAAGAACAAGTATTGTTAAAATGTCTATATACCCAACACAATCTACACATTTAGTGCAATCCCTATCAAAATACCAACAACATTATTCACAGAGCTAGAACAAACAATCCTAAAATTTGTATGGAACCCCAAAAGACCCTGAATAGCCAAAGCAATCTTGAAAAAGAAAAACAAGCTGGAGGCATCACAATTCTGTACTTCAAGTTACATTACAAAGCTATAGTCATCAAAACAGTATGGTACTGGTACAAAAATAGACACATAGATCAATGAAACAATAGAAAACCTGGAAATAAACCTACAACTATATTGTCAATTAATTTTCAACAAAGCAGGAAAGAATATCCAGTGGGAAAAAGGACAGTCTCTTCAAGAAATGGTGTTGGGAAAACTAGACAGCAACATGCAAAAGAATGAAACTGGACTACTTTCTTACACCATACACAAAACTAAATTCAAAATGGATTAAAGACCTACATGTGAGACCTGAAACCATAAATATCCTAGAAGAGAATACAGGCAGTAATCTCTCTGACATTGGTCATAGTAACTTTTTTCTAGATATATCTCTTGAGGCAAGGGAAAAAAAGCAAAAATAAATTATTGGGACTTCATCAAAATGAAAAGCTTTGCACAGTGAAGGAAAGAATCAACAAAACTAAAAGGCAGCTTATGGAAAGGGAAAAGATATTTACAAATGACATATCTGATAAAGTGTTAGTATCCAAATTATATAAAGGACTTAGAAAACTGAATACCCCAAAACCAAATAATCTAATTTAACAAATGGACAGAAGACATGAACAGACATTTCTCCAAAGAACACATACAGATGGCCAAAAGACACATGAAAAGATGCTCATCATCACGTACCACCAGGAAATGCAAATCAAAGCTATAGTGAGATATTACCTCACACCTGTCAAAATGGCTACAGTCAGTAACATACGAAACAACAGGCATTGGTGAGGATGTGGAGAAAAAGGTTGGGAATTGGTGGAAATGCAAACGGATGCAACCATTGTGGAAAACAATATGGAACTTCCTCAAAAATTTAAAATAGATGTACCCTGTGACACAGTAATTGCACTACTAGGTATTTACCCAAAGAATACAAAAACACTAATTCAAAGGGTTACATGCACCCCTGTATTTATTGCAGCCTTATTTATAATAGCCAAATCATGGAAGCAGCCCACGTGTCCATCAATAGATGAATGGATAAAGAAGATGTGGTAAAAATGTATATGATAGAATATTACTCAGTGGTAAAAAAGAATGGAATCCTGCCATTTGGGACATCATGGATGGAGCTAGAGTATATAATGCTAAGCGAAATAAGTCAGAGAAAGACAAATACCTATGATTTCACTCATATGGGGAATTTAAGAAACAAAACAAATGAACAAAAGGAAAAAAAAAGAGAGAGAGAAATAAAAAACAGACTTAATTATAGAGAACAAACTGATAGTTACCAGAGAAGAGGGGGGGGGGGTTGGGTTAAATAGGTCATGGGGATTGAGGAGTGCGTTTGTTGTGATGAGCACTGGGTGATGTATGGAAGTGTTGAATCACTATGTTATATACCTGAAACAAATATAGGACTGTATGTTAACTAACTGGAATTAAAAACTTAAAAAAATAAATTAGAGTCTATTCAAAACCATCAAAAAACAAAGCAAAAAAATGTACTATATCTGGAATTCTTGGAAAAATATGACAGCAATAGAATGTATGAATGGAAGGTACTTACCCTGAAAAGACATCTTAAAGCTTAGAAGCCTAGGAAAGGTCAAGTTTTGCAAAGATCTTTCAGGAAATGTGGTAAGCATGTTGAGGTCTGAGCAAAGGAGAAAGGGCTTGGGATAGTCCACGAGGGTAATATAATGGTAGATTAAAGTAGAGGGATGGCAAATTGTTGAGTAACAGTGTCTTAGATTGGTTGGAGTGAATTTGTAAGGTAGTCAGCAGTTCATGGCATTGTACAGTAACTGGGCAGTCTGGAAGCAGGACTAGGAAAAACCGGTGAAGTTTCATTAGGGACAGGGATTGACAAAGCAAGAACAGTGGACATTTAGAGAGTGAGGAATTCTAAATATTATTATTATTATTGCAATTTGGCTTGTCTAGTTGAAGATGAATGATTTTTTGGCCAATCTTAAGTCATGAGGTTTTCCAAATATACAGAAAAAAACCCCAGAAAAATATGTCATTTCTAACCATATTTAATAAATGTTAACATTTCACATTTTTCCTTTAAATATTTTTCTCTTTTTTAAAACAACTAAAACCATACCTCTTATACTATGTCTCCCCTTTTCTTCTCCCTTAATGAAGATTTGAAGTTTGCAGTTCTTATCATATCTGTTCAACTGGGTCAGTATGTATAATCTCAGAATGCCATTTTATTTATTTTATTTTTTATTTTTAAAGATTTTATTTATTTATTTGACAGAGAGAGAGACAGCCAGCGAGAGAGGGAACACAAGCAGGGGGAGTGGGAGAGGAAGAAGCAGGCTCATAGCGGAGGAGCCTGATGTGGGGCTTGATCCCATAACGCCGGGATCACGCCCTGAGCTGAAGGCAGATGCTTAACCGCTGTGCCACCCAGGCGCCCCCAGAATGCCATTTTAAAGAAGGAAGTTCTTTTACACACTCATTAGCAAGTAATAGATATAAAGAAAGGAGAAAAGAATTGGAATAATCTTTGAGGACAGCAACTAATGCCCAGATGTTTTGTTGCAACATAATGTGCCTGATTTCAGAGCGAGTATTAAAATGCTTTAATATCCATTTGGCTTAAAAGGTTAAGGGCAGAAAAACAAATGTACTCTTCTGTGGAGGAGTTACACTGGAAGGCAAAGGGAGTTCTTGTCTAGCATGAACTATAAGAGATAATTGTTCGTTAGAGAGTGTGAAGTCTGTTGTAAGCACAATCACATTCATTAGCCAGTTCCCCGCTTCCTGTCTGTAATGGGCATTAAGTTTCTCTCTGTTCAATTAGAGTGAATTCTGGCTTTAGTACTACAGATCCTTTTCTGGGTTTTTAATATTCTGGCCTTTGGTCTTTTTTCTTTTTGCATTTTCACTGAATAGGTGCAACCTCACAGCAAAATATAAATTATTTTTTAAGTACTATACTCCAAATGTACAAGTTCTCATAGAATATAAAGCATATATAGAAACCAAGCAAAAACACGTTAAACATGAAACATTTATATAAAAGAATATCTAAAATATATTTATACTGACTGACAAATATAACGTTTTGTTAATAAGCCTAATAAAAGCCAGAAATTTAGGACACCAACAAAATTACTAAGTTTATTGTGTTTTGGAGAACATGTCTATCAACTTGAGTCACATAAAAGTCACAGTATTTTGACAAAGATTCAGATTGTATATTGCTAGATATCAGGGTCATTGCCAGATTTAGTCTTAAGTAAGTAGGGTCAGCCCAGTTTAAACTACATGGTTTAGACTTGTTTTCTGGAGTAGCAAATAGCCTAGCCCTTCCTCTTGATTATGCCTGGTAGGTAGTTAAACCCCTCTAACAACAAGCAACCCAACCATATAAACAGGTGCATGTGAAAAACAAATTGGGTATGTAACTCTCGTGAGAGTGTTTTGGGTGCAGGTGGGTGGGAATGGTTACAAATGCACTTATAGTGTTATGAAATGGAACTTCAAAATTCATTCATTTCAAACCACTTATAATATGAGAAGCTACTTTTACCTATTACTGTACTACCCTGGAGATGCGAGGCAAATATGTGAAAGTTCTTACTCTTATAGTGTTAATGCAGATGGGTTAAACCCTTCAAGATAATAAGGAGCTTCGTTCTTCTGGTTGAGTGGTGAGTTTGATTTTGCTGGGTGATAGGCTCGATTTTTTGGGGTATTATGTCATTGAGAGACCCATAGAGCCTCTTGATAATTGATTAGAGAGGGTATAAGAAACTTATTTGACATATTGGAAGAGTTAGCAATTCTTGTGGAAGTCAGCCTTGGGTGGGCTATATTGAAAAACAAATGCATATTCTAGGAAATTTCCACGAGAGTGGCCTTCTGTCAGGGAAATTCCTAAAGAATCAGACACACATCTCTGGCAGCTGCAGAATCTAATATACTAACATTGTGATATCATCTGTTCAACAGGCAGGGCATATGATTTGTGATTAGGTGAATGCACATGACACTGGATTTTTTAGAATTTCTCATTCCTCCAAAATATGCCTGAAGCAACCATACAGTGAGTGTGAGGAAAATCAGGAAAGTCAAGAGCACTAGGCTTCATCTCCATTTAGGATTAAAATGGGAATTTCAGATGTAAACCATGCATATATACATAGACAAGCATATTTCCTGAAGGGTAGAGAATTATATGATCCTTGCATCATTCTATTCTCAAGGCATCTATTAAGCTCTTAATATGTGAGAGGCATGGTTCTGAGCATTGGGGATATAAAGAAGAATAAACCATCATTCCTGCCTTCCACTATAAGAGCAGTTACAACAAAGTGATTAATGCTACAATAGAGGAATAAACAAGATGCTGAGAAGGCACGAGAGAGGAAGTACTTAACTTTTCCTACAGAGAATAGAAAAGGCTTCTCAAAGAGAGTTGCATTTGAGTAGATTCTTGAAGAATGAATTAGTCTTCTAGGGTAATAAGAAGGAACATTACAGGCTGAAGAGGTAGCGTATAAGAAAAGGCAGAAAGTTCTGAAGCAGGCAGGAGACCAGGGTTTGTTGCAGATATAACATTTACTTTACTTTACTTTAATTTTTTGATTTGATTATTTGTTTCTCGTGTATTGAGTTTGAGAAGTTCTTTGTAGATCTTGGATACCAGTCTTTTATCTGTAGTGTCATTTGCAAATATCTTCTCCCATTCCGGGCAGAAGATATAAACAGACACTTTTCCAATGAAGACATACAAATGGCTAGCAGACAGATGAAAAAATGTTCAAAATCTTTAGCCATCAGGGAAATTCAAATCAAAACCACATTGAGATACCCCCTTATGCCAGTTAGAATGGCAAAAATTGACAAGGCAGGAAACAACAAATGTTGGAGAGGATGTGAGAAAGGGGATCCCTCTTACACTGTTGGTGGGAATGCAAGTTGGTACAGCCACTTTGGAAAACTGTGGAGGTCCCTTAAAAAGTTACAAATAGAGCTACCTTATGATCCAGCAATAGCACTACTGGATATTTATCCCAAAGATACAGACGTAGTGAAGAGAAGGGCCATATGCACCCCAATGTTCATAGCAGCGATGTCCACAATAGCTAAATCGTGGAAGGAGCCGAGATGCCCTTCAACAGATGACTGGATTAAGAAGATGTGGTCCATATATACAATGGAATATTACTCAGCCATCAGAAAGAACGATTACCCAACATTTGCAGCAACATGGACGGGACTGGAGGAGATTATGCTAAGTGAAATAAGTCAAGCAGAGAAAGACAATTATCATATGGTTTCATTCATTTATGGAACATAAGAAATAGCAGGAAGATCAGTAGGAGAAGGAAGGGAAGAATGAAGGGGGAGGGTAAACAGAAGGGGGAATGAACCATGGGAGACTGTGGACTCTGGGAAACAAACCGAGGGCTTCAGAGGGGAGGGGGGTGGGGGATTGGGATAGGCCAGTGATGGGTAGTAAGGAGGGCACATATTGCATGGTGCACCGGGTGTTATACGCAACTGATGAATCATTGAACACTTCATCAAAAAACTAATGATTACTGTATGTTGGCTAATTGAATTTACATTAAAAAAAAGATAGTTAATGTCTTTTGATGAGAAATGATGGGGACCTGGGACTGAGGTAGAGATGCAGCATGGGATTAATCTCAGCTTTCTGACTTTGTGGATCGTTGTTGTATTAATCAAAAGAGAAGAGCCAGCTTTTGGGAAGGGAAGGGGTGGATTCAGTTTCAGACTTGTAAAGTTTGAGATTCTGTGGAACATCTGGGTGGAGATGATCATGAAGCAGTTGGTAAAGTAAGCATGAAGTTCAAGAAGGGGTCCAGTTGGGAGATAATAGATTTTAGAGTCATTAATGTATAAAAGTTTTTGGAGATTTGAATGTGAATAAGATTGCTCAGGACAAGTGTGTCAAATCAGAGGAGAGTGCAAAGGTCAGCCCAGGGACTCCTACCAGTTAAGGAGAGGAGTCAGGAGACAGAGCTGAGAAGGAATTATGGGAGTAGTAACAGAAAATTTTGGATGAAGTGTTGTCAGGGGAAAAAAGGAGTGGATAATTCAAAGAAGGAGGTATTGGTTAACAGTATCAAATGCTGTTGAGTGACAAAGCTTGAAAATGACACTGGCTTAGGCCATCATAGGCAAGAGAAGAACAAGAATAGTTTTATTGGGATGGTAAAAGAATAAGGTAACAGAGGGTTGACGATTGAATAGGAAGTGAGGAAGTTAAAGCTTTCAAATGCTTATGATATTAACCTTCCCCTGTGGGTAAGAAAAAAGAAATATTTGTAGCTTGAGGGTGCTGAAGGGTCTCAGAATCATACTTGTAAAAATAATAGAAGAAAGTTGATATTTAGGAGGTTCAAGAACCTGGTGTGGTGGCTAATGAACTAGGTTAAAAAAACCCAGCGTTTTTGCTTCCATTTTGGGTGTTACTATAAGGGTATTTTAAAACTAGCTGTGACTTTAAAATGTCTAAACCTGGGGCGCCTGGGTGGCACAGCGGTTAAGCGTCTGCCTTCGGCTCAGGGCGTGATTCTGGCATTTACAGGATCGAGCCCCACATCAGGCTCCTCCACTATGAGCCTGCTTCTTCCTCTCCCGCTCCCCCTGCTTGTGTTCCCTCTCTCGCTGGCTGTCTCTATCTCTGTCAAATAAATAAATAAAAGCATTAAATTCTTTAAAAAAAATAAAATGTCTAAACCTGCCTAGAAGTGCCTTGAGAAACACTTGAGACAAAGGGCAGTTTAGGAAAAAATTCCCCCTGCTGCTGCATGCAGAGTGTGGCTAGATGTCTAAGGAGATGAAGTTTAAGTAATGGCAAAGAAATGTGAGAATCTTTCAGCATCTTTGCTGAGTCCAAGAAGCAAACACAACATGCCCTTTGGCAAACACATTTTCCTTCTGAAATTCTGTCAAATAAATTCAGAGGGACATAAAAAAAAAGGAAATATATGTTGTAACATGCGCTGATATGGTTGCACAGCCCGTATTTCAGATTGTACGTGATGAATTTCAGCAGTGTATCTGATTTCTCTGGCATGGGCATTGTGTAGAAGAGCTTTAGAGGTACAACTTTATATTCATTCTAGAGAACTTGAGAGGGCATTGCACCAAAATGAGACTATAGGTACTATCTAAGCAAGAAGAAATCTTTCCCTCAAAAATGAAGGTGCTCCATAGTAACGTTCAAGGAAAATTGCATCCTTCGAGGCACTTTATACGTTCATTCTTGCCGATGACAAGAAATGCAGCCTAGGTTTAGCATTTCATTTAGGGTATCACAGCCTTAGCTAGCTTTGAATGGGCTTATTTTTCAAGAACTGAAATAGTAGCTCGTCATATATTTCTCAGCTTCTGAAATGATTGGTATTCCTCTCCTATCTAGCAGCTGTTAGAGGGTTTTTTATTTAACCAGTAAAGAGTTCCAAAATAGAAGTGTTGTCCTGGATGTATTTTAAAAACACACGTTTCAGGCCTTGCCTTCTTAACTTGAAGTAGTAGAAAAAAATCCCAAAGTGAAAATGACAAGATAACATTGTGACATTGACTCACAAAGGCATAAGGAATGTGTAGATGGATGTCCCTGTGTGTCGGCTCCCAAGGCAAACACTGCAGCTACCATACCTAACATCTGAGAGCTCATAAGTAAATTTGGTTAAAACCTTGATTCACTGCAATGCTTATGGAATCAAATGTTCTGGGTAACTAATTCTTTAGTTAATAGATTGCTAAATAGAATACCCCTTTTATTTGTATTTTTGTTGCCACAGAGTTTTAGAAATGTGTTGCCGTGTTGTATTAAATTAGTGGTTTTGCTATTGGTGTAAAAGCTGAGTTTGATTGTGTATTCTATTCCTGTTGAAGATGGGGAGGTAGTTGTTTTCTTGATATTTTCCTTGAGGTCTGTGCATGGGAGAGAGATTGTAGTTGGTGGTTGCTGACTATTTCCATTCTAGGTCTTGTGATAGTCTGTTTATTTTTTTAAAATTTTTTAGTTTTTTGAGAGAGAGGGAGCGAGAGAGCAAGCATGTGAGCAGGGGTGGGGGAGCGCCGAGGGAGGGGGGAGAGACAACCGTAAACAACGTGGAGCCTGATGTGGGGCTTGATCTCACAACCCTGAGATCATGACCTGAACCAGTCAAGTGCCATCAGTTAACTGACTGAGCCACCCAGGTGCCCCTAGTCTGTTTAATATGTTCTCAGACATCCTTCCTCCAGCACCCTGTCAAGTTTATATGTTTTTTTATTCTCAATCTATTTTTAAATCCTCAGGTATTTGATATGAGTTGAGTACTGAAGCTGCTAAAAGGATACAGAATTTGTAAGTAATTTAGAATTTAATGAGGGAAAAGAAACTTGTACCGCTGGAGAGCTAACTGCCTGGGTGAATCCTGGCTCTGCTGCTTGCTAGCTTAGGACCTAAAAGTATTTGTATCTCAGTTTTATCCCCTGCAAAATGAAGATAACATTCATACCTACTTCATAGGGTTGCCCATCATATCCATTCAGTGCCAAGCACGTGTTAGTTGTGACTGTTACTACCCTTTACTCTTGTTCTTCAGGAGTAGGCTCCAGAGTATTCTTGTAACCCTTGTGCAGTCAGAGATGACTGCATTTTGGGCAGCTGTAACAGAATACCACAGACTGGCTGGCTTTAATAACAGAAATTTATTTCTCAAGATGGAGCCTGGAAGTCCAAGATCAGGGTGTCAGCATGGTCTAGTAAAGATTCTCTTCTTGGTTTGCCTCTTTCTTGCTGTGTCCTCACATGGTGGAGAGAAAGAGAGGGTTCTAGCCTCCTCTTCCTTCTGTCAGGACACAGATACTTATGGGGCTCTACTCTCGTGACCTCATCTAAACCTAATTACCTCCCAAAGCCCAAACCTTCTAACACCATCACATGGGGGTTGGAGTTTTTGCATATAATGTTTGGGTTCATAGCAGGAAACGATGGAGATTTCCTTTGGAGAGCATAATCCTCAGTCGCCAGAACTTGGAAAGAGCTATTGGCTGCAAATTTGGTGCTGCCTGGCCTTTTATGTATGAATTTTCTTAGATTGGGTTTGCATGCTCTATTGTAAGAGATCGTGTGCTTCAAGTAAATAAATAAAAGAAGAAAAAAAAATCCACAAAACACCTTGATATAGGTTGTTATGTTCTCATTTGCTTCTATTTAGCCTTAACATTTAGAAAATAATTTCTCGGTACTAAATTATGGTAAATTGAGGGTTTCAATGGATTAATCAAGGTTTTCTATAATATGCTTCGATTGGAGACAATGAATAATTACATGAATTACAAAACATAAAAGTAAACCAAAATATAATGAGAAAAGGCAATTTATCAGTGCTCTGGCCATGCTTCTGTGTATAGCTTGATATATGCAGAGAATAGCAATGCGATTAGCTTTCCCCTCCTCCAGGGGTAGGCAGCAACCGGAGGATTCTTTTGATCATTTTATTCATTTTGTGTTAAAACTATAGCACTTCTAATTTATAGACATATTGTGAATGTCAGGGAAATGTCACCCAAATCATTGAAATACAGTGAAATTCATACATTGTATTTAAGTAACAGGTTGCCCTGGGCTCCAAGGGATGCAAGCTTAAATAGAACTGGGATTTTGACTGTTCAATTTCAGCACTTTAAAGACACAGAATAATCAAGGTGAATTTCTTAAAGGAAGCAACTCTGAGGATAGAAAGGTAACTGTGAAGTATTTCTGGATAAGCCATTAAGTGGCAGATTGGCATACTGCTACATTTCAGATCCCAATTTGTTTGGTTTAATGTGAATCACTTTTTTCCCCCTTTAAACTGAAGCCCAAATCCTATAATGGAGATACTTAAATGAACCCTCTGGGTCACTTAGGCATCTTTTTCAGCATCCCTCTGAGAAATTCAATAGTCTGTTATAAAAATTGAGTTTTATATGTTTCTGTCGATGTCTGAGGAAAAATTTGATTATCCTCCAGATTTTTTCCAATCCTTTAACTAAATTGGATTATTTGCTGATTTACCCTTTACTTCCCAGTGCCATAGTAGTGTTTCAGTTGCAAACTTTATAGTATAAGCTGACAAGATTTTAAGATGTTTATCTTCCTAGGGAAGCATCATGGTGAGCTTTGCCATTGGTCTTACATGGATCCACATTGGAATCCTATTTTGATTGCCTGTGAATTGGGTGACCTTATGCAAATGACATGGTTTCTGTTGGTTTTAGTCCCTTTGTACGTATAGTGGGGATACTAAAGATAACCTTGCATAGAGTTTGGTCAAATGAGTAGAGATAATGCATATGGAAATACTGGGTTCTGAGTAGGCTCTCAGTAAATGTAAATCTCCTCTCTCTCCATTCTCCAAACCATGTTTTATTTATTGAGGAAACATACAACCAAGGCTGTGTTTAGATCCAGGTTCTTTTATGATGGGAGTCCAAAATATTGCATCCTAAATCAATCTGTCTTGGTCAGAGTTCAACCAGAGATGTAGACCAGTAGGAGATATACATCAAAGAGATTTATCACAAGGAATTAGCTTGTGCAGTGTTTTAGCTGGCGTAGCCAAATCTGAAATTCATAGGGCAGTCTGTCAAGAAGAGCAGGGGCTGAGGTTGTTGTCCATACGTCAAATTTACTTTTCTTCAGGGAAGCCTCAGCTCTACTGTGAAGGCCTTTAAACTGTTCAGTCAGGTGCACTCAAATTGTCTGGAATAATCTCCTTCACTTAAAGCCAACTGCTTATGGACTTTAATCACATCTATAAATACTTTTACAGAAACACCTACATTAGTGTTTTGTTGAATAACTGAGACCATAGTCTAGTCAGACTGACATCCAAGACCATCGTACCATCCATCTGGCCTCTCTCTAGATTCTTTGGTTCATAGAAAGTAGAAGCTTTTAAAGAAATTTATTATAGTAAAATATGAGGCTCAGTATTTTTTAAACCAAGTGGCAGAAGAATCATGAGGAAAAATTTGTGGTTTCATTAGCTGAAGTCAAGTGTGAAGATCTAGTATAAGGTAAATGTTTTCTGCATACTATCAGAAATCAATTTTTTCTTGTTTATGGATTTATAGTTGGTCTCTTCCACTAAGATGTAAGCTCCATGAGGACAGGGGTTTGTTGTGTTCACTTCTAAATCCCCAACATCGTGAACAGGACTTGGTGTAAGACAGATACTCAATAAATACTAATGGGATAAGTCAATAAATGATTTCTTCCAGAGAAGAGTTGAGTTACATTTCCTTGTCTGAATAAGGAGTTTTCTGGTATGTTTACTTGATTCACCTTTGGCTTCAGCTGTATATTGCACCAAGGCTTATGTTTAAGAGTAGACTGAGGAATGAAACCCAATCTGCCCTTTGCTCACCAAGCCGGGTGCAGTATGGGCTGTGTCAGGAAGAAGAGGTGCTTTTTATTCCAATAAAGGGGCCTGATGCACACATCCAGCAGTGTTCCTGGGGTGGAGGGTGGGGAGTGTGCTGTCCTGTAGTTCTCGCATAGGTCAGTGGTAACCCCGGCATTCTTCCGTTATAACTTCCTATTGCATATTGGAGATCTGTGAGGACAATAAGCAAAAGGACTAACATGTCCCATCTGCTCTTCTTAGGAGGCAGCTTCCTCTACAAGATCATGATCCTGCTTCTTCTCCATTGGGAACAATCTCTGGTATTAAGGCAGTCAAAGGTCAGAGTAACAATCTATTGGTGACTTTAAGATTTAGTACTTACTGCTTTATCACCAACATTTTCTGAAAAATACACATACTCTTTACAAATGTATGAATTATTTGATACATAAAAGATTATATATGACATGCATGTAAGTTATGAAACGTAACCGTGCAAGCACGCATGAATCCACAAACAGGAAATAGAACATTACTAATACTGTTGAAAATTCTGTCCTTTTCCACATCCTCCCTCATCACCCTGCCTCCCTCCAGAAATCACCAGTGTCCTGAATTTTGCATTTATCATTTGCTTGGTATTCTTTACAGTTCTACCAGATACGTATGACTCCCTGAACAATATGTTATTTCATTTGCTTCTTTTTAACTTTACATCAGTGGTATCATAACGTGTATAATTTTTCACTAATCTGCTTTCCTTATTTAATATGCTTTTAAGAACCATCCATGTATATGTACAACCATAATTCATATACTTTATTCCCATGGAATATTTTAGTGTATAAGTTATACCACAGTTTGCTTATCCATTCTCCTGTCAGCAGACATTTTTCACCCTTCTCTTTTCCTATATGAACAGTGTTACTATGAATATTCTTGTACACATCTCTTTAAGCATATATATGGAAAGTGTACTCCAGAGGTTTTCTAATTGAAACCCTTCATTTATGGACAGATAAACTGAGGCCCAGAGGCTCCAAGCCGTTGGTAATAAGATTACAGGTGAGATCCCTAACTTTCATGTTTTCTTCATTCTGTGCTACCTCTATATGAATATGCTGGAACTTATTTTCAAGAAGAAAGTTTAGCTTTATAATGGGTAGGATTTGGCTTATGTAGTTACTAAGGTTTTTCTGTTTCTGTTTGTTTGTATTGGTAACTTCAGGAGGAAAGGAAGCAGACTCTTCTCTTGTGCGTATGAGAAGGAGGAAAGGGATAATTAGGGAGCTGGCCCTGGTTAGGGAGCAACTCTGGGACTCTTGGTAAGGCCAACCATCTCCCTTCCTCATTTATAAACTTTTCAAAAAAGACTTCATTTATTTATTTGAGAGAGAGGGAACAAAAGAGAGAGGAAATAGTGCACATGAGCCAGGGGAGGGAGAGGGGCAGAGGGAGACGGAGAAGCAGACTCCTTGCTAAGCAAGGAACCTGACCAGGGCCTTGATCCCAGGACTCTGGGATCATGACCTGAGCCAAAGGCAGATGCTTAACCTACTGATCCACCCAGGTGCCCCTTATAAACTTTTTCTCTAGGTATAACATGCATACAGAAAAGTGTACATATCATGCATATATAACTTGATGAATTTGTGCAAAGTGAACACACTCATGTAACCAGCACACAGGTCCAGGCAGAGAATATCATCAACACAAAAGCCCCCCCCCCCCCCAATTTCCCTCCCAGTCACTACTGGCACTGCTCTTCTCCTTCTGCCCCCGCCCTCCCTCCCATCCCCTGGGGAAGGCCCTATGAATATCCTGACATTTTGAAGTGATGGTTCTGTGGTACAGTGGATATAATGTTGCTCATGGAGGTGTAAAATCAGAGTTAAATCCTAGCTCTAATATTTCTTTACCATATGACTTTGGGTCCTTGTGATTCTCTGGTTCTCAAACGCTTTATCTGTAACATGGAGATAATAAGAAATTTTTGGTTTGACAAGAAATTTAAATGAGCTAAGAGAAGTGGATTTTCCTAATAAAGATCCTGGCACAGAGTAGGTACTCAGTAAATGTTGGACCCTGAGAGCTGCGTGTTTCTTTGTGAATTGGAGGTTATGAACTCATGGGACATCATTTCTAGATTGTACAGTCTTTTAACATTAACCCATGAACGTGTTCTCCTGCCTCTCTTGCCACAGTCCGTTTTCTCAGGCATTTTTCTATTCTAGGGATAAGATTTCCTGAGACATTCTTCATCCTGAATGAAGTGAAACTGGAGTTCCAATATGTAGTCCAGTCTCACCTTACAACTCCTGGTTTGCTGGCCTCATTATTAGTTGGATATGGGCTTTGATAAAATTCTTATTATGGAGTTGAAGAAAGCAGCAGTGCACATCAATGGCTTCTCTCATATTTATGGTCTTTCTGCTTGACACCTTTGGAATGCAGTACCACCCTCTGAATAACTCCAATTTTGGGCTCTGATTTTCAGTACCGAATCAAGGTCAATATTTCTGTCTTTATTAAGTGCTAATGGTAGATGCTCACTGGGGAATAAATATAATGTCCTTAACTTTTGGAATTGGATATAGGTAATAAAGTCTACGTATTTTCTCATTCCCTTATTTAGGATAATGAACTATTCATTTCATATATTCTTGTCATACAGTTTTTATCTTTTCCCTTGTTTACTGAAATCATTAGATAGAGTGGCTAGATGTGCACTAAATGTATATTTTATATATTTCTATTTTCCGGAGAAGAGGAGGAAACTTTTTTTCTGCTGCCATTTTTTTATTTTCTATGCAGTATAAGCACATCTTAATTTTATCATGAATTTCAGTGTCCATTAATTTGAGGCAACAGACCATACTTGTGATTTTAAATGAGGCAGTGAAAATTTCATCAGTTTGCATAGGTTCACCTGTAAATAAAAATGAGGGTAGTAGAAATAAAGTATAAAAAATGTGGATGGAGAGGGAAAGGTGAAACTTGTATTTATTGTTTGCATACTGTGTATGTGTGTATTATTGTATTTTTACCTATGCTATCTTACTTAATGTCACCATGACAAAGTAAAGGCACAATAAAAATTAAACATCTATTTCGTGGCATCAAGGTGATAATGGTACCTTTTTATTAATCTTTTTTTTCGGAGTTAAAAACAAAAATTTCATATTTAGACCACAAGTTTACCGTTATAATTTGAGTCAACGTGTTGAGTGGAAGTTCACAAAATGGGTCCCCAGAGGAAGAGTTATCTGATGAAGAAGATGCATTCTTTTCCCATGTCCTAACCACCTTGGCTCCTGGGGACATGCCCTCCCTCCCCAAAGAGTACCAGGTCAGCTCAAAGGCAAAAGTCCTTTTTATCTAATATGGAATTAGGAGATCCTTGTAACTGATGTTACAAGGTATTCCTTTGTTTCCTGGGAACTAGGTCCCCCTCATGTGGATATTACTTCTCTTAACATCTAATGGGTTCTGTGAGAGGTTAAAACTAAGATGTCTAATGCTTTGCCCTAAAGGTACTCCAGGGAGGAATCTAGACTGCTGGGTTACCACCATTTAGGCTTCTTCTGTCTCAGTGGCAGCCTTCAGTGGTTGCAGAGGAAGAGGCCAGTTTGACAATCTGTCTTGTCTGGGGTTCGCCCCCAGGTACATTATTGATAACTCTTCTGTCTCTTTTTTTAAATTATTAATTTAAAACTAATTCCAGTATAGTTAACATACAGTGTTATATTAGTTTCAGGTGTACAATATAGCGATTCAACAATTAGTGTACATCACTCAGCACTCACCATGATAAGTGTACTTTTTAATCCCCATCATCTATTTCACCCATCCCCCCACCCACCTCCCCTCTGATAACCATCAGTTTGTTCTCTATAGTTAAGAGTCTTTTTCTCCATTTGTCTCTTTCACTCTTTCTTTTTTTCCTTAGCTCATGTGTTTTGTTTCTTTTTTTTTTTAAGATTTTATTTATTTATTCGACAGAGATAGAGACAGCTAGTGAGAGAGGGAATACAAGCAGGGGGAGTGGGAGAGGAAGAAGCAGACTCATAGCAGAAGAGCCTGATGTGGGGCTCGATCCCAGATCACCGGGATCACGCCCTGAGCCGAAGGCAGACACCCAACCGCTGTGCCACCCAGGCGCCCCATGTGTTTTGTTTCTTAAATTCCACATATGAGTGAAATCATAATGATATTTGTCTTTCTCTAACTTATTTTACTTGCATTATACCCTCTAGACCCATCCATGTTGTTGCACATGGTAGGATTTCTTTTTTATGGTTGAAATATATTCCATATCTATCTATCTATCTATCTATCTATCTATTATCTATCTATCTATCTATCTATCTATCTATCTATCTATCTATCTATCTCATATATATCACATCTTCTTTATCCATTCTTCAATCGATGAACACTAGGGGTTCTTCCATATTTTTGCTATTGTAAATAATGCTACAATAAACATAGGGGTGCATGTATCCCTTTGACTTAGTGTTTTCATTCTTTGGGTAAATACTGCAGTAGTACAATTACTGGATCATAGGTAGTTCTATTTTTAACTTTTTGAGGAAGCTTCATACTGTTTTCCACAGTAGTTGTACTAGTTTGCACTTTGACCAACAGTGTGTAAGCGTTCCTATTTCTCCACATCCTCTCCAACACCTACCTTTCCTTCCCCCCGTCCTTCCCCCGTCTTTCCTCCCGCTCTTTCTTTCTTTCTTTCTTTCTTTCTTTCTTTCTTTCTTTCTTTCTTTCTTTCCTTCCTTCCTTCCTTCCTTCCTTCCTTCCTTCCTTCCTCCTTCCTTCCTTCCTTCCTTCCTTCCTTCCTTCCTTCCTTCCTTCCTTCCCTCCCTCCCTCCCTCCCTCCCTCCCTCCCTCCCTCCCTCCCTCCCTCCCTTCCTTCCTTTCTTAGAATGAGAGCTGGGAGAGGATCAGAGGGAGAGGGAGAGTGGGAATCTTAAGCAGGCTCCACACTCAGTGGAAAGCCTGATATGGGGCTTGATCTCATGACCCTGAGATCATGACCTGAGCCCAAATCAAGAGTCAGACGCTTAACCAACTAAGCCACACAGGTGCCCCATCACCTGTTCTTTCTTGTGTTTTTGATTTTACCCATTTTGGTAGGTGTAAGGGGATATCTCATTGTAGTTTTGATTTGCATTTCCCTGATGATAAGTGATGATGAGCATCTTTTCATGTGTCTGTAGGTCGTCTGGATGTGTTTTTTGGAGAAATATCTGTTCCTGTCTTCTGTCCATTTTTTTTAAATTGGATTATTTGGTTTCTGTGGGTGTCGAATTATGTAAGTTCTCTCCATAATTTGTATATCAACCCTTTATCAGATATGTCATTTGTAAATCTCGCCTCCCATTCAGTAGATTGTCTTTTAGTTGATTGTTTCCTTCATGTTGAGGAAGCTTTTTATATTGACGAAATCCCAATAATGTTTTTTTTTTTGCTTTTGTTTCCCTTGCTTCAAGAGACATATCTGGAAAAATGTTGCTATGGCCAGTGTAAAAGAAGTTATTGCCTCCTATGTTCTTCGGGTCTCACATGTAGGTCTTTAATCCATTTTTTTTTCAGATTATCTCAAACATTTATTGATCCGTGCTCTATCCAAGGCACTATCATTTATTCATTCACTAGTCATTTATTCCTTCTTCACTGAAAAACTTCTTTATGCCATACATTGTTCTAAGGGGCTGAGGCCACAAAGATGACTGTGATGGTGATTTCTCTTCAAGAAGTTCAAATTAGGTCTCATGGAGGTAGTCTTTAATCCATTTTGAATTTATTTTTGTGTGTGGTGTAAGAAAGTGGCTCAGTTTCATTCTTTTGCATGTAGCTGTCAGTTTCCCAACACCATTTCTTGAAGAGACTGTCTTTTTTTCCATTATATTCTTTCCTGCTTTGTCAGAGATTAATTGACCATATAGCTGTGGGTTCGTTTCTGGGTTTTCTATTCTGTTTCATTGATCTATGTGTCTATTTTTTGTGCCAGTACCATACTGTTTTGATGACTATAGCTTTGTAATATAATCTGAAGTACAGAATTATGATGCCTCCAGGTTTGCTTTTCTTTTTTGCTTTGGCTACTATTTGGGATCTTTTGGAGTTCCATACAAATTTTAGGATTGTTTGTTCTAGCTCTGTGAATAATGTTGTTGATAGGGATTGCACTAAATGTGTAGATTGTGTTGGGTAGTATAGACATTTTAACAGTGTTTGTTCTTGCAATCCATGAGCATGGACTGTCTTTCCATTTCTTTGTGTGGTCTCGAATTTCTTTCATCTGTGTTTTATAGTTTTCAGAGTACAGGTCTTTCACCTCTTTGGTTAGGTCTGTTCCTAGGTATCTTATTATTTTTTGTGTAATTGTAAATGGGATTGTTTTCCTAATTTCTCTTTCTGCTGCTTCATTGTTGGTGTATGCAACATAATTCTGTACATTGATTTTATATCTTGCAACTTTTCTGCATTTGTTTATCAGTTCTAGCAGTTTTTTGGTGGAATCTTTCAGATTTTCTATATACAGTATCATTTCATCTGCAAAGAGTGAAATTTTTACTTCTTCCTTACTGATTTGGATGCCTTTTATTTCTTTCTGCTGTCTGATTACTGCAGCTAGAACTTCCAGTACTATGTTAAATAACAATAGTGAGTGGACATCCTTGTCTTGTTCCTAACCTTAGGGAAAAGTTCTCAGTTTTTCCCCATTAAAGATGACATTAGGGGCACATGGGTGGCTTGGTTAAGCGTCTGCCTTTGACTCAGGTCATTATCCCAGGGTCCTGGATCAAGTCCCACATCGGACTCCCTGCTCAGCAGGGAGTTTGCTTCTCCTTCTACTCCCCCCCCCCAACTCATGATCTCTCTCTCTCTCACTCTCTCTCTCAAATAAATAAGTAAAATCTTAAAAAAAAAAAGATGACGTTATGTGTGGTTTATCATAGGTGGCCTTTATTATGATGAGGCTGTTCCCTCTAAACCTAGTTTGTTGAGGGTTTATATTATGAATGGGTGTTGTACTTTGTCAATTTTTTTTTTGCATCTGTTGAAATGATCATATGGTGTGTCTGTCTCTTCTTTATTGATGTGATGTGTCACATTGATTTGTGAATACTGAACCATCCTTGCATCCTATAGATAAATCCCACTTGATTGTAGTGAATTTTTTTAAATGTATTGTTGGATTCCATTTGCTAATATTTTGTTGAGAATTTTTGCATCTATGTTCATCTGTGTTGAGAATTTTTGCATCTATGTTCTATGTACAGATATTTGCCTGTAGTTCTCTTTTTTTTTTTTTAGTGGAGTCTTTATCTGGTTTTGTTATCAGGGCAATGCTGGTTTCAGAGAATGAATTAGGATGTTTTTCTTCCTTTTCTATTTTTTGGAATAGTTTGAGAAGAATAGGTATCAACTCTTCTTTAAATGTTTGGTAGACTTCACCTATGAATTCGTCTGGCTGTGGACTTTAGTTTGCCATTTAATTGGTGGTAATTGGTCTGTTCCAATTTTATATTTTTTTCCTGATTCAGTTTTGGGAGGTTATATATTTCTAGAAATTTATCAATTTCTTCAAGGTTGTCCTGTTTGTTTGCATATAATTTTTAATAATACGCTCTTATAATCTTTTGTATCTCTGTAGTGTTGGTTGTTATCTCTCCCCTTTCATTTCTGATTTTATTTATTTGAATCTTTTTTTTTTTTAATGAGTCTGGCTACAGTTATGTTCATCTTTTTGAACAAACAGCTCTTTGTTTCACTGATCTGTTCTATTGTTTTTTAGTTTCTATTTCATTTATTTTTGCTCTAATCTTAATTATATCCTTCCTTCTACAGGGGTTTGGATTTTGTTTGTTGTTCTTTATCAAGTTCCTTTAGATGTGTTTATTTGGTGTTTTTCTTGGTTCTTGAGGTACATCTGCATTACTATAAACTGTCCTCTTAGAACCACTTTTGCTCTGTCCTAAAGATTTTGGACCATTGTATTTTCATTTTCTTTCTTTCTTTTTTTTCTAAGACATTTTATTTATTTATTTGACACAGAGAGAGAGAGAACACAAGCAGGTAGAGCAGCAGTCAGAGGGAGAGGGAGAAGCAGGCTCCCTGCTGAGCAGAGAGCCTGATAGGGGGCTCAATTCCAGGACCTTGGGATCATGACCCGAGCCAAAGGCATCTGCTTAACCAACTAAGCCACCCAAGTGCCCCTGTATTTTCATTTTCATTTGTCGCCATGTATTTTTTGATTTCCTCTTTGATTTCATGCATGGCCCACTCATTTTTTAGTAGGTTGTTATTTAACCTCTATGTTTTAGTGTTCTTTTCAGGGTTTTCCTTATGGCGTATTTCTAGTTTCATAGCATTGTGGTTGGAAAAGATGCATGGCATGACCTCAGTCTTTTCGAATTTGTTGAGACTTGTTTTGTGATCTATTCTGGAGCATGTTCCATGTGCACTTGAAAAGAATGTGTATTCTGCTGTTTAGAATGGAACATTCTGAATATATCTGTTCAGTCCATCTGTTTCAGTGTGTCATTCAAAGCCCTTGTTTCCTGGTTGATTTTCTATTTAGGTGATCTGTCCATTGATGTAAGTGGGGTGTTAAAGTCTCCTACTATTTGTCTAATACTGATTAGTTCCTTTATGCTTCTTACTAAGTGCTTTATGTTTTTGGGTGCTTCCATGTTGGGTGCATAAATATTTATAGTTGTTATATCTTCTTATTGGATTGTGCCCTTTATGATTATATAGTGTCTTTTTTTTTTGTCCCTTATTACACCCTTTGTTTTAAAGTAATTTTGTTTGATATAAGTATTGCTATCCTGACTTTCTGTCCACTTCCATTTACATGGTAGGTATTTCTCTATCCTCTCACTTCCAATCTGCATGTATCTTTAGGTCTGAAATGAGCCTCTTGTAGGCAGCATATAGATGAGTCTTGTGTTTTTATCCATTCTGTCACCTTGTGTCTTTTGATTGGACCACTTAGTCCATTTATATTCAAATAAATTATTGATTTTTTATGTATTTATTGTCATTTTGTTATATGTATTGTGGTTGTTTTTGTTTTTCCTCTCTGTTCCTTTCTTCTGTTGTTCTCTTCTGCTTAGTTAGCTTTTTTGGTGAAACACTTGGATTCCTTACTGTTTTATTTTTTGCATATCTGTCACTGTTTTTTGATTTGTGATTATCATTTGCTTTATATATCACACCTTCTGCAGTTTATATTAAGTTGATGGTCTCTTAATTTTCAACCCATTCTTTACTCTTCTCCCCTCCACATTTCAGATATTTAGTATCATATTTTACATCCTTTTATTTTGTGCATCTCTTGATTTTTACAGATATACTTTTTTTTTTTTGCTTTTATGCTTCCTATATTCCTTTTTTTTTTTTTTTTAAGATTTTATTTATTTATGTGACAGAGAGAGACAGCCAGCGAGAGGGAACACAGCAGGGGAGTGGGAGAGGAAGAGGAAGAAGCAGGCTCCCAGCGGAGGAGCCCGATATGGGACTCGATCCCGGAACGCTGGGATCACGCCCTGAGCCGAAGGCAGATGCTTAACGACTGCGCTACCCAGGTGCCCCTGCTTCCTATATTCCTTATCTTACTTACAGTTTTTTGTTTTCCACTCACAGAGTCCCTGTTAACATTTCTTGTAGGGCAGGTTTAGTGGTCATGAATTTTTTTTAACTTTTGTTTGTCTGGAAAATTTTTTATTTCTCCTTCTATTCTGAATGATAACCTTGCTAGATAAGAGTATTCTTGGCCACAGATTTTTCCTTTTCAGCACTGTGAATATATCATGCTACTGTCTTCTGTCATACAAAGTTTCTGGTGGAATATCAGCTGATAGCATTATGGGGTTTCCTTCATATGTAACTGTCTTCTTTTCTCTTGCAACCTTTAAGATTCTTTATCACTTTTTTTTTTTTTTTTTTTTTGTCATTGTAATTTTTATGTGTCTTGTTGTGGACCTCTTGAAGTAAAATTTTTGAGGAATCTCTGTGCCTCCTGAATCTGGATCTCTTGTTTCCCACCCCAGATTTGGAAGTTTTCAGATACTCTTTCTCCAAATATATTTTTGCCTCCCCCTTTCCCTCTGGGATCCCTGTAATGCAAATGTTATTATGCTTGATGGTGTCACTGAGTTCTCTAAGTCTGTTCTCATTATGCAGTATTTGTTTGTGTCTCTTCTGTTCAGCTTGATTGCTTTCCCTTATTCTGTCTTCCAGGTCAATGATGCATTCCTCCACTTCCTGTAGCTTAGTATTTATTTCATTTATTGTATTTTTATTTTATTGAGTTTTTCATCTCTGATATGTTATTTTTTTACCTCTTTGTTAAGGGTCTTATTGATGTCCTTCTCGTGTTTTTTTTCAAGTCCAGTATCTTTATTTTTATTTTTTATTTTTGAGAGAGAGAGAGAGAGAGACAGCATGAGAGAATTGGGGAGGAGCAGAAGGAGAGAGAATCCCAAGCAGGCTCCGTGCCCAGCGTGGAGCCTGATGTGGGGTTCAATCTCACAACCCTGAGTTCATGACCTGAGTTGAAATCAAGAGTCAGATGCTTAACTGCCTGAGCCACCAAGGTGCCTCTCAAGTCCAGTATCTTTATGATCATTAGTTTACATTTTCTATCAGGCATATTATGTATTTCTGTTTTGTTTAGATCTCCTGCTCTGATTTTTGTCCTGTTTTTTCATTTGGGGTATATTCTTCTGTCTCCTTATTTTGTCTGCCTCTGTGTTTCTGTTTGTTAGGAAGTCCAGCTGTATCTTGTTTTGAGACTAATGGCTTTATGAAGAAGAGATACTGTAGTGCCCTGCAGTACAGTGTCCCCTGTTCACCAGAAACTGGTACTTAAGGGAAGTGGTTCTATGTTGTGTCTGAGTCACTTTTCCTTCCAGTCCAGTCATCTACACTAACTCTCTGCCTGTTGTAGGTTGTGCTTACTCATTGTGGTGCTGGTGGGACTTGGGCAGGCCAGCTATGAGGGGGCATGCCCTCATGGGAACTCAGGGGCGGGGCAGTGGCATTAACAAAATTTGCACTGAGCCCAGGGTGATGGGCAGCAGGCTTGGAGTGGGTGAGTGCTTAGGAGAACTTGTGGGCAGGGCACAGTGTCAGGATGTGAGGTAGCAAGTGTCTGTGCAGTGCCGCCTCCTGCAGATGGGCCTTTGTTCATGCTGGAGGGTGGGGGAAGAAAATGGCACCTGCCAGCTCCTTTGTTTACAGGAAGCTTCTCCAACATGCTCCAAAATCAGTAGAAACAGATCTCCCTATTGTTTGCCCTCGGTGTTTTGCAAACTTACATTTCTGTGTTGCCTCTCCATCAGCTGCTGTCTCTTTAAGGGTGGTGATCCAGCTATCACTTGCCCTCCCAGCTAGCCCCAGGGCTGAGTCAGCTGACTTTTAAAGCGCCAGGTTCCAAGTCCTGCTGGTTATACAAACTTATGGAATTAAGCTCCTCTGGTTTTCAAGGCCAAATGCTGTGGGGATCCATCTTCCCCACGTGAGCTCTCTGGTGCAAGGGACCGTTTCTCTGTTGTCTTCACACCTATAGCTCCCTCCCTCCTGTGGGCAGTGGCCAATCATGATTCTGCCCTTCCTGCCCTCTCAGATGTGGCCTCTTCTCTACATTTAGTTCTGGAGTTTGTTCTTCCAGTCTTTGGATTGCTGTCTGGTTTATTTACACAGATGTGAGTGATACCTAGTTATACTCATGGGATGGGGTGAATTTAGGGTCCTCCTACTCTGCCGTCTTCCCAAGTTCCCTCCTGTATTAGGAATCTTTAGAGTTTCCAGACACCAGATTTAGGTCCCTCTAAGGGAGCAACAAATCGATCAGCCACATGTCTTGAAAAACTCATGTTAAGGTTCATTCCTTATTTCATTTTTATTAAAGTTTTATAAGGTTTATATTTTATTACACTGAAAATGAGAAGTAAAGGAGAGAGGTTCAAATGATTTGTTTGAATTTATTGAGGACAGAATGTCCTTGGAATCCTGTAGGAAATCTGGGAAATGAGGTAACATGTTCTCCTTCTTGATCTTCACTATGACTTAGAGCAATGCTTCTTAATTTGGTTACAAATATTTATTGAATTTTTACTTTGTGCCAGCCCCTGCTCAGTGTTGGAGTTAAAATGGTGAGAAATATATGAACTGCCCATGAAATTATAGCCTAGGGAGAAATCCAGGCATGAAAATACAGTCACAATGAAGTGGGGACACTGCTAAATAATGTAATATCTTAGCCATGGGAGTATCTAGCATCAGGACCCTAGTTTACTTTGTGGGTTAAGGGGTTTCAGGAGTCTTCCCAGTAGAAGATGAATACAAGTAGAAGATGAATACAAGGTGAACAAATGGAAGGGCATGATAAACTAGCAAGTACAGAGGAGTAGTGTAGTTCAGGGAAATGCAAGAAGTTGATGTCTCCGGGGTTTTTGCATAAATCCATCAGGCACTGTGTGGAAATACAGGAGTCTAAATCCTTTCATTCCTACCTACGTGACATTGCTCATGACTATTCCTTCTGCTAATTCCGTGTTACCAATGTTTATCTCACCATTTCCTACCAAGGACATTGCTGCTTCCTCTAAATCATCTTGCTGCCTTCAGTCTTGATCATTTTGGATTTACTGTCCATGGTGCTTCCAAAGTGATCTTTTTGTACTCAAATGTGATCTTTTCCCTGTGTTTAAAAACCCTTCTAAATCTGCCTTTCCAATGGCACTGGATAAACAAAGACACTTATTGTGTGTTATACGAAGCTCTCATGATCTGGTTCCTGTTTGATAAATTTTGAAAGTTTATATGTGTATTTATCTTGAATGCAAACATGAATTTTGGAGGCAGATATAATTATTATTACTTATAGCAATTACTTCACTATTTTCCCACATCCAGCAATTCATAAGTGATACAATGAGAGCCAGATGTTATCCTTTATGTTGGGGAATGGGAAAGTCTATACTGTGGGAGAGGAACCCTGAAATTATGAATCTGGGAGTTTATATAGGCTATATGCTGCCTCATCATCTCTTGAAGGAGGGAGAGAAACCTCTACTCTAGTTTTTATAGTCATTTGGAATGTAAAGGACTGGCTTCAAGGCTCAGGATTCCATTCTCCTTAGATAAGGAAACATACAGAGAGAACTCTAAAATGTCTGGAGGTCTCTGGCTAGTCAATCACTCTTTAATGTCCAAGATTTATCTTTTAACCTAGCTTCCAATTTTCTTTGGTCAGAAACGTGGAAATATTTTCATTCCAGTTTCACACTGCTCACCTTTCCAGGCCCGTTAGCTCTTGCTTCTTTGCTGAAACATTGTGCTCCATCACTGCTAAACAACTTATGGTTTTCTATACTTTGTGGCTTCAGCCCTTATGCCATTGTTTATTTGTTTTAATATTGCCTCATTAATTTTTTTGCTCATCATTTCTATCAAGAAAAAAATTATATACGGTGAAATATATTGATCTTA
This sequence comes from Ursus arctos, assembly GCF_023065955.2. Taxonomy (NCBI): domain Eukaryota; kingdom Metazoa; phylum Chordata; class Mammalia; order Carnivora; family Ursidae; genus Ursus; species Ursus arctos. Next base: position 19,510,851 of record NW_026623053.1, read on the forward strand.
CGTTTATAATTTGGTAAGTTTTGATAAATGTAAGTACCTGTGTAACACCAGCCCAGTCAAAATAGAACACATTGCTACCACAGCGGAAAGTTCGCTTTGTGCCCTCTTTCTGTCAGTTACCCCCCTCAGCAACTACTGTTCTGATTTCTATCACTATTGATTAGTTTTGTCTGTACTTGAACTTCATATAAATGGAATCTTATAGTACATACTCTTTTTTTGTATGGCTTCTTTAGCTCAACATATATTTTTGAAATTCATGTGTGTTGAATGAATCAGCAGCTTATTCTTTACGTGGAATGGTTTCCATCATATGAATATTGCTCAATAAGTTTGTCTTATTGGTATATAATGAATGGGATTGAGTTGTTTCCAGTTTTCGTCTATTATGAATAGAACTTCCATAAGCACTCTTATTCAAGAATTTTTTTGTGGGCCTTTTTATTTATCTTGGGTAAATACCCAAGGGGAGAATTGCTGGATTGTTGACAGAGTGTATGCTTAACTATACGAGAAACTGCCAAATATTTTTCCAAAATGGTTGTACCTTTACATTCTGTGCTTTCTGAACATACAGTTTTCTCTGACTGGGAGGTTCTTTTGACCCCTTCTGCTTAGTGAACTCTTTCTCATCTTTCAATTTCTCATCATAGCCTAAGCATCACCTCCTTTGTGAAAGTTTTGGGAGAGTTGATTATACTCATTTAGGCTGCCACTTTGTCTCATTGTTCCCTTTCCATTTTGGCTACCCCTAACCCTACCCCCCCTCCCCCCCGCCCAGCCCATGGACACCAGGAATAGTGTCATATGTATATTACACACTCAAATGTATTAGGGGAACCTACCAATGTTTTATATTAGATGTCATTCCATAAACTTCTGAGCAGTTACCTTGCTAAGCAGAAAAGGTGAAAAGTTTATAATTAAAGAAAATTTATCATTTAGATGTCAGTTAGTTTTGTTCACTGATTGATGGAGGGGTCTGATTGATGAAAGATGTTATATTGGGGACAAGTTTTGGCTGCCAAGCCAGCTCTCTAGTCCTCTTTTTGTTTATATCGTGAAAATCCAAGGAAAAGTAGCAGGCGGTCACATAGTGTTGAAATAGTTAACTGTTGCCTCGACGAGGCAAGAAGAAATAGAATGCATATGTATTTTTTAAGGTTACAAACATCATCATCCCCTAATTCAAATAGTATAACAAACTATCTTATTACTACCATCTTCCCTTTCTTTTATGCTGTTTTTCAAATTATAAGGATTTTATCTTTAATCCGTCAAAGGATCATGACTTTTTCCTGTTTCCTGTGAAGGTGATCTAACCACAGAGCTTCCACTGACTAGATAGTGGACGTTATGTGGGTTGTGGGGCAAGATGAGGAAACAATATCCAAATGACATGTACGCCAAACAATAGATAACAGAAAATGCATTTATTCTAACTTTTTCATGTGCCTCTACAAAAGGGGGGGTACTTTACAACAGGAAGCTATTTTAATAGTTTGTTGTTTGAAATCTGTTGAGGTTTCCTCTCCTCCCCCACAATTCCCAGGTAGGGGAGAAGAGTTATCATTACTTAATAGTCAGTAGGGTTGACATTTAATGAGAAAGCAGTTCTGAAAAGTGGATGGGTTTTAAAGATCTCAGCATGAGTAAGTAGAAATATTAAAGGCAACAGCTGCCTATAAACGATTGTTGTTAACTTCAATTTACATAGTAAAGAGCACAGAAAACTTCTAAGATTTCTTCATTCTTAACATTTTAATGATCAAACTATAAGACAATGCAACACTTTAAGTTGGTGCCTTTTAAGTTTTATTTTTCAGGAATGCACTAAAGGCAGATGAGTAAGCTCCTGTGCTATCAAAAACACCATAGGAAAATATTTATGCAGCACCATTCTTAGCTAATGTGCCAGTTTTTCTCAGAATACACAGTCAGGTGCTATTTCTCTGAGTTTCACAAACAGAGGTGACTTAAAGGGCTCAAGGAACAGTGTATGTTCATTCTTTAAAAGAAATAGAGGAAAGTGATGACTTGGTACTTAATTTACAGTACAGTATATGTGGTGTGTATTTATTTAGTGCTTTCTGTGTTCAAAATGCTGTGGAGGAAAACATTGAAGATATGCCCTAATTTTGGCAAAATTTTAGATTTCAGTTGCTTTGGAATATGTCACATGTACATATCAACATAAATATTTTGAATGCATATTTTGACAAAGCAGGCTTATGTGAATCCTGAAATAACTTGAAAGGAAGTCTTTAAGTGTGATTATATTCTGAGCTTAACCTACTTTAAAAATGAAACCTGGTTGAAAACTGAAAACCTTTTTCAGCTCAGATTTTTATTTTGGGTCACTGTTAAAATGTAGATATATTTTTATTGAATTAAAAAATAGAGGATTTTTGAGGAAGATGGCAGAATAGGAGGATCCTAAGCTCACCTCATTCCACAACTAGATAACACCCACATCAGTGCAAATAACCCAGAAAATGACTCGAAGATTGGTAGAACAGATTTTTCACAGCCTAATGTAGAGAAGAAGCCTCATTGAAGAAGGTAGGAAGGGCAGAGATGAGGTTAGGTGCCAAAGGGATCCACGGGACTGTCTGTGGGTGGGAAGGACACTGCAGGCACAGAGAGGGGAGAGGACCATACCCTCATACCAGGCACCCCGGGCACTGGGGGCCCACATGGGGAAGATGAAGCCTCATAAAATTTGACTTTGAAAACTAGAGGGGCTTAACAATCAGTGGGGCTTAACACTGGAACTTTCAAAATCAGTGGGCTAGGCTCTGGGAGAGCCTGGAGAGCAGAGGCCGCATCCCAAAGAGACAGCACAACAGCCCAAAGAGATATAGCATAGAAGCAACAGTTTAAAAAACATCTGGGGGTGTATTGGAAGGAGATTTATTTACTAATCTCAGAGCATATGCTGGAGAGTAGGGGTCTTTGGGGGGACTTCTCCAAGAATAAAAGAGCTGGAGAGTGCCATTTCCCCTCCTGGCCCCCCCAGCCTAGATACATGGGTACCTGCTGGAATCAGCAAAACATGAATACTCTCCACCTAGCTTGTTAACAGTGTCCCCTGCCACCCCGCCCCCCACCCCCGCCACGTTCTCCTCTAGACATGCCCGCTCCAATATATCTTTGTTTTTAATGATTTTTTATTATATTATGTTAGTCACCATACAGTACATCCCCGGTTTCCGATGTAAGGCTTGATGATTCATTAGTTGTGTATAACACCCAGTGCACCATGCAATACGTGCCCTCCTTACTACCCATCACCGGTCTATCCCATTCCCCCACCCCTCTCCCCTCTGAAGTCCTCAGTTTGTTTCTCATAGTCCATAGTCTCTCATGTTTCATTCCCCCTTCTGATTACCCCCCCTTTCTTTATCCCTTTCTTCCCCTACCGATCATCCTAGTTCTTATGTTCCATAGATGAGAGAAATCATATGATAGTTGTCTTTCTCTGCTTGACTTATTTCACTTAGCATTATCTCCTCCAGTGCCATCCATGTTGTAGCAAATGTTGAGAACTCGTTCTTTCTGATAGCTGAGTAATATTCCATTGTATATATGGACCACACTTCTTAATCCAGTCATCTGTTGAAGGGCATCTCGATTCCTTCCACGATTTAGCTATTGTGGACATTGCTGCTATGAACATCGCTCCAATATATCTTTGGCCTGAGCTCATCCAGAATGCCATAAACCTGGCAGTGTGCAGGCAGCTCTGACAGGGTCAACATAAATCCCAAGTAACTCCTGTCCTGGGGAGAGGGGAGGATAACCACACACATCAGTCAACTGTGGCCCCAACAGTGGACTGGATTCAGACATCTGGTCTGACTGCAAGCTCGCCCACCAATGAAAGCTTTTCAAGCGACAACAGAAGGAATGCACCCTGCAGGTTGGTGCAACTGTATCTTTATTCATGCAACTACTTGTTTTGACTCAGCTCAAGCCCAAGGAGGCCCCAGACTGGCGCATTAACAACATCGGGATCAAACCCTGCCCACAATAGGCAAAGAAAGCCACAGCAGATGACTGGACTAAAGGCAAACACATCTCAGCCACAACAGTAGGGCACATGCAGCCCACATAGGAACCATCCCTGAAGTTCCAGGTTCTGGTGAACAGAGGCCTTTGCATGGCAGGGTACAACAGGACCTCTTCTTCATAAGGACGCTACTTTCAAGAACAGGAGACATAGTTGACTTTTCTAACACATAGAAACAGATGCAGAGAGACAAAATGAGGAGACAGAAGACTATGTTCCAAATGAAAGAAAAGGATAAAACCACAACAAGAGACCTAAGTGAAATGGATATAAGTAATATGACTGATAGAGAATTTAAAATAATGATCATAAAGGTATTCACTGGACTTGAGCGAAGAGAGGAGGACCTCAGTAGAACCCTTAATAAAGAGATAGAAAACATAAAAAAGAACCAATCAGGGATGAGGCACTCAATAACTGAAATTAAGAATATGCTAGATGGAATCAATAGTAGACTAGAGGAAGCAGAAGAATGGATCAGTGACCTGAAGGACAGATAATGGAAAACAATCAAGTGGAACAGGAGACAGAAAAAAAATAATAAAAAATGAAAATAGTCTAAGGGAACTCAGTGACACCATCAAGTGTAATAACATTCACATTATAGAGATCCCAGGAGAAGAGAGAGAGAAAAGGGGCAGAACATTTATTTGAAGAAATAAGAGCTGAAAACTTCCCCAATCTGGGATGGAAGTAGAAATCTAGAGCCAGGAAGCACGGAGAGCTCCCAACAAGATCAATCCAAGGAGGTTCACACCAAGACACATAGTACTTAAAATGGCAAAAAGTAGTGATAATTTTAAAAGCAGCAAGAGAAAAGAAAACAGTTACATGCAAGAGAAACCCCATAAAGCTATCAGCTGATTTTTCGGTAGAAATTTTGTAGGCCAGAGGAGTGTGGCATGATATATTCAAAATACTGAAAGAAAACAACAACAACAACAACAACAACAACAACAACAACAACCCTGCAGCCAAGATAGCCGGCAAGGCTATCATTCAGAATATAAGGAGATAAAGAGAGATAAACAGTTTCCCAGAAGGACAAAAGTGAAAGGAATTCATGACTAAACTGGCCTTCCAAGAAATGTTAAGGTGGACTCTTTCAGTGGAAAAAGAGACAGTAAGTAGGAGTAAGAAAAGTGGGAAGCACAAAAGCAGCAAAATTAAGTATATCTATAAACGTCACTCAAAGGATTCACAAAATAAAAAAAGATATAATGTATGACAGCATATGCCTAAACACGGTGGAGGGAGAGGAGTAAAGACTGGATTCAAACTGAGTGACCATCAACTTAATATAGATGGCCATATGCATAAGATGTTGTATATAAACTTAATGGTAACCAGAAATTAAAAACCAGTAATAGATATGCAAAAAATAAAGAGCTAGGATCCAAGCACATCATTGAAGAAAGCCAGCAAACCATGAGAGAAGAGAGCAAGAGAAGAAAGGAACCGGGAACTCCAAAACAATCATAGAACACATAACAAAATGGCAATAAGTACAGATCTATCAATAATTACTTTGAATCAAATGAACTAAATGCTCCAATCAAAAGACACAGGTTGATCATATTTATTTTTCTTAGTTTTTGTTTTCTCCCTCAGGATGTAAGTTGTATATTCTATTTCTATTATTTTAAGGTGACCCTTGAAATTTTATCATACGCACTTAAATTCTAAAGTTAATGTCTAAACCTTTCTTCTAAATGATACAAAGACTTCAGAACACTTTAATTTTGAGCACTCACCTTCCAAATAATATCATCGTTGTCCTGCATTTTAGTCTGGTCTTTTAATGTAAAAATCATTCCTGTAATTATATACAGAGTTCTGATCACCTCTTCAAAATTATATGCTATTTTGTAGAGTATCTAAATTTGTGCTTTTAAAAAGTTACTTTACACAGTGTGCTTTTAAAATTACCCAGTATTTCCCAATTTGTTTGTTCAGACCCTCATTCAGGGATTTTTGTTCTTTCTGACATTTATCCTTTTAACAGTTTCCTTTAGTGAAGATCTATTTTTTTTTTTTTAACATTTCTGGTATCTAATATTGGATAGAAAAGAATGGATGTGGTGGCATAGTCAGTAGTGAGCAAAGGTCATATATTTTGAAGAATCCATGCTACTTCAGTCTATTCAAAATTTGTGGGAATTCTGAGAGATCCTATATACTTGAATATTTTTTGTTTAAAAATTATAATATAGTTTCTCTTATATTCTTTTTACTCTTTTTTTACTCTTTTTACTCAAATACATATTTACAAAAATATTCATAAATTAATTTTCTCAAATCAGTGAATTGATACATTGAATACAATTGGAGTATTTTACAGCTTTGAAAAAGCAATATATTCATAGCTAAATTATTACTTAAATATTAGAGCTTTGACTTTCGTTCTTTTTGTCCGTAAATAAAATGAATTAACAAGTTAATTTTATTAATATTAATATTAAGTGCTATATTAATTTATTAAATTATTTTAAAAGCAATGCAGCACTTGAAAAGGCTGGGCATTTCATAACACTTTTCAATAATGTTTTATATTAAAAGAGACTCTAATTATATTTAACTGCTGACAAAGCTGTTGAAAAAAACTGACACTATATTAAATAGTTTTAATGCATTTTCAGCATTGTGCTTTTCTTTTGATTTGGAGAGTGTTGTTACAAAAGAGATCTGATAATAATAGGTTGATACTGAGGCATTTAATAACCTCTTGGGATTCTTTTATGGTCTGTGAGGTGGTTTCTGGTACAGTAAATTAACAGTGAACTCCATGCCAGGAAATACTAGCACACACTTGCTTTCTTTTAAGCTATTTTAAAGAATGTGCTTATTGTTTACTTGACTTTTTGAAAATACACTTTATGGAATAAGGAATCCTTGAGGGATTCTATATGAAGATATTCACGGATACTTTATGAAGGGTTTGAAAGTTTGGGGTTTGATTCTATTTCTTCTTAAGCCTAGAGTTTAAAAGTAATTTAAGAACTAAATAAAAGCCTCTATAGGGACCTTTCAGCTTCTGGGCTTACCAATAACATTTTGAAAAATCCCATTACTATTAAGCACTGCAGTTTTTCATTAGATTTCAATAGCTTTTTTTCTCTTTTTTCTGACACTTTGTAAGTAACAGATCTGTACAATTGGAATATAACACTTTACTGTGGCTTAATATTAATTGTCTTTCTTAGCATAAGCAAATAGCATTTAAAACAATGCTTTGAAGAATATTAACATGAAGAGCAGCCTTTTCAGTCATGCAGAGAAATGATTTTGAAGTGACATTAATTTTTACATTAAATTCTGTTGGGAAACCTTATAATGGCTCATTTTTTTTTTCTTTTTTGGGAAAAAGATTTCCAAGCTATAATTTTTTACATTCTTTAGGGGCACTTATGCTTTTAGCTTGCTCCGCATAAGTCAAAATAATTTGGTATTTTAGAGTCTTAAAGTTTAATATTAATAGTTTTAAATACTCCGTCTTCCTGAAAACTGTGTTTAACATTTCTATTTCTTTTATCATTACCTGCCTTGTGGCCATCTTTTAAAGAGACTTTTATAAAGTCACAACTTTTCAAATCCATTTTAATATCTTGCATCTGTGGATATCATAATTGATTGCATTTTTAATTCAATTCAAATTAAATTTTATTTTAAAATGTCCTTTTTATTTTGAGAGAAGTTTGTTGTTTATAGTTACTTTTTTTTATGTAGTTACTTTTCTTAAAGTAATTTTGAGTTGTCAAACTAACTGAGCCTAGTAGGTTATTGTGAAGAAAATTTTTCTCTGGATCTTTCCCTTTCTTTTGCATGTAGGTAGGACTCAAGCAAGTCAAAACATCAAAGTAAGTTTGCCTTTTTTTTTTTTTTTTTTTAGGAATCTCATATAGCTTTCTTTTTCTGGAACTTCTGTTAACATCCAAGTGGGTGGTACTCTCCTCTCATGTGACCTTCTTACTGGTTGGATTTCCTTATGTTTCATTTACACTACTTGATTTAAAACAACAATGACTTTTACTTCTGGGATATCCGGATTGTTCTCTGTTCCATGTGATATTAGCTAGGGTTCCTCAGGTGGGTTTGTTTACTTGGTGGATGGTCTAGCCTGCAAGGTCCAAGAAATCCTCTGTCACATGTTTGGGGCCTCAGTAGTGACTGTTGTTTGCATGACTATGTCACCTTCCATGTAGCCTTTCTTTCCAAGTAATGTCTATTGAATTCTAGGTTTCTAACTGGCACAGCATCATTTCTACCACATTCTATTGGTTGAAGCAAGTCAGTTCCAAGGTGATGGAAATAGACTCCATCTCTGGATGAGAGGAAAAGCAAGTGAAATTCTAGTGTAGTCTAGATACAAGTCCTTCATTAGATCTATGATTTACAATTTTTTCTGGTGGGGGAGAGGACAATGGCTTCTTAGATATTGTAGCAAAAGCACAAGCAACAAAAGAAAAACTTAGATATATTAGGCTTTATCAAATTAAAAACTTGGATGCATCAAAGGGCACTATCAAGAGAGTGAAAACGCAGGATGGGAGAAAATATTTGCAAATCATATATCTGATAAGGGACTTCTAAATCTCGGATATATAAAGAACTCTCGCAACTTAACAAAAGACAAACAATTAAAAAAATGGGCAAAAGACTTGGATACACTTGGATATCCAGTTGGTGCTATTGGCACAAATGACCAATAGCACATGAGATGATGCTCAAGATCATTAGTTATTAAAGAACATATAAATCAAAAGCACAATGAAATACCACTTCACATACCACATAACAGCTGTTGGTGAAGATATGAAAAATTGGAACCCTCATGTATTACTAGTGCAAATGTAAAATGACGCAGCTGCTATGGAAAACATTTTGATAGTTTCTCAAAATGTTAAAAATAGAATTACCGTATGACCCAAAAATTCCACTTCCACTTATATACCCAAAGGAATTGCAAACTGTTGTAGAAACAAAAAACTTGTATGCAAATGTGCATAGCAGAACTGTTTACAAGAGCCAAAAGGGGGAACCATCCCAAATGTCCCTCAACTGATTAATGGATAAACAAAATGTGGTATATCCATGTAATGGAATATTATTTAGCTCTAAATAACGGTACAGTCTACAACGTGGATGAACCTTGAAAACATTATGCTAAGTAAAAATAGCCAGATATAATAGGCCACATGTTGCATAGCTTCATTTATATGAAATATCCAGAAAGTACAAAATGTCGACAGAAAGCAGGTTAGTGATTGCCAGGGACAGAGGAGAAGGAGAAATGGGGAATGACTGCTTAACGGGTATGAGGTTTATTTTGGAGGGGGGTGTAATAGAACTATCCAGGAACTTGAAGTGGTAATGGTTGTCCAACATTGTGATACTACTAAATTTCACTAAATTGTACACTTTGAAATGGTTGAAATGGTGAATTTTATGTTACATATATTTTACTACAATAAAAAGAAAGCAATTGTGAAATTGGATTTGCTTGCGCTTGTGCCATATTCATAAAAAACATGCTCAGGCTAGCCATTGGGAAGATAAGTGAAATGGAATCAAGTCACCCCGATTGTTCGAGACAAAGCAATCCTAAATCACCAGACAACCATCCAGGACTCAGCAGATGAGAATGCCGGGCTAAGATTGCCAGAGCCGTCTTACCTACCCCAGCTGACTCAGTGGGTCAGCAATAAATGCTTATAATTTTATGCTTCTGAATTTTTACAATTTGTTTCAGAGGTATTATGACAATTTGACTGATGTAATATCTAATACTATTTCTCATTTAAAAAATTCAGGGCTTCTTGGAGAAATGGCTGATTTGAAACCTGGGGCAAAGAAGGTAATAGGTGAGCCTTGGACATATCAGAAAGCAAGGAACCTTTCAAGGAATAATGAGGTTGTCTTAAAACGACCTAAAGTTCTAAAGATGGATAGGGGTGAAGGTTGCACATCAGTATGAATACACTTAATGTCACCTAACTGTACACTTAAAAAGTGGTTAGGGGTGCCTGGGTGGCTCAGGCGGTTAAGCGTCTGCCTTCGGCTCAGGTCATGATCTCAGGGTCCTGGGATCAATCCTCTGCCTCAGGCTCCCTGCTCAGCAGAGAGCCTGCTTCTCCCTCTGCCCTTCCTCCCGCTCGTGCTCTCTCTATCTCTCATTCACTCACTTTCTCTCTCAAATAATAAATAAAATCTTTTTTTTTTAAGATTTTTTATTTATTTATTTAACAGAGATAGAGACAGCCAGTGAGAGAGGGAACACAAGCAGGGGGAGTGGGAGAGGAAGAAGCAGGCTCATAGCGGAGGAGCCTGATGTGGGGCTCGATCCCATAACGCCGGGATCTCGCCCTGAGCCAAAGGCAGACACTTAACCGCTGTGCCACCCAGGCACCCCAATAAATAAAATCTTTAAAAAATTACTTAAAAATGGTTAAAATGGTAAATTTTATGTTATATACATTTTACCACAATTGATAAAAAAAAGACCCAAGAGCCAGGCTGAAGGGATTCCTACTGGTCAAAGTTACATCAATATGAGCATTAAATTTGAACCTCAAAAAGAACAATGATCATATTCTATTTAAGACACATCAAATATGTGAAAATCTTGAGTTCATAATGATATTAGAAATAAAAGTCCCCCAAATTAGAAAAAACTCCTTTTCAGTAACTGAGGTGTCTATTAAACCAACACAAGGACAACACAGTATCCTGGATTCAATTTATTTAGTAAAATCAGCTATAAGTGTACTTTTGGGGGAAAAATATGACCTCATGGTAGGGATTGCTAATTGCTTTCCAATAGTCACTCTCTCCTTGCTCTATTTAGAACCAGAGCTCCCTGTTTTAGCTGCAACTGGACTACCCAACTAGAGACTACATTTTTTCAGTCTTCTTGTGGCTTAGAATGACCTATCGTTATATTGTAGATGTGAGCAAATATTACATAAGAAATATTTCTATCTTGTTTGAATGACTTGATTTTGGATTTCTGTGAAGCCTCAGTTTAACCTATTTTCTAATAAAATGCAAACCCTTTTTGACATCCAGGCTATTGAAGCATGTCATGCATACATATACCCAGATGCAATAAGTAAGAAATAATAAAAAGACAATGTAGTAGAGGAGAGCTAAAGGAAAATAATAATTTTTATTTAAGACATTCAAGACTTTAAAAAGCTAAAGGACCTATGTGCTAATATATTTTCTTATTAGTGTGGAAAAGAGATATACCAGTTTTTAAGGAAAGATATACTTTTTGTGATCCTGAACTCAGAGAAGAATTTATTGAAGATTTTTTTGTAGTTGTTGAAATGTCTATATAGAAAATGTCTATATCAAAACTATATCTTTAATATAAATTTTATAGAAATGAACTTTGCATAAAGCATATATTATAATCATTTTTTGATTGATAATATGTTCTCTGTGTATAGCTTTCTGATGAACTTGCTTAATTCAGGATAACACAAGCTAAATTAACCATCAAGAGAAGGAAATATTTCTTAGATCAGTGTTTCCAACTGGTTTCTCTAGATGGCAGGACAGAGGAGGGGCTCTACAAGTGATTAATTTGAATTTGTTTTAAATATTCTAAAGAATGTTCTGCTGAGTGTTAAAATACAAGTGCTAGAAAATTTTTCCTGCCATCTCTGTTTTAGTGAAGAGAATTCTGAGGGTGCAGAGTGAACTTTTATAAACTGCTACCATGTGAGATTCGTTTGCTGTGTGATTTAAGATCGTCTCAATATTGTGTAACCAAAACAAAATACAAAAACAAATTGAATCCTGAGGCTGGTGTACCTACAACTGACAACTATAACCACCAATGTAAAATCTTTGGGATTCAACAGAACAACTTCTTTTTATATAAATTTGAACTAAATTCATACACATAAAATGCTACTTTATGGAGTTGAATGCAGCATTTTATTTGACAGAGGGTTACATTGCTAAAATAATACTCAAAATCCACTCACTTAGATTTCCCCTGAAGAATATCAATAGTTTCCACTAGGCTTTGGACAGAAACCATTGGACAGATAATTCCCCATTGAGATGGATAGTCAGTGTCCGACAGGAAGGCACTCTCTGCTGTTGACTGAAAGAAGATCAATATGTTCTAGATGCCAGGAGCATAGACAGTGAAGATGCTGATAGGAGCCTAATTTGTATTCCAAGGTTAGGTGAGTGCCATCCAACTTTGTCTGCATTTGGGCACTGGAGGCAGGACAAGAATCTTCTCGACATTAGCTCTGGATCTATTCAATTGCTTAACAGAACCTTGATTAAAGCTGAGAGTTTTGTGCCTTAAAGATAGAAGAATATCCTTGCCTGGATACTTTTGAGGGCACAGATGATTAAACACACATATTTATCACTGCAGAACTTTAACGTTGATCAATAAATAACTTTTTTTTTTTTGGTGGGATTATATCTTGATTTTTCCTCTAAAAGTATGTCTATGCAGTCTAGCAGTATTACATTACCTAGGAGCTTATTAGAAATGAAGAATTTCAGGCATCACCTCAGACCTATTGATCAGAATTTATATTTTAAAAAGATTCCCAGGTGATTCATAAGCATATTAAAATTTGAGAACCACTGCATTAGATGTTAGTAGCTAGAGAAAGTCTGAGACAATTCATTGAGTTAATTGGTTGAATACAAATTTCAAAAATATCTATTTGGATGACCCAATTCACAATTTTGGTTTTAATATCAATATTTGAGTACTTTCCTATCAATATCTGCCTAATAGTATAAGTTGCTTTTATAAATGCATCGGTACTCCAAAACATATATTGTGACTGTTGGAAGAAATAATCTTCAATTTTCCCAGGCTTCACGAGTCTCATTCAGTGCTTAAAATTACACTGTCTGGTCTATTAATTTGCTTTTAACTTTTGTTCTTCTATTTTTAATTTTTATTCATGTGTTAACTTACTTTTTCTTTAAAAAAATTTCTCCAATTTTTATTTTTCATCCAGGTGCTAGTTTTCATAGAACCTATGACTCTTACAAGGTTTTAGAATGATCTCCTTGTGATATGGAAAGGAAATAGAGATATGAAATGACTTTAAAAACACGCAGAAAATACTAAAAATTTTGACACTTGTACTTTAGCCAGTATGCCAGATCTACTCCAAAAGCTTCATTAACAACAAGCCAAGATGACAAAGTTGAAAGAGGTGACAGTTTTCAAACAAGCATGTATTTAAAAAACTTTCCAACACATTTTTTGGTCTGTAGATTATAATTTACAAAATGAAGTTTTGAAAATCTCAGCTATGGTTGTAAGTTGTTTTTTCCAGCTGATTTTAGAGGATTTCATTTCCAGAATCTTTGCTTTTATATATCCAAGAACACAGTCAATTATAGCATCTGGTTATTGGAGTTTTCAAAATTTCAGTTGGGTTTAGTGTACCTTGTTCTGAATTGTGTGTGGTATTGGAATGTCCGCCAATATTTTTGCCAGTTGTATTAACAATCATGACATATCCTTGATGATGTTCAGTTTGCCAGTAATTTTGAACCATCTGTCACTTACATGTCACATCATTAAAACAAAAAGTTTTCAAAATACTTTAACATACTTTGTTATTTAGTTTTCACTGTAATTCTGTGTGGTAGCCTTTATTTTATTCATTCAATTTTTTAAAAAAAGATTTATTTATTTATTTTAGAGAGAGAGAGGGAGAGAGCATGAGCAAGAGGGGCGGAGAAAGAGAATCTCAAGCAGACTCCCTGTTGAGTGTGAAGCCCAACAATGCAGGGCTGGATCCCACCACCATGAGATCACCATTATGAGATCACAACCTGAGCCAAAACCAAGAGTCAGGGACTTGACTGACTGGGCCACCCAGGTGTGCCCTGTGTGGTAGCTTTTATTATCTCCATTGTAGGAATAAAGAATCCCACCGAGGATAATTAGTTATACTGATCACAAGAAGATAAAGAACAGAGGCTTGAATCCGGTTACCTGACTTCTAATTCAGTTCTTTCTCCACCACCCAATTTTTCTTTGCTTCCTGTTGATTTTATCACAGAATTTCCTTATATACTATGCTATCCAGCATATAGGAATCAATTGTGTGTAATGCAAAGAAATTGATCTTTTACTATAAACTTTATCTATTCTTTTCCCTAATGCTAACCAAGAAGAATGCTTTACTAAGTTTAAAGTTTTCTCTTCCAATTCAATTATAATTTGCCCTTCAATTTAATAATTCTGAGATATTAAAATAAGCAGAATGTGTAACCCTTTATGATTTTTTTAATGGATTCCTATTGAAGAATGAGGTAGCACTTATTTCAGATTTATTGCCATTTTAAAACTCAAGTTTCCCCCTAGTTACAGGGAAATTCAGGAAAATGTATAATAAATAATGGCTATCTGTAGCACTTGAGAGGCTTTATTAATAAGTGATGTCAAACCATCTAATGCTTTTCCTCAGAGTTATTATTCACCAACACTTTATGGATTTCTACTTGTTATGTTGCTCCTAAAATATGGATAGGATTCTCATATTAAGGGAAATATTCTTTTCTTTGTTGAGTTTATTTTAAGGACAAGCTAAGTTTAGTTATTTTCATGTGAGACTTGAGCTTTGAAATTTGTAGTTATCATAAAATAATCATCTCTATGGTTTCTAACTGCCCTGTTGCTTTTTAGTATTGCTCATTTCTTGTCATTGCAGACTTACTCTTAATACTGATTAGTATCTAAGCTAATTTTTTATCATAAATTGATTTTGTTTCTTCTCAGCTATGGTATTTGTGTGCAGTTCAAGAACTGTACGAACTATCTTCTAAGGGTCTAATACTATTTTCCTTCCTTTGGGATGTTAACTAACATGGAGAGTTTTTATTCATTCTAAAATAAATGACCTCCACATTTAGGATTATTTTCAGCCTAGACTTTGCACCCTCTCTGGTTTGCCTTCAGGATATCTCCTACTCTCAACTAAGGTTTTGTAGGTTGAAAATAGAGTTCCTTTTCCTAGCTAAATCGATAACCTTTCTAACTGCCCAGAATCAGCTTTGGTGTGATTATGTGCTGCTTTCCTTCTTTAGCATCCTTCATTCAGTCAGTTATTGACTCCTGTGGACTGAATGTTTATGTTTCCCCAAAATTAATGAGTTGAAGTCCTAATCCCCAATGTGGTGGTATTTGGAGGTGGGGCCTTTGGGAGGTAATGAGGTTATGAGGATTGAGCCCTTGTGAATGGCATTAGTGCTTTTATAAGAAGAGACACCAGAGAGAGAATTTCTCAGCCATGTGAGGATACAGCAAGAAGGAGGCCATGGATAAGCCAGGAAGTGGGATCTCACCAGAACCTGACCATGGACCCTGATCTTAGACTTCTAGCCAAGATTTGTTTGTTGTTTAAGCCACCCAGTCTATGGTATTTTATAACAGCCAGAACTGACTGAAGCACCAAACCTTAGAGTCATGGGATAAATTGTGTTTCCTTCCCAAGTTCATATGTTGAAGTCCTAACCCCATGTACTGCAGAATGTGGTTATATTTGAAGATAGACTCCTTAAGAGGTAATTAAGGTTAGATGGGGTCATTAGGGTGGGCCTTAATCTAATATGACTGGTGTCTTATAAGAAGAGGAAATTAGGACACAGGCATATACAGAGGGGCATCTATGTGAAGACACAGGGAGAAGATGACCATCTACAACCAAGGAGAGGCCCTCAGAAGAAGCTAACCTTGCTTATACCTTGATCTTGGACTTCTAGCTTCCATAACTGTGAGGAAATAAATTTTTGTTGTTTAATCCACCCGGTCTGTGCACTTTGTTTTGGCAGTCCTACTAAACTAGTACACTTTGGCAATTCTCTGCAATGTCTCTTGAATTTTGGCCAGTTGAAGAGTACATATTGTTTCCTTATTGTCACTTTATTTATATATATTATTCTGTTTTTCTAAAACATAAGAGCATTTTCTAAAACATAAAGCATTACATTTTCCATACTTCGGCTGAATTGGAAGAGGTAGCAATTATTTTGAAAAAAGAATTTCCATTAGTCCTTTATTTCTCAACTTAGAAGTAACTTCTGTAAGGAGGCATGCCCTTTTGCCCATATTTTGGTCTCCTTTGCACTTAGTGCTTGTCCCAGCTACAGCACTTTTTTTATGTTGTGCAATACTGGCTTTATTTTTATTTTTTTGTTTCAAGTTTTTATTTAAATTCTAGTTGGTTAACATATAGTATAATATTGGTTTCAGGAGCAAAAAATGAATATTGGTTTCAGGAGTAGAATTTAGTGATTCATCACTTACATATAACATCCAGTGCTCATCCCAAGTGCCCTCCTTCATACCCATCACCCATTTAGCCCATCTCCCCACCCACCTCCCCTCTAGCAACCCTCAGTTTGTTCTCTATAGTTTAGAGTCTCTTATGGTTTGCTTCTCTCTCTCTCTCTCTCTCTTTTTCTGCTTCCCCTATGTTCATTTTGTTTCTTAAAATCCACATGGGAGTGAAATCATATGGTATTTGTCTTTCTCTGACTGACTTATTTGGCTTAGCATAATACACTCTAGCTCCATCCATGTCATTGCAAATGGCAGGATTTCATTCTTTTTTCTTTAAAGATTATTTAAGAGAGAGAGTGAGAGCAGGAGGAGGGGCAGAGGGAGAGGGAGACAAGCAGACTCCCTGCTGAGCCGGGAGCCTGCCAACTTGGGGCTTGATCCCACCTGAGCCAAAATCAAGAGTCCAGTTGAGCCACCCAGGTGCCCTGAGATTTCATTCTTTTTCATGGCTGAGTAACATTCCATTGTATGTACATGCCACATCCTCATTATCCCTTTATCAGTTGATGGACATTTGGGCTTTTTCCATAGTTTGGCTATTGTTGATAATGCTGTTGTAAACATCGGGATGCATGTGCCCCTTCAAATCACCAACTACAGCACTTTGTTGTACTATGTTACAGTTGTACATTTTATTACTTTTCTCCCCCACCTGCTGGATTGTAGATGGTTAAGGTCAGGAACTAATTCCTGAATGTTACTATATTCCTACCACCTAGTGTAGTGCCTGGCACAAAGAATGTGCTCAGTAAATATTTATTAATAAATTACTTTGCGTTTTGCTGCAGTAGCAAGTAATCCCCAAATATCAAGGTCCTAAAACAACAGAATGTCTTGCTTATAATACTTGTTCACTGTAGTTCTTCTCGAGGTTCTGCTCTGTGTCATCTTTATTCCTGGATCCATGTTAATGGAGTAGCTACCATTTGGAGTATTGTCTGCCATTGTGGCAGAGGGGAAGGGAGAACTTGGTGATCCTGTAGTGGCTAATAAATCTTCACAGATAGCACTTCTGCTCACGTTTCATTCATCAGAGCAAGTTCTGGGCCACATATGATGTCAGTGTGGGGAAGGAATTATAATCCTACCATGTGCCAGAAAGAGAAAAAGCCAGAGATGTTTGTGAATAGCACCAGTATACAAAAAACTTCTAGATTGGAATGTGCTATATTGTTTTATGTATGATTTTGTCTTTTTACTTTAACATTTTTCTGCTATCTTTACTTTAGTGTGCCTGGATTTTTCTAAAATATTAAATTTGAATGTATATTTTTGCATATTTAATCTGGATCTTATCCATCAGAAACTGTTCCAGTTTTTCTTTTATATTTTGAACCTTATTTTCTTGGAGGACTATATAACCTAGTTCTTATAGCATATGATATTACTTCAGTTCCATATTTTGTGCACCATGACCATGGATAGAACTTTATAACTTTTCTGCTTCTCAGTTTCCTTATCTGTAAAATGGTACTCAATCTCAAGTTCCTTCTAGCTCTTTAATTCGCATGTATGTTAAGAATATATTATTAGTGACTATGTTATTGATGGATTTATTCTTTGGTTGGTGTAGAAGTCCATGGTTGTTGGTTTATTAGTAGTAACTGCTTTATTATTTCAGTGTAAACATTTTGCAGGAGAGTCTCAGGTGAATGATCTCAATTATAGACTGCTTTTTCTATCAAAACATAGCTTCTCCTATGTAGATCTGATCAGTAACATCAGAGTCACCTGAGCATATCCTGGGCTTTCTTTTCTTTTCTTTTTTCTTAAAGATTTTATCCATTTATTTATTTAGAGAGCATGGGTGGGGGGAGGGGCAGAGGGAGAGGGCGAGAGAGAATCTCAAGCAGACTCCCTGCTGCATGTGGGGCCCTTGGGGCCCTGAGATCATGACCTGAGCTGAAACCAAGAGTCCAGTGCCCAACCTGCTGAGCCAACCAGGTGCCCCATATACTGGACTTTCTCAGCAAGCCAGGTCAATAAGAATCCATAGTGAAAAAAATCGATATGTTTGTTTATGCATACATTTAAAAATTGTGGTCAGAATTAACATAAAATATGCAAATCAATTGACATTTTGAGGAAAATATTTGCAACACATAAAAATATACAAAGAATTTATGTAACTATTATACAGAGAGATCCCATAAACTATTAAGAAAAAAGAAAGTCTATACAGACACATTACTGACACAGCCAAATGAACATACGAAAAGACGCTGACATGGGCACCTGGGTGGGTCAGTCAGTTAAGCATCTGACTCTTGGTTTTGGTTCTGGTTTTGATCCCAGGATAGTGAGATCAAGCCCTGCGTCAGGCTCTGCTTCAGTGTGGAGTCTGCTTGAAATTTTTGCCTTTCCCTTTCCTTTCCCCTCTGCCTCTCTCCATCTGCGTGCTTTCTCTCTCTCAAATAAATAAATAAAAAGAAGGAAAAAAGAAAAGATGCTGACAAGAGTGGGGAAAATGGGTACTTCTATACACTGTTGGTGAAGTGTAGAATGGTACAATCCTTTTGGGTAAGATAATACAACCCTTTGTGGCATGTATTTTAAAAATTTTAAATGTTTTTTTGTTTTAACCCAGCCACCCCTGTTCTTAGAATCTATCTTCTAGAAAGGATAGGGATGCTCTTTGAAGCACTGTTTGTAAAAGCAAAAAAAAAAAAAAATTGGAAGCAATTTAAAGGTCTCTCAAGGAAAAGTATATCCTTAAAATGGAATAGTATGCGTATAAGAGAAGGGTAAGGGAATAGTAATAAAACAACAGCTAAGATTTAGTGAGTACTTAGTATGTTCTAGACAAAATCCGAAATGTTCTTTTGAGGGTAGATTTATAAATATGAAGAGTACTCATCACAAATGCACTACTTAATCCCCATCACCTTTTTAACCCATTGCCCTATCCCCTCCCTTCTGGTAACCATCAGTTTGTTTTCTAGGTAAGAGTCTGTTTTTTGGCTTGCCTCTCTTTCTCTTTGTCCCATTATGTGTTTTTTTGTTTCTTAAATTCCACATCTGATTGAATTGATATCTCTGACTTATTTTGCTTAGCATAATATTCTCTCGCTCCATCATTGCAAATGGCAAGATTTCATTCTTTTTTATGGCTGAGTAATATTCTATTATAGTTATAGATATACGTATGCATATATATACCACATCTTCATCCATTCATCAGTTAATGGACACTTGGGCTGTTTCCCTAATTTGATTATTGTAGATAACGCTGCTGTAAACATAGTGGGTGCATGTATCTCTTTATGCGATGCATATCGGGTGGTGTATGGAGTGTTGAATCACAGTATTGTACACCTGAAACTAATATTACAGTGTATGTTAAGTACCTAGAATTTAAATAAAAACTTAAAAAAAATGTGAAGGGTAACATATACATGATATATGAGCGAAAAGGTTTCTCATCACTAAATGTGAGTAAATAAATGCAAGTATAAGTGTGTTATCATAAAGATCCAGACGCTTACATTTCTGTATATAGCTATATGTAGATATATAGACATAAACATATTTGAATGAATGTAGGAAAGGGTGAAAGACTACACTCCAAAGTGTTAACAGTAGTTAATTTTAGGGATTGGATTAGATAGGGAATGCTTTTATTTCTTATATAATCATAAAATTATTAGATTGTGGATAATTTTTACTGTTTATTTTCCCTGCTTTTCAAATAAAAGTTAAATGGAGCATGTTGGTGGTGATGATGCAGGAATAGTAGTGCTCTGCTTCATCATATTAAGTGCAGCTTGATCTGTTAATATCGTTTTTGGTGGAAAATCTTGGGAGAAGAACACCTCTAGTTTCGTAATTGGTCATAGAGAATTAGATATTTCATTAAATGTGGAGCCTTAACTCTATCAATAATTTATAAGAATATGTTTTAAAAATGGAAAATACTTATTCCCTTGTTTGGATCAGCAGCTGCCAGGGAAAGGGAGATTTTGGGAGTTACTGTTAGGGAGGGGAAGGATGGAGAGGTACATTTTGAGAAAGCAGGTGTGGATGGGGTGGCAGTTTGGATTACTGTAGTGTCACATGAGGTCTTGATGCCTAAGGAATGGGATGAAGCAAGAGAGGGTAAAAGTTGTTTGATTACTTTGCATATTTGCCTTTGGTTCTTCTATTTGCCCTTTTGCCATGAAAATAACTTCCAAACTCTAGGTTGACTGAGTTTAAGTGTTAGTTTGGCTCTGGAGGGAGCAAAACTTTATTATCAGTGGTTCTGTTGCCCTCATGTAGCATCTCCTTAATTATTCTCTCCTTTCTTTTCTTCCAGTGCCATGGAAAAGAGAAGACAGAGCTTGCACAGGAGAAAAGGACCAAGACTATTTTTGAAGCATTTACTGCTACAAAGTAATTCAGCAGAAGGGTTTGTTGCTTCTAGGACCCCTGTGTCTACCACACGCCTGTTACTTTTACATGGCCGCCCCACATCTCTCCAGATTTCAGGTCAGATGTCCCGTGACTTTAGTTCTCTGATGAGTTCAGAAAAAGTCATTAATTTTCTGTTTGTCCAGCTTTCTTCTTGTTGCAAATATGAGAGCTACAGTTTCAAGCTGCAGCTACAAGTATGTGACAAAACTTTAAGTAATTAAGTTACTAAAGCAATGCAGGTAAACTGAATGATGATAAAAGTTAAAGAAAACTTGGCAGAAATCTAAAGGATATAAGTTTAGAAAGGATGTATGAGCAATATAACTAAGAAAATAACAGTCAAAAAAAACTTACCAGTTTTTAAAAAACGATTTCTAATTATTTGTAAACACTTATTGAGTGTTTACTGAGTGCAGTGTATCTTATTAAGTGCTTGCCTAACTTTTAAAATTGAATCTTTTCAGCACCACTCTGAGTTATGTTCTCTTATTATTCCCATTATCAGGAAACTGAGGTACAGAGAGTTTGGTTGACTTGCCTGAGGTCATACAATTAATCAGTTTTGGAACTGGAACTCTAATTTAGGAAGTCTGAATCCCCAGTCTGTCTTTGTATAATAAATAAAATGAGGCTACCACTTTTTCAGATATTAAAAGGAATCCAGTTGAACAAAGAAAGAACATGCTGTAAGAAATAGTTCAATAGCAGAAGATACTATAACAGTAAATGAAAGGAAAAATATTCTCAGATTGAAAGGAAGGAAAGAAAAGGAAAGCCTGTGAGGATTTTAGAGCATCCTGACCATGGCAGCATGTCTGACCCAGGCAGACAGTTCTAAGAGTTGCTTGGAACTGTATTTAAGGTCCATAGGAATAAAACTGTCCATCTTATCTTACTTTTCTTGTACATACCCTCAGACTCCTCTCTATTATTCAATGACAGCTCCAGCTCTTGAACTCTGAAAATTCCACTGAAAGTGTTGAAAAAAAAGATTCTTTTTTATTTTAAATTGTGTCTTCCCACTGTTTGTAGGTATTATGTGCATTACATTTCTAAAGACTCATTCTCTTTGCCTGAGGAATAAGACAGTTTAAAAATAACTCGTGTTGTGATTAGAAAAGTCTTTGTATAAGGATACCTGGAAGAAAGTGTGCACAGGTACCGATATAACATATGATGGGTGATAGCTTTCTTTTTTCCTTTTTCAAATTTCTTCCTAATAAATAAATAAAAAATAAATAAATAAAAAAAACCCACTCACCTCTCTGGCAATCACCCATCTGTACTCTGTCTCTATGAGTATGGGTTTTTATTTGTTTTGGTTTTTAGATACCACATGTGAGTAAAATCATGCAGTATTTGTCTTTCTCTGTCTGACTTATTTCACTTATCAAATTACCCTTGAAGTCAATTGGTGTGATCACAAATGGCAAGATTCCATTCTTTTTTTTTTTTTATGGCTGAGTAGTATTCTACTGTGTGTGTGTGTGTGTATCTCTATGTATATGTATGTATATAGATATAGTGTGTATGTGTGTGTGTATGTGTATCTATATAGATAGATGTATGGAGATATATATATATATATGTATGTAGATATATATATATATATATGTATATATATATATATACATATATATATATATTTATATCTCACAGCTTCTTTATCCTTCATCCATCAAGGACAATCAGGTTGTTTGCATATCTTGGCTATTGAAATAATGCTGCAATGAATACATGGGCGCATATATCTTTTCCAGTTGGTGTTTTTGTTTTCTTCGGATAGATAGATACTCAGTAGTGGAATTGCTGGATCATATGGTATTTCTATAATTTTTTAATTTTTTGAGGAACCTCCCTACTGTTTTCTATAGTGGCTGCACCAATTTATATTCCAACCAATAGTGCATGAAGGTTCCATTTTTTCTATCCTCACCAACGTTTGTTGTTTCTTGTGTTTTTTATACTAGCCATTCTGACTCGTGTGAGGTGGTATCTCATTGTGGTTTTGATGTTGCAAATCTTTTTCATATGTATGTTGGCCATCTCTGTATCTTCTTTGGCAGGAAAAATGTCTATTCAGATCTGCCCATTTAAAAAAGAAAATATTTATTTATTTATTTGAGAGAGAGAGAGAGAGAGAGAGAGAGAGAGAGAGCTAGCAGGGAGGGGCAGAGGGAGAGAACAATCTCAAACAGACTCCCGGCTGAGTGCATAGCCTGTTGTGGGGCTCAGTCTCACAATCCTGAGGTCGTGACCTGAGCCAGAATCCAGTCAGACACTTAACCAACAGAACCACCGAGTCACCCCTTCTGCCCATTTTTAATTGGATTTTTTTGTTACTGAAATATGAGTTCTTTATATATTCTCGATATTAACCTCTTAGCAGAGACATGATTTGCAAATATCTTTTCTCATTCAGTAGGTGGCTTTTTTGTTTTGTTGATTTTGTTTTTGTTGTTGTTGTATGTACAGAAGCTTTTTAGTTTGATATAGTCCAGTTTGTTTTTGCTTTTGTTTCCCTTGCCTTTGGAGTCAGATCAACAAAGCTTTGCTAAGAATGATGTTAAGGAGCTTACCAACTAGGTATCTTCTAAGAGTTTCATGGCTTCAGGTCTTATGTTCAAGTCTTTAATCCATTCTGAATTAATTTTTGTATATGGTGGAAGATAGTGGTCCACTTTAATTTTTTTTTGCAAGTGGCTGTCCAGTTTTCCCAACACCATTTATTGAAGAGACTGTCCTTTCCCCACTGCGTATTCTTGCCTCTTTTGTTGTGAAGTAATTGACCATATATGTGTGGGTTTATTTCTGGGTTCTCTATTCTGTTCCATTGATTTATGTGTCTGTTTTTATGCCAATACCACCCTGTTTTAATTACTATAGCTTTATAGTATAGTTTGAAATCAAGGAGTGTGGTATCTCCATATTTCTTCTTTCTCCACATTGTTTTGGCTAGTCAGGGTCATTTGTTGTTTGATGTACATTTTATAAGTATTTTTTCTAGTTCTGTGAAAAATACCACTGGAATTTTGATAGGGATTGCATTAGATCTGTAGATTGCTTAGGATATACGGACATTCTAACAATACTAATACTTACAATCCATGAGCACAGAATGTCTTTCCATTTGTTTGTGTCTTTTTCAGTTTCTTTCATTGGTGTCTTTAGTGTATTTCTGCTCTGATCTTTAATATTTTCTTATTTCTACTAATTTTGTACTTCATTTTTTCTTTTGCTGCTTCCATTAGGTGTAAAGTTAAATTGTTTGAAATTTCTCTTGTTTCTTGAAGTAGAACTGTATTGCTATGAATGTCCCTCTTGGAATCGCTTTCCTATAGATTTTGGTGTGTCATAGTCCTATATTTATTTGTCCCTTGGTATTTTTTATTTCTCCTTTGATTTGTATCATTAAGGTCTTCTGAGAATTTGTCTTATTCTTCCATTTGGAACATATTTTCATGTTTTCTCATTTTGCTATACTTTTTGTGTGTGTGTTTCTGTGCATTAGGCAAAATAGCTACTTCTCTCATTCTTGAAGGAGTGGACTTGTGTAGGCCATGATCCTTTTTATTCAACCTTGCCCTCGCTCAATCAAATCTTTTTGATTGTCTGAACCTTCTGATTTATTCTTTTTAAAATTTTAAAATTTTTATTTTTTATTTTAGTTCAATTAGCCAACACATAGTACATCTAGTTTTTGGTGTAGTGTTCAATGATTCATTAGTTGCGTATAACACCCAGTGCTCATCACAACATGTACCCTCCTAAATGCCTCTTGATTTATTCTTGATCTGTTTCTGTTGTTGAGGGTATGCCAAGACCGGTCAGTGATCCAAGGGGAGGAATCTCATTTAGCATCTTAGTTTAGGCTGGTTAGAAGCTAGACCCTCAGGTAGCAGCTTTTAAAGTATGTAAATATATATAGTCCTGTGGGGCCATAATCCTAATCCTTGTTGGTCTCTGGACCTGGAGGTCTGGAGGTGTCTCCTGAGCTATAGTTGCAAAACTCAGGGCTCCCAAGTATATAGACTCCTTTCTGTGAGATCTTGTTATCTTGTAGTGAGGCCAAGGGAGTGTGCAAGGATGGGGTCTCCTTGCTTATGTTCCTTGGAACACCTCCTTAGCCTTTATATATGTGGGAAACCTGAAGCCTGTCCTTCAGGTTGAAGCTCCAGGCCAGGTAAATAGGCCTTTTTCATAGAAAGACTGAGGTTATATTTCAGTCTGCTTTCTGTGCGGTCCCTTGTGGTGGTGGCCTGTGAAGTACTGCTTTTCTGATTGTTAAATTCCTGAGGAGCCCAGGAATGCCAGCCTCCTTGGACACCAGGGACAGGGGATCAAGGGGCATCCCCTGTGTGGATTGTATATGTCTGCTGGCTTTAGCAAGGCAGCTGGACAGTGTTGGGGGGGGGGCACACTCACTAGTTTTAGAGAGTCAGTGGGATAGTTTTGACTGCACTCATGGTGGTTTCAGGAATGCAGCAGGACAGTGCCTTGTATTTGTGTGTGTGCGCCAGCTTTAGGCTGGATGCCTACTTGTCAACCTCATACAAGGAATGAGGGAGTGCTGTAACTGCCTGCAGTGTCTGGCTTCAGCAAGACACTGGGACAGTGCTACGACTGCTCATCCTGACAGTCTTAGCAAGGTGGCAGGAGGGTGTTGTATGTAAGCTTACCAACTGTGCTAGCAGGGTAGGGGGAAATAAGAAAATGCCATCCACCATTGCCTCTGTCTCTGGGGAGAGTTTCAACTGTCCCTTGCTCCTTTGGCAGATGTTTTTAGATTAGCGAATAAATTGCCTTCACATATAGTCTAGGCACTTTTCAAGTGGTGTTTCTTTAGCTGGGTCTCTGGCCAAGTGAGACTGTACATGAGCCCTTTAAAAGGGGAATCTCAGTTTCCTGCTGCACGTTGGGTCACTTGGAAGTCTACCCCATTGTCTTTCTAAGCCAGGCGTTTTGGGGAGCTTATTTTCCCTTTTGCATATCCTGGGGTTGGGTGCCTGATGTGGGGCGCCAACCCCTTCCTCCTCCAGGAGAAGCACCAGACTGATGAAATCCCTCCCTGTTGTGTCAGCATGCCAGGGGTGGGGTTTGGCGAGATCCTGTTTCTGCCTCTCTACCTGTCTTGGTGTGTGTGTGTGTGTGTGTGTGTGTGTGTGTGTGTGTGTGTGTGTGTGTTTAAATCCCTTATTATGGAGGGCATAATTTTAAGTTCTTTTTTCTGAGGGAAATGATCCAAATGTAATGTAATTTGGTATGCCTGTGGGAGGAACTGAATTCAGGATCTTCCTAGCCTGCCATCTTGTGGAAGTCTCCTCCATGGGTGACAGTTTTTAACTATGCTTGGGAGAAACAATTTGTTTTATATAGAAACAAAGTGTAGACAAGGAAAAAAAAAAGATTATGTTAATACTAGATATATCTGTCATGTATTCAAATATATCTATTGCTAACAAGCTGGATAAATCCCCTAAATATAAAATATATAAAATTTCCGGAATGCAGTTTAACCATAGGTCCTCTTTCTTGACCTGTTAGTAGTAGTGCTGGAGGGAGAAGGAGGCAGACAGGAGTGGGGGAAATATTATTTTTATTAGAAGAATTTTGGGGGCACCTGGGTGGCTCAGTCGTTAAGCGTCTGCCTTCGGCTCGGGGCGTGATCCCAGAGTCCTGGGATCGAGCCCCACGTCAGGCTCTTCCGCTGGGAGCCTGCTTCTTCCTCTCCCACTCGCCCTGCTTGTGTTCCCTCTCTCGCTGCCTGTCTCTCTCTCTGTCAAATAAAATAAAAATCTTTAAAAAATTAAAAAAAAAATTAAAAAAGAAGAATTTTTAACACAATGTGTAAGAAAATATTCTCTTTACTGTGGATACTGGTTATGCTAATACATACAATGGGTGATTGTCAAGTGCTTATTTGTAAACATCTTATATACTCTTCATCCTGAAAAGGTGAGAACATTCGATATGCCTGGTGAGGGGGGATTTGTGGAAATCTTACTGTAAGTCTAGCAATTATAGAGAATCTGTAATATTTTGCAACACCATTCTTTATTTCAAAGTCCAGCCTAGACTTTTAAGATATTTGAGATCATTAGATAGCAAAATAACATTTTGTTGAAAACAACCCTCTCCCATCCAATCTGAAATGCATTGAGACAGTAGTAATGTCAGTCCAAGTCTGAAACGAAATCTGCTTCTTTAACCTCTTTAGTAGACCAGCAGATCACATCATCAGAAAATATGAGATTGGGAAGTCTAGTTGGAGGTTTTGCCTTTAAAATTTGTCTTAATATGGAGAGAGAATGGGCTTTCCGGTGACTCTTTACCCTGGCAGCACAAAGAGGGGCTACACGCTGGTGTCCCAGCTGGAAGAGCCAAGGGTTACCCAGTGCTTTTTATTTCAACATTAAAATACTATAGAGAAAAGGGTCTGACTTCCCACCTTTAATATTGCTCAATCATTTCTTTTTACTTCTTGCTTCAGTGAGCACAGTATGTGGTTTTCAGGGGAATTTATTAAAAAGAGAACCCTTCACTGTTTTGTGGATGGATTTTGGAGAAATCTACAGTCAATGCATGTTTCTAAATTCCTTCACAACTGCTGTGATTCTCTAAATCTCGGTGAGGATATGGTTAAAAATTGGCTCTTAATTTATATTTTAATGAGCGACAGAATATTTTGACATTAGCAAATGAAGGGAAATGTTTTATGTAACATCAGTGACTCAAACCGTGAGTGTGGCTTTCTATTTTGGCCAATCGTACTGAACAGATAAACATAATTAAATAGCAGGGCTGTTCAAAGCCCAGGACAACTTTTTTGAAATTTTCTAGATAACTGAGATCATTTGGCTCAGTCTTATTATTAGAGTGGTTATCTGCTTTCTGTGCTTTAAGAATGCCCCCTCCCCACTTTTTTTCTCTTGCACAAACTTAAACAAATTTTTTTGCGTATGTATTTATAATTTGGAGTCAACAGTCATTTTTGGGTTTTAAGTTTTTGTTTTCCACTTCAGGGCCATTCTCAGCATTTACCAACACCTCCTAAACCATAGTGAGTAAAGGATGACAAGAAACGAAACAGAGAAAGTGTTAGCATGTTAAGGAGAGTTCCAGTGCGGAGGCTGTTGTCTAATGGCGTGGTAGAGGCCATGCTTCTGGTGACTGTATTCATCACCCACTTGGATTCTGCTTCATACAGATTTTGATTTAGGGCATATGGTATCATCTTTTAGCTGGCTCAAAAAAAGTTTACACCAAATGTACTCTTTGATAAATCCTCGAAAATAAGTTTATATTAATCCAGATAATTCTCTAGATCACAAATTTTTAAAATTCTGAAGGAGGTGTGTGTAACAAACATAAATGAATGAAGGAGATCATATTTAGGTAATATTGCCTTTAAAATCGCTGTGTGAGCATAAAATACACATATACAAATAAGGTAGCCCACTGGCTGGCTGGGTATGACTCTTGTTTTATATATACTTTATTTTCTGGCAGTAATAATACTTAACTGGATAATAGAGCTTTCTGTTTCCCAGTCCCTGAGAAACCAACCTCTCAGCTGTAGGTCCCATTTTTAGCTAGGACAAATCTCATCTTATTTAACCAATCTTTCCATAACTTGAGGAAGTTATTGCTTTCTGTGGTCTCAATTGCCTAGTAGAAAGTCATTTAATTTAAGTCCTAGGACCCCTGGGGAAAATTCCAATTGGTTACTGTGCCTGTGGTCTAAATAAGGTGCTAATAACTAGCTACTCCTCACAAGAAGAACCAGTTTTAAGGTCTTCACCCACACCACCTTAGTTAAACTTGAAAATTTCCTGTTTGTTATGGCAAGAAAGACAATTCAGTTCTGCTATTCCGAAATATTATTAGAAAAACTCTGACTGTGAATACAATTTAATTCCTGAATAGGACTCTTACTGGGAGAACTGACTGAGTATATTATATATTGACTTAAGCATATATTGTGATATTTGCAAAGAAGTTCTGAAATCCTATGGTATCCATTAGGTATTGCTTCTTTTGTAAAAATTCAAAACCCATAAAACTGTCATTTTCAAAAATAGGGTTTGATATTTAACTGCATGTTCAGCAAAATTTATTAATTGGAGGCTTCTCCAATTCAGGCATGGACAGTTGTCCAGGAACCTGGAAAGGCTTCATGTTGCAAAAGTATTTAAGCACATAATAACTATACCTTTCACCTGTGTAGGACATTATATAGATAACTCATTCTTTTTTTTCTTTTTTTTTTAAGATTTTATTTATTTATTGGACAGAGAGACACAGCGAGAGAGGGAACACCAGCACAGGGAGTGTGAGGGGGAGAAGCAGGTTTCCCACTGAGCAGGGAGCCTGATGCGGGGCTTGATCCCAGGACCCTGGGATCATGACCTGAGCCAAAGGCAGATGATTAATGACTGAGCCACCCAGGTGCCCCTAGATAACTCACTCTTAACAAGAACTTATTAGGCGCCGGGGTGGCGCAGTCAGTTAAGCATCTGGCTCTGGTTGTGATCTCCGGGTCCTGATCTCAGGGTCATGAGATTGAGCCCCACGTCAGGCTCCATGCTCAGTGTGGAGTCTACATAAAACTCTCTCTGACGCTCCTGCCTGTACACACACTCTCTGTCAAATAAATAAATCCTTTAAAAAAAAGCATTTTATTAAGGCATATTATAAGTACACTGCCTTTCTAGCTATAAATAAGCCTCTCTATTTCCCATGAGAGCTTATTATTATCCTCTTTATATGGAATAGTAAATGGAGGCAAAGATTGAGCATTACTAGTAGGTCCGTTGACTGCCTGGAGTGATTAGTATATTGTGAAGGGATTAATACCTTTGAATAGTTTATAACTTTGATATTTATGACTCATCTCCAGTAATGCTCGATTCTTTGTCATGTCAGCAAAATGGAATCATATTTACATTTATAGTGAAAAGATATCTTCTTTAATGGCTTTAAAATGTGGCCAACCAGTTTTCTGATACGCCTTCATTTAGAGGTGACATCATTACCGTCTTACTCAGAGTCAGGGCTCTGTGATTGCTTGGCCAATAGAATGTAGTGAAAATCCCTTGGTGTTGGTCTTTGGCCCAGGCTTTAAGAAATGGCAGCTTCCACTTCCCGTCTCTTGGGATGCTTGCTCTTGGAAGCCAGCCGCCATGCCGTGAGGAAGCTGGAGCAGCCGGTGCAGGTGCTAGCCGTACTTCTAGATTATAGCCAGCTTCAGCTTGCCCACCATGAGTGGACCATCCTGAAAGTGGATCCTCTAGTCCACAGATTAGCTATTTCTGTTGATCCCTGCCTAAATTACAAATTTGTAAACAAAATAAATGATTATTTGTGTTTTTAAGCCACTACATTTTGAGGTGATTTTTTACCTGCTTTCAGAAAATGGCAACATTCCCAGGTCCCTTCTCTTCAGTGCAGCAAAAGCTAGGTGCTACTTCAAATCTCAACCTTTGATGCTGTTGGCTTACAAAGGAAGAAAGTGAACATTCCAGATTTATGGGGGAAGCTCCCAGTTTTCACTAGATATTGGTGGAACTGTAATTGTTCTAGGATGATGCATTACGGCCTTATTTAATTTACTGAGCATCTACTAAGTGCCAAGCTGTTGTAACTTCAGTGGCAGCTTTGCTATTTCTAGTTCTGCTTGAGCTTCTGATTCACTCTGGGCCATTTGACAGAGTATTCTGTACTAATGAATCCCGTTTCCTCGTCTGTAATATGAGAGGCTTAGATAAATGTTCTCTCAGCTCCTTCAGGTCTAATATAATATGGCTTGTGATTCTATAACTTAAGCTGCTCCATTTGAAAATCCAAATGTTTATTGCCCCCCAGAAGGACTCCAGCCTTCATCATCAGAATATTCTTCACTTTGTAGAGACTGTTTAATTCCTAAGAAGGGTTGAAAGTAGTTTACTTGATCTGTACCTGATGTTCTCCGATTCATGACAGTTATTCAACCTAAATTTAAAACCACAAACTAAAAAGGACCCAGAGCTAAGATGAGGAAGCTCTGATGGGCAAGTGAAAATGGGGCCAATAATATTTACCTCATGGGGTTTTTTAAAGAAGAGATCACATATCTTAAAGCTTATAGTTAAGGGCCTGACACTTAACAGACACCCAGACATTCCTTTTTTCCTGAGAAGCAACCCAGGCTAAGCAGTTTTTGAAAGGTAAAATTTTGGTCACGTTGTTGTGTAAGATACTTTTCCTAATTCCACAACAATTTCTATAGTCTTAAATGCTGTACATCCAAAGGTTATTATTTAATATATTGTACTTCTTTTGTCCATCTGCTTGTCTGGTTTTTGATTTAAGAATATGAGCCAAGATATGTGTGATGAAAAATTTATTCTAAGATAATTCCTGAAGAAATGAACTATGGCATGGCATTTTATAAAATTCATAGGAGGAGTCTGTAGTAATCCCTTATTGGGCAAATGTTAATTAAGAATATATTGTTGTTGGGGCCCCTGGGTGACAGTTAAGCATCTGCCTTTGGCTCAGATCATGATCTCAGGGTCCCCGGATAGAGCCCCACGTCGGGCTCCCTGCTCGGTGGGGTGCCTGCTTCTTCCTCTCTCTCTGTCCCTCCCCCCTGCTCATACTGCTGGTCTCTCATGAGGTTGTGGACAAGATGTCAGCCAGTGCTTCAGTCATCTGGAAGTTTGACTGCAGCTGGAGGGTTTGCTTCCACTGTTTCACTCAGGTGCTGCAAGTTGGTGCTGACTATTAGGAGATATCATTTCGTTGCCATGCTGATTTCTCCATAGGGCTGCTTCAGCATCCTAATGACATGGCATTTGACTCTCTGAGAGAGCAAGGAGGAGCAGTGTGTTTTATGACCTAGACTTGCAACTCAAACTCTACCACTTGTATGATATATTATTAGTCACACAGGTCAGTCCTATTCATTTTGGAAGGGAACACCCAAAGGCTAGATAACTAGGAAGTAAGAATCATTGTGGACCATGTTGGATAATAGTTAACATGTCAAGTTTTAGCTTAGTCTCTTTCCTCTTATGACTATGTATATTCTCCATGGATGAACCCATCCACATACCATCACATACTTCACATACCATCTTTAAGCCCATTACTCCCAATTATATAAATAATCCCAGATTTCTCTTCTGTTCTTCAGACTTCAATGCATAATACCTACTGGGCATTCATTTTACCCAACGATATTTATTGAGTAAAGTCACTAGGAACTAAACCTTCAACTAGTCTGGGTAAACAAGACAGACCTCCTGCCCTCAGGGAGATTACAGTTTGGTGAAGCAGGAGCAAAATAAACAAGTAAATAAAGACTGTAGTTTGTGGTTAATGTAATCAAAGCAATATAGTGCTGTGATAGTAGTGGGGGTGTATGGTAAGGGAGGAGAGGAGACAGAGGGTTAGCTATTACAGATGCAGTGGAAAAAGATGGACTCTGAACAAGTGACATTTAAGCTAAGACTGGAGGGAGAAGATGTGAAGGAGTGTGGGGTAGAAACTGTTCCAGGCACTGAGAACAGCGAGTGCAAAGGCCCCAAGGCAAGGAGGAGCATAGCGTGATATAGAACTATTGTGAACTGGAGCATTATGAGTGAGAGAGAGTGGCAAGTGATAAAATTGGTGACGTAGGCAGGGACTAGATCACTTAGGTCCTTGTAATCTAGAGCCTTATAATACATGTCATGGGTTTTGAGTAAAATGGGAAGAGGCTGGCATTTTAAGCAGGATCCAGTCATATAAAATATATATATTAACAAGTCTATATGTAAAATTGTTATTCTCTCGTCTACTGTGAATTGCTAGTCCTACATGCTCCTTGAATCACTGAATAGCAGCACCGTCTACCATTTAAGAGTATAGGCTCTGGTGTTAGGCAGACCTTCAATCCTGGCTCTACGGCTTACTAGCAAGGAGATCTTGGAAGCATTATTTATTTTGTCTCATCTCTAATTTCCTCCCCTTTAAAGTGGGAATTGTGGTGAGGATTAAATTATCTGGCACTTGGTCATATTTGATACATGGTAGCTAGGATGATTATTTTCTTTAAACAGTGAAACTGGGCCCTCTGAAGTATTCCCAACTCACGTTCCTTATTTTACTTATGAAATAACTATCCAAATCCTATTTTCATGGCCAGCAATTTAGAATACAGAATCTGGTACAGTGTAGGGCTTTTACTACATGGCAAAATAATTCACTTTATATACAAGTCATGTGCTAAAACAAGGCTTAAAACATTAGGAAAAATTTTGAGATTAGTTTTATCGTCCATCCTCCCCAAATTGGCTTGAGACTCTTGTTTCTAGTCTGTGAATTAGCTGGGTTCATTATGACTAGGCTTTGAGTACAAGCCCGTGTTCTAAGTCCAAACTTTCACTCACCGTCCGATACTAAGCCCAGTATTTCTTAATACGAAGTTCAGTATTTTTTATTGTATATTCTTAAAAGTAATAGTTCCTTAGTATTTCTGTAAAAAACTGATTTAATGGGGACACTGCCTGTGGTTTTCTTCTCTTGGAGACTTAAAATTGTGATGAACGGCTAAGGCTCTATGGAAATCTGTTTAATGGTGTTCAACTCAGTATTTTCAAACATATTCGACTGTAGAACTCTTTCTTTTCACCCATGAAATACATATTAAACCCTGCCCCTATTTTGGGACTTTATTTTGGGCTGATTTCTCATTCTCCTAATTTGCATATCCCTAAGTCTTTATTCCACTTGCACTCAGCCCTGGTCAAGTTGCATCAGTTTTCCCATCCTAATTTTCCTTAATCCTACCTAATTATCTTATTCCCATGTGGCCTGTTTACCTGCTTTTCCTTACCACTGCCAGTCATGTCTTGCCTTTGTTCATGTCTTTTCTGGCCTCTAGATTTATTGGTAACATTTAATTTTTTTCATTTTTATAATCATTTTCCAAAAAACCCTGTGTTTTCTAGGTTATTATACCAATGTCTTATAAACTCTCTTAGTGGCCTCAGAAATTAGAGGTGTTTAGCATTACATTTAGTTCAGTTGTTGGTACAAGTTCCTTCCACAGCTCTTAATCAGGCATCCTTTTCATATTACCCTTAACTGAACATTTTTTTTTTTTTAAGATTTTATTTATTTATTTGATTTGACAGAGATAGAGACAGCCAGCGAGAGAGGGAACACAAGCAGGGGGAGTGGAAGAGGAAGAAGCAGGCTCCTAGTGGAGGAGCCTGACGTGGGGCTCGATTCCGTAACGCCGGGATCACGCCCTGAGCCGAAGGCAGACGCTTAACCGCTGTGCCACCCAGGCGCCCCCTTAACTGAACATTTGAGTAGCAAGGAGTTCATCACGTCAGAGGGCAGCCTTCTTTGTTTTGGACCGCCCCAATTTTTAGAAAATTTTTTCTTATACTGAAATCAAATGTGCCTCCTTATCATTGGTGGACCTACTTTAGTCCTTGTGTTAAGTTGTTGTCATGTCCTTTGTATGTCATGTTTTTTTTAGAACAGCTCTGCATGTGATATTTCCTGATACTTGAATATTCTATTTACTCATTTTAATTAGTATATACAATGAGGAGGCTCTTTTTTTTAAAGAAATGGGTTCTAGTAACACTTATACCCACAACTTAAATCTTCTTTCCACCAAAGTAGCATTAAGTTTGGTTTGGGTTGCAGCTGGTCACACTACCGTGATCAGAGGCTGGATCATGCAATAGAAGGCAGCCACTCGCTGCAACTCTAGGAAAATCTTGAAATAAGTGAAGCTTGTTTGATGCATCAAGCTTGCTTTTTCTGGACTCCTTGCTCCATTGCATGGATTCCCTTCCTGTTTTTTTTTTTTTTTTTTTTCTTTATGTGCCCAGAACTTGCTTGCTCTTTTCCTCAGTCAAAAAATGCTTTCAGGAAAAGATTTGGTTTCATTTACTTGTATATTTGATGAGACTATAATGTGTTGTCATTCTCAAGTTTATATACACTTAAAGCATTATCACCAACCATGGGTTGAAAGGCATTGCTCTCTTGTGTGAGAGGAAGTGGAAGTGTCAAAAACCAGGTGAGAGAAATTTTGGAGGGCTGGGCAATAGATTTATATTGACTTGTTTAAAATCATACAAATATTTTGGTTGCCTGTTTTCTTGCATTTAAGCCTATTCCTATAAATTCCTCTAAACATTGTGTTTCTTTAAATAAATTCTGTAATGCGCCCTGCCTAAGGAGTCTCACCTACAATGCTTCTTACTTTAAATCAATGTGCTTCTGATATCAAATGAGAGTGAATGCATAAAATCCTGGGATCTGGAGGTGTGGTTTTGAAGAACAGTGCTCAGGATGAAACTGTTTCCCCTGGGAAAGTTTTTCTTCTCTTGTACACTAAAAATTAATTTAATTTAATTCAAAAGATAGATGAAAATGGAAAATCACTGTGAAAGTTTTTTCCATGCAGGGCAGTAATGGTGGCATAGCACTAATCTAGAGAATAACTAATCCCTTTTGATGAATGACACATAAATAAATGCATTCCAAATAGACTGTTTATGCATGTCTATCTCTTATTGTTTCAGGGTCGTTTTAATACTGAAGCATTTTATTATAAATGAAGCTGTCCTATACAATATAGACTCTCACAGAGAGACACTAACTCTAAATTCATCACTGAAATCAGCCCAAGAGAATATCCTTCTTAACTAGGTATTTTGTAAGTATACAACTTAATATTTCATTGTGATATACAGTCAAGGATTCTGAACAAAGATGAATATAATTTATTCAAAGTCACCTTCAGGCAAATGGCAGTTTTGGATGAAAGTAGAAACGCCTATTTCTTAATCATAGTTTCTTCATTTTTCCTCATAGTCCTAGGAGTTCTGACACCAGATGCTGGTGGTAAAAATTAATATTGGGTGATACTAAATATATTCTTGTGAGATATCCTTTCCTTTTGCAGTTACTTTTTGAGATTTTTTATAATTGTGACCACCACAAAACGACCCCTAAAATTATTTCAGTCTGCATTTTCTATGCATGTAGGTTGATATTACAGTATTTCCTGGCACCCATCTAAGTCATGACAATTGTTATTTCAGAGACTTTAACTTCGTTACTAAAGCACATCTTAATATAGCTGAGAAGCCATTACTGGAGATGATAGTGCTTTCAACCTTTTACTAAAACTTATATATTGAGAATCAGCATTGACAGCACACAGTACCTAAAGCCTTAAAATCATGTAACATGCGGGGCGCCTGGGTGGCTCAGTAATTAAGCGTCTGCCTTCAGCTCAGGTCATGATCCCAGGGTGCTGGGATCCAGCCCCACATCGAGCCCCACATCGGGCTCCCTGCTCAGAGGGAAGCCTGCTCCCTCTCCCACTCCCCCTGCTGGTGTTCCCTCTTTCGCTGTGTCTCTCTCTGTCTATTAAATAAATATAATCTTTTAAAAAAAATCATTTAACATGAAACTTGAAAAAAAAATACAGTTTAAAATTCATGTGATTAAAATATGTGACTCAGGCATCCAAAAGAAAATTGTTTATGTTTGCAGACTAAAACCTGTATTATTGTATACACTGCTTGTATGATGATAATTATTAGCCAACCATTTTATGGATCAACGGTTAGTTAGTGAACACCTATAATCTGTGAACCTGGGAATCCAGACTTAGAGAGGTAGTAGCGGGGTAGAATCATTTAGGACACACTGATTTTATTTGATGTTTTATATGCTCTGGAAATTGGTTTATCTTCCCTATTTGCTGCTGCTTGATAAGTGGTGTAATCTTGCTTATTCATTTTGGGTTTGGTTACATGACTTGTTTTGGTGATTGGAATATGGGTAAAAATGAAAGCATTCAGTGCTCTGAGGTTTTAAGAGGCTTTGTGGGTATCCAGTTGCCCTCTTACTCCTGTTCCTGAACTAAGTACTGGGTTCAAGAATAACACAGAACCCCAGTTCAGTGAGGAGAGCAAGAAATAAATATTTGTCCTTGAAAGCCATTGAAATGTTGAGGTTGTCTGATGGGATATAACCTTAGGAAAGTTTTATTTCTATACTCTTAAGCTTCACAGCCATTGTATGAACTACAGGTAGTGTTTTCATTTCACAGATGAGGAAATTGGAATGTCAAAGAGGTTTAGCCTTTTTTTCCATGACCACATTGCTGGGAAGTGGCAGATCTAACCTGGAGGTCAAAATATTCACACTGCACCCTGCTTCCTAAGGTAGATGTATGGAACAGGGCAAGAGCTCTGCCTGAAAGTCAGAAAACACGGATTCTAGTCTTAGAGAAATCACTGAGTCTTATACTCTGGGAAAAGCATATAAACTGAAGTCTCCGCTGGGTCATAATTCCCTTCCAGGGCTCCTGTTGTCTCTGATTAGTAGACTGTGCATACAATTGACATTTACTGAGGATTACTCTGAGTAAGTTTGTCCACAGTAAATATTAGCCATGGGCCTTTAATTTCTTTCAGAGACAGTGCTATTACTTTCTAATATAATGGAAATGAAAAGAAAGCATTGACTCTCAATTCTCAAAAGGTTTATATGATTTCTGAGTTGTAGAGTAGGAGTAATCAGTTGTTCAGAAACACTTAAAGAAACTCCAGGGATGGTGTCTGCTTCTACTCTGTGGTGGTAGTTAATGCAGTTCCCCTGCAGAAGGAGCTCAGCAGTCAGTGTCTTATCTGAGTAATTTAGGCCAAAATTGTGGGTTTTAAAAATATGCTTGAATTTCATGGATATTTATGCTAACTCCTATTTCACTGGAGATTTATAGAAAGATGCTATAGTCATGGATTAAATATGACTAACTTAAACTTTTAGAAGAATGACTTCATTCATATAAATGAGTATATGGTATAGATGAAGTTTCCTTTGGGTCATGATTCACCTTTTCTATTTTCCCATTTCCACAAATATCATTTTTCTCTTATGAATCATCATATACTCATAGCAGGGAAATGATACAAAATCCCCAGTGCCGTCAAGTCTTATTCTTGGTACCCTACAATCAGGCAGTGTTGTGGGCCTCAGTTCTACTTATTATTTCCCACAAATCCAAGTAACAGGTTTTCTCATATACTATCTCTCTTCTACATAAGAATAAAAAAGATCTTTCTAAGTTATCAAGAAATCCCCCTTAGAATTGCCTCTGAAACAACTTTCTTTGGCTTCCCTTACTTTTTGTTCTGTTAGATCAGAAATCTTTATTTCTTAGCTGAAAACTTCAAATTTCTCATGGGCAAAATTCAAAATTGGTTTTCTAAAACACTGGCAAAAGAGTTACCATGCAAAGTTTTTCCAGAAAACTTCTTACCTGTGCAACAGGACACCTAAAAATTCAACGTTTCTACTTACCTGTCACCCCACTAGAAATTCTGTTTTTAAAGTATGGTGTCTCCAAGCATTTTCTTCCATTGTGTGATTAAGGAAGTAGTAGTTCATTAAACTCCCACTAGTTATTAACATCCACTGTGAATTAGCTTATCAGATGATTTTCAACCATGCTGCTACCACACTAAGGGAATCCTCGTTCTGGAAACAAGGAGAAGAGTCACTTATCTTGCATGCACTGTAATCCAGGGACTGTGGTAGGTGTTTTAAAAGTATTATCACTTCTAGACTACACAGCAGTTTTAAATGTTAGCACTTCCCTGACATGTATGTTATTTTCCCATGTTTATAGGAGGCCAGGATTCATACCTGTGTTGCCTGACTTCAAAGCCCATGCTCATCCTACTGCACCGCATTTCTAGGAGGTGTTCTAAGGAAAGTGCAGTATTTCCAGGCTCAGTCCATGGCTTAGAGAGTGTGTATTATGAGCTGCCTGAGGAATTCAGGACTGAGAGTGTGGGGGTAGTGGAGGAAAACCAAGGGAAGGATGAGACATGGATGGGGAACAAATGTAGCAGGGGGAGATGAAAATGCCATGATGAGTTTTTTGTCTGTGTATCATAATCTTGCTCAGAACAAGCCCTCGCTGTAGGAGTATTTTTTTAATAGCAACTTTAAGCTTCATAATATGTTCATATGGTGATAGTTCTCCTATATGATTACAAGTTTCATTTTTGAGGACATACTCTTATAAAACCTGTAATCATCGGGGTGCCTGGGTGGCTCAGTCGATTAAGCATCCGACTCTTGATTTCAGCTCAGGTCATGATCTCAGGGTCATGAAATTGAGCCCCTCATCGGACTCCACACTAGGTGTGGAGCCTGCTTAAGATTGTCTCCCTCTGCCTCTCCCCTCACTTGCATGCTCTTTCTCTCTCTCTCTCTCAAAAAAAAAAAAAAATTATCAAGACAATGAGATCTTGAGACCAAATAACTCAACATGATAAAATGTTCCACAAATTTCTCTTGTGGAGTCTCCCCTCTCCTTGCACTAGCAATCTCCATTTCTACTTTCCAAGAAAATTTACCTTCTCTGTTGAACATCTACCATGAAGGAAGCACTCTTAACCTTGACCCCTTGGCTTGCCGTCTACATGGCTCTTCTCTCTCTAGTTAGGTCTCTGTAGTCCTGGCCTTTCCATTTCCTGACTCTTCATCAAAATTTCAGTCCTATGTTTTATCTCCTTAGGGATGTAAAGAAATCCATACTAATATTCTGTTTGTGTTAAGTGTTTATCTGTGTGATAACATAGGTGTACTTGGCCAGGGGTCTTTGGATAAGAGGTCTTTAAGCTTAATGAAAATAACCTATGACCTATTGAGACATTTGAAATTTAGCATTTGAAAGCTAAAGCAAATTTAGAAGTGTCTGATACAATTCCTTCATTTTTCTTTTTTCTTTTTTTTTCTTTTTTTTTTTTTTTAAAGATTTTATTTATTTATTTGACAGAGAGAGACAGCCAGCGAGAGAGGGAACACAGCAGGGGGAGTGGGAGAGGAAGAAGCAGGCTCACAGCAGAGGAGCCTGATGTGGGACTCGATCCCGGTACGCCAGGATCACGCCCTGAGCCGAAGGCAGACGCTTTAACGACTGCGCTACCCAGGCGCCCCTCCTTCATTTTTCAAATGGCAAAATGAGGTCAAGAGAAATTCCTAGAATTTAGTTCTTAAATCACAGTTTAAGATAGTGAGATGGCAACTATTTCTTCAGAAATGAGGAAAGAGTGGTACAGAAAGAAATGATTCAATTGAAGCTACACAGAGGGTCAAAAGCCCAACTGGAATGGGTTTCCTTTCACCTACCTTTCTTCTGATTTTCCTTAATTTTGTTCATAAAACTTGCCTCTATCTTTTCAAACTCTTTTAGGTTGCAATTTCATGGATGTCCGAACCCTGAAGTAGCAGTAATTGGGCTGGAGGGTGAGAAGAATTAGGGAGAACTTGCCCTTAGGTTTTAGTTGCTTTTATTTTAAAAGTCACTTTTACCTTTTTAAAGCAGTATACTGATAATGATGTCACTTGAGTAATATGAAAAATTAAGAATGAACTACTGTCACTATCACTTTAGTCAACTTTTGTAAATAGGACAGCTTTTCAATCAGGAGCTTGATAGGCCATTAGGATTTTATAGTGTTCCTAAGCAAAAATAAATACTAAATGCTGTAAACCAATCATGTCTAAGTTAGCTATAATACTAAAATATGCTGCTCATAACATTCACTTTCCATTTGTTAGCAGGATGAAATTATTAAACATATCTTTTGTCTTTGCTTTTTCTATAGTGAATAAGAATCTTGATTTCTAAAAGGTTGGTGATAAATTCATAACTGATAGGTAAAGAAATTGGTGTGAGCAGTGATATGATAGAGGTTAGATTGGAAATTCATCATTTTTCTTGCAAAAGTACAGATTCTCATTATTGTGAAAAAAGGGAGGTCAAATGACTTCAGTTGATTGACTTTCTTTTCTTCTAGTCCAGTCTCTAATGATATCTTCCAAAAGTTGTTATAGGATAAGATTTTGTATTTTGACTTGATATGGTATTCAAGACCTTTTTTTTTTTTTTTTTACAAAATTTCAGACTAGAGATATAATCGTGTTTTACGATGTATGATACAAAAAGTTGTAGCTCTGTCTTAGAAGTTTCTTATATTTGTGGGTCTCAAAGTTAAAGATTCACTAATTCACTGTGTTTATCTTACAAAAGAATAATAGTGAATATAGAACATTTACTGTTTGCCAGATGCTGTGCCAAAAGCTTTTTAATTTTTATATGAACCAACAAGGTAGATACAATCATCATTCTCATTTTAAAGATGAGGAAACTGATTTCACTCATATGTGGAATTTAAGAAACAAAACAAATGAACAAAGAAAAAAGAGACAAACAGAAAAACCAGACTCTTAACTATAGCGAACAAATTGGTGGTTGCCAGAGGGGAGGTGGGGGGGAAGATGGGTGAAATAGGTGAGGGGATTAAGAGTACACTTATCATGATGAGCACTGAGTAGTGTATAGAATTGTTGTATCCTTATATTGTACACCTGAAGCTAATATAACATTGTATGTTAATTATACTGGAATTAAAAATTAGTAAATAAATAAAATTTCATTAAAAAAATTGAAGACATGGAGATTTGGAGGGATTAGGTAACTTGCCTGTGGTTGCCAGTTATCAGGAAGGAGCTGAAACACAAGTCCAGGGTTGCCTGATTTCAGAGCCTGTGCTCTCATCTATTGTATTACACTGGTTGATGGATAAGAAAAATGATGAGGAGAGTAGATGAGGACTAACACATTAAAGCTGGACAGAGAGGAAATCTGAAATCACATCTAATTCTCGTTCTTACTACTAGTCCTAGCTCAAGATAGCAGATTTTACTCTGTTGAAAATATTCTTACTTGAAGAGTAGATAAACTTGTGGCTGATAGGAAGTAAAGTGGAAGATTTTCTTTCATAGCTGATATCCAGTCATTGACAAGTTTTGTTGAATCTTCTGAACTTTTCTGAAATCCTTTTAATCCCCTGTATCCTCACTCCCACTAACTTAGTTTAAAAGCCCCTCTTTAGGTCTCATCTAGGTACCATCTAGTACCACTAATCTCTCCACCTACCAACTATGTCTGGTCTATGATATTCCTTCAGTATTAAGAGTAAAATCAGACACAGCTTGTCACCAAGTTGCTTATGGACTTTGTATGAGACACAACATATAAATAAGCAATTATATAATGATATGCTGAATCCTTGATGTATTAGGAGCAAGTATGCTATGTGGGAGTATAGAGAAGTCAGAATTTTAGGGGGAGAGCCGAAGTAAAAGGTGACATTTAATGGACGTGTTAGTTACTAATATTGGAAATAAAAATAAAACATTCTTCTCATAGTTTCACTGCTAATACTTATTGAGCTATTCCTTTGTGTCAGGAATTCTTTCAGGTCCTTTACATACACCATCTCATTTAATCCTAACCATACTCTGTAGTAGGTACCATTATTATCCAACTTTACACATGAGGAAACCAAGTTATTAGAGGATTTAAGCAACCTGCCCAGGGCTACAAAGCTCATAAGGGTGGAGCAAGGAATCTAACTAAAGCAGTTGGAACTCACCACTAGTATTATTTAGGGGGAAAGAAGGCGTGAGTTTTTATGTGTATTGCATTTGAGGAGTAGAGGTGTTCCGAAGGCAGTGGGTGTGCACATCTCAGATTTAGGAGATGCGGACTTGGGAGTCATCAGACTACAGAAGTGACTTGGTGGTAAAAATGTTCATGAAAATGCCTAGGAGAAAGTGAGTTAGAAAAGAGGAGGCACAAGGAGAGAAAGTTGCGGAAAGGAGAGGTAGAAGAGTCACTAAAAATATGTGAAAAGATTACCACAGAGGATTGTTACTTGCAGGTAGACACAGCTTGCATGGTTTGGCACATAAGGGTTAAAAGAGATCATTGATTGTCCTGAAGACCTTGCCTTAGCTCTCTTTGACCAAAGAAGTTTACTTCTCCATTTAAGACTGCATGATAGTTACTGGCCTCGGGCCCCTTGTGACTCAGCATTTGTAACCGTCTAGAGCAGGGAGGGGTTAGCAACCTTTTCTGTAAAGGGACAGATAGTAAATACTGCTGGCCTTGTAGATCACACAACCTCTGTTGTAACTGTTGAATTCTGTCATCTGTTGTACTGCAAAAGCAGCCATAGACAATATGTAGAGACAACACATAGACGATATGTGTTACAATAAAGCTTTATTTGCAAAAACAAATGGTGGGTTGGATTTGGTTAATGGGCTGTGGTTTGTTAACCCTTGATCGAGAGTTACTCCTCTTGGTTTGCTGTCCTTTCAAGAATTCTTTCTCAGCTCTGGTCCTTTCTTCATTAAACACATAGGGGCGCCTGGGTGGCTCAGTGGGTTAAGTGTCTGCCTTTGGCTCAGGTCATGATCCCAGGGTCCTGGGGTCAAGCCCTACATTGGGCTTCCTGCTCAGCAAGGAGTCTGCTTCTCCCTCTGCCTCTCCCTGCCCTAGCTTGTGCTGTCTCTTGCTCACTCTCTCTCTCAAATAAATAAATAAAATCTTAAAAAAATAAACACTTACCTCCACACAGTTGAATGTTCTTGTACATATTCTTTGTTTTCTTCTCATCTCCTCCTTCTGGTACATTCCCTAGTAAACTTCTCTGGCAAAGAAACATTTTTTATTAGTTATTGTGAGAGCAGTTCCATAGGAAGGCTAAGACGAAAACTGGTAGTTTACCAAACTATGTTAATGTGAAATGAGTAGTGTTTTGGTGATCTGTTCTGTTACTACTCTAGTTTCTTAAACACTCCCCACCCCACCAAAAAACAAATTCAAAATTATTTATTACAAAGTGAACTTGGTCTGTATTTTAGACTGTGGTGGTGTTGTACTTAATACAACAAACTAGGTTTTATTTGTTAAGCAAGCAGTGATTTTGATTCCAGTGTAGCAAAATTCTTTTGGTGTGTTTTGCTTCTTTGAGAGTTTGGTAATTTTTTTTTTAAATGATTTTTTATTATATTATGTTAGTCACCATGAGAGTTTGGTAATTTTGTGAAATAAAGGGTGTCTAGCATTTCTTAGAGGGAATCCCCATGGAAGGACACACACAGCAATTGCAAGATTACCCTGAGAATTGAGGAAACTCAGCTTACCACTGAACATTTTAACTAGAAAATGAAAGCATCCCTTGCATCTCAGTAGAACTGAAAATTGGAAAATAAGTCGTAAAACAGTT
Organism: Ursus arctos; assembly: GCF_023065955.2. Taxonomy (NCBI): domain Eukaryota; kingdom Metazoa; phylum Chordata; class Mammalia; order Carnivora; family Ursidae; genus Ursus; species Ursus arctos. The sequence goes on from NW_026623053.1 coordinate 19,554,820, forward strand.
TGCTTCCTGGTACAGCAAGATTTAGAAAATATTGGAAATGTGCTAAAGAATCAGTTTCCTCCGTAGTCCTTATCTTTCGGGTTCTTGCTATTGATTATGAAGTGCATTCAAATCTTTTTTTAAATTGAAAAATCCTCATTTATATACATTGATCTTTACACCAAGAGGGCTGATAGACTAAGCCTGACTTTCCAATCTTCCTAATCTTAATTGAATTGTTTATATAGCATTTCAAGCCTGCTATCAATTAAGCATATACTCTGTGATGTGTGAGTTGAGGAGTGAAATACAGTGATTTTTGTGTCAGCTCCATTTGTGATAAGAAATCAATGTATGAACAGCAGAGCCAGGAAAACATTGAAATCCTTTTATGGTGGACATTACTTTCTATGGCAGATAGGGTAGACTTGTGCTGTGCTGTCCACCTTCAAGGAAGGTCTTGCTGCCCGGCTGTGGGGAAGCAGTCAGCAGACAGTCTGAAGGTGTTGGCTCCTTTAGGCTTGGACTCCATTGAGGTCCTGCCCTTTCAGAACAGCTCACCACTAATGATTGCATGGAATGTGGGAGTGGTGGTGGTGGTGGTGGTGCTGGTAATAAAGACCAGACCATTGCTGCCTGATGGGGGACATTCTGGTAGACGTCATTTGCTCCAGAACTCCCTGCCAGCTTTTACAATTTTTCTCCCTCTGCCCAATCTTGGTTCTACTCCTTCCATTCACAGGATGTATTCCTCACAAACATCCGGCACCACAAACTCCAACTCAGCATCTGCTTGCAGAGAACCTGGCCTGTGGTAGCGGGTAATTGATCAGTAACCCTCTAGCTTCCCCATAAAATGGATGGAATTATCAGGAGGATTTGTAGTGTTGGTCCCTAATGGTGATGGGTTTTCCTATGATTCATGGTCTCTCAATGGGTTCTCTGAGAGGAGAGGAATGACTTGAGGGAGAAACCAAAAGTAGATAATCTGGAAGCACTTTCTTTTGATCAGACAGTAGAAACTGCTAGAAATCTGAATGGTTTGCTGTCTTTGCCAAAAAAAAAAAAAAGTCTTAGTGGAAAATTGATTTCCTGCATTTTTTCCTGAGGGCTCCTTTATGTTCACTCTCTTTGTCATTTCTCTAGTTCTTTCCGTACAACTCTTCCAGTTGCCACAGCTTCTGTGGGCCCAGTTATCTGCTTAGGCTTCTGTGGCACAGGCTGGTTATAGGGTATAGTATAGGAAAGAAGAGGAAGACCAAGTGCCAGGAGAACTCACGTAGTTTGTCCCCAACAGAGGGGACGATGGTTCCAGTTAAAGGTTCCAAGGAATTTGCCAGTTTGGGTTCAATCCAGCTCCTTCAGTCCTGCTCCTGTTGATATGTAGGAGGGGCTAATGTTTACCAAGGACCTGTATGCCCTAGATCCTTTACACATGTTATCTTGTTTAAGTTTCAAAAAAATATACAAGTTAGATATTTTAGAACTGAAGAGATTGAAGAGTAGAGAGATTTAAGTGACTTGCCCAAGGTCATTTGATATCTCTGACAGCTGAGATGCTGGTGAAGAGTGATTGCAGAAGCAGGTATCACTGGTTTTCTATTATATTCATTCTTCCTTCTTCCTTAGTAAGAGAACCCCAAGTTTTACCTAGACTCTTTGTGGTCTCAAATATAATTATTTATCTCCATTTCCAGTACAATTAGGTAAAGTTCTCACCAATGAGATATAAGTAGCAGTGTTGTGTGGGACTGCCTGGAAGTCTCTTTTAAAAGAGGCAATGAGATTTTCTTCTTTGTTGCTTTTGTCGTACTGTCTGGAATGTGGACATAATGGCTGGAGCTGTAGCAGCCACTTGTACCTTACGATGATTTTGAGAATGAAAATCATGCTCCAAGATGGGGGAAGAATGCTGAGAGCTTGCGTATGAGATAATGCTGTGGCCATCATTCCAGCTCTGAGTTGCTTACTTCCTCATTTCTTATGTGTAAAAGACTTAAAAGAGACAACTTCTTTCTCTCTTTTAAGAATTTAAGCCATTCCTTTGTTGGATTTTTCTGTTATATATAGCTGAACCTGGTCCTAGTTGATGTAAATGCTAAACCCTTTTGGCAGGAGAAGTCATTTCCTTCTTGCAACAGGAGCTTTAAAATGGGCCTCCATTACACATTAATATAATGTGCTTATTTTTTGAATAACACCATTAAACACATCTCCCTTCTAGTGGTAGTACATAGGAAGTAGCTTAGGGCCTTTCTGTTTAACATTTTCATTTCCCATACTTTTGTGTGACATACACAAACATGCTTTTTTATTTTTTTAGGTTTTTATTTAAATTCCAGTTAGTTGGCGCACCTGGGTCACTCAGTCAGTTAAGCATCTGACTCTTGATTTTGGCTCAGGTCATGATCTTGAGGTTGTGAGATTGAGCCCTGCGTTGGGTTCTGTGCTTAGTGGGGAGTCTGCTTGGGATTCTCTCTCTCCTCTGCCCCTCCCCCTGCTCTCTCTCCCTCATATTAATAAATAAATAAACAAACAAACAAACAAATAAATAAATAAATAAATAAATAAATCTTTAATAAATAGTAAGTAAATAAAATTCCAGTTAGTTAACATACAGTGTCATATTAGTTTCAGGTGTACAATACAGTGACTCAACACTTCCATACAACACCTGGTGATCATCACAAGTGCAGGCCTTAATCCCCATCACCTATTTCACCCATCCTTCCATGCACCTCCCCTCTGGTAACCATCAGTTTGTTTTCTATAGTTAAGAGTCTGTTTCTTGGTTGGCCTCCTGCTCTCTTTCTTTTTTTTCCTATGTTCATATGTTTTGTTTCTTAAATTCTACATGTGAGTGAAATCATATGGTATTTGTCTTTCTCTGACTGACTTATTTTGCTTAGCATAATACTCTCTAGCTCCATCCTTGTTGTTGCAAGTGGCAAGATTTCCTTCTTCTTTATGGTTGAGTAATATTCCATTGTGTATATACCATACCTTCTTTATCCATTTATCAGTGAAGGACTTTTGGGCTGTTTCTGTGATTTGGCTATTGTAGATAATGCTCTTATAAACATTGGGGTGCATGTCTCCCTTTGAATTAGTACTTTTGTTTTCTTTGGGTAAATAGTAGTGCAATTGCTGGATTGTAGGGTAGTTCTATCTTTAACATTTTGAGGAACCTCCATACTGTTCTCCAGAGTGGCTGCACCAGTTCACATTCCCACCAACAGTGCAAGAGGGTTCCCCTTTCTCCACATCCTTGCCAGCACCTGTTGTTTCTCGTATTGTTGATTTTAGCCATTCTGACAGGCATGAGGTAGTATCTCATTGGAGTTTTGATTTATGTTTCTCTGATGATCAGTGATGTTGAGCATCTTTTCATGTGTCTGTTGGCCATCTGGATGTTTTCTTTGGATAAATGTCTATTCATGTCTTCTGCCCATTTTTTAAATTAGATTATTCATTTTTTTTTTGGGTTTTGAGTTGTGTAAGTCCTTTATATATTTTGTAAACTAACCCTTTGTTGAATATATCATTTTCAAGTATCTTCTCCCATTCCGTGAGTTGCCTTTTAGTTTTGTTGATTGTTTCCTTCGCTGTGCAGAATCTCTTTATCTTGATGTAGTCAATAGTTTATTTTTGCTTTTATTTTCCTTGCCTCCAGAGACATATCTAGAAAGGAGTTGCTATGGCTGAGGTCAAAGAGCTTGCTGCCTGTGTTCTCCTCTAAGATTTTGATGGTTTCAGGTCTCATATTTAGGTCTTTAATCCATTTTTTAAAAAGATTTATTTATTTTAGCGAGAAGTGAGTGTGAGCAGGGGGAGGGGCAGAAGAAGAGGGAGAGAGAGAAGGTAGAGCAGATTCCCCGCTGAGTGCAGAGCCTGAGGTGGGGCTTGATCCCACAACCCTGAGATCATGACTTGAGATGAAACCAAGGGTTGGACACTTAACCAGCTGAGCCACCCAGGCACCCCTAGGTCTTTAATCCATTTTGAATTTGTTTTTTGGGTATTGTGTAAAAAAGTGGTCTACTTTCATTCTTTTGCATGTTGCTGTCCAGTTTTTCCACCACCATTTGTTGAAGAGACTGTCTTTTTCCCATTGGATATTCTTCCCTGCTTGGTCAAATATTAATTGACCATCTAGTTTTGGGTTCATTTCTGGGTTTTCGCAGCCTTGCTTTTAACTGACATTCTTTTGATTGACAGGTATTAAACTCATAACATTCAGAGTTGCTGCCAGGGATGCAAATCTTTAGTTTCTAGTTCCTATACTCTGTAGTTCTCTACATCCTCATAAAAATGGCAGCTTCCACCCAGTTGTATTTTAAAAGAAAACGTACACTTCTTTTGCACATATTTTAGGAAAAACGAGAGGCTTATTCTCTTATTGAGGGGGCCATTTAGCTGGTGTGAGTGACTCGATTTCTAACCTGTGGCATTTTTGTTCTGAGGACACCTCACAATGAAAATGAACACTGTAGTAAAGCAAATAGAGATCAGAGTCAAGGAATCATTGGAATGAATGTTTGCATCTGACTCTTTGATTACAATGAGCAATGTGGTCTAGCTGGGGAATGCTGTATTTTCACAATTGACAGACCACGCAGCCTGCAGCAATCAGCAAAGGGCGGCTTATTTTGAGCAAAAACATCCATCAGACTGTGATGAGAAAAGCAGAGCTGCAATCAGCGGCTGGTTCTTCAAAGAACTGTTGATGAAAAATGGATTTTACATGTATCAAGTGGAGAAGAAACTGCTGCTCATTTTTTTTAAACCCCATTTACATGCATGGACAACAACACTAGTAACATTTCTGAGCATGAAAGAGTGATACAGTAGTTCTTTCGTGAGTGGGACTTTTCTGTCCTCATCCGAAAATAGTATACTCAGTCTGTGGCAGGAATATATTAGGTTTTAAAAAGGCAAGATAATAAGCAATTTCAGAGAAGGATCTAACATTTATTCCAAATGTCTTATGCAGATGTATTTTTTTTCATTGATACTATGATGGAAGAATTCTATTGATGTAACCAATAGAATAGAGATTTTTGATAAGATTTCTACTCTTATCTACAGTAGCTTTATTCCATATGACTAAAAAATTAGAACTGTTTAGCTCTGTGAATCCTTTCACTGAAAGATAGAGCATGAAAGCTCTGTAGGCTCAAAGTTTTTGATCTAAAGAGAAAGAAAAGTTGTTCAAGTAGGAATCTTTAGCTTTCTTCTTTATATAGTATTTCCTGCTGTGGTTTGGAGATTTTTGGTTTTGATATGTGCTAGAATATTTGGAAGTTTTTCCTAAAGTGGCAGAAAGAGATGCTGCGGATACAAAATGATCTGTTTTGGGGGCGCCTGGGTGGCACAGCGGTTAAGCGTCTGCCTTCGGCTCAGGGCGTGATCCCAGCATTCTGGGATCGAGCCCCACATCAGGCTCCTCTGCTATAAGCCTGCTTCTTCCTCTCCTACTCCCCCTGCTTGTGTTCCCTCTCTCGCTGGCTGTCTCTATCTCTGTCAAATAAATAAATAAAATCTAAAAAAACAACAACAAAAAAAACAACCAAAAAAACCCCAAAATGATCTGTTTTTAAGCATTACCTTTCTCTCTGCTTAAGGGCCACTAACTACATATGTAAGGAGGCATTTAGATCTGAGGCCTGATCTCAGGCCATGCTGGCTGTTCTGTTTGGTTTTGTGCTGCCTCCTGCAGGGGAGCTGTGGGAAGAAAGCAAGATGATGTATTGGCTTGTGTTTATAGCATACAAAGTCTCTTTTCAAAAGCATGAACTCTCTCTTCTATCTCCCGTCTCCCTCTGGTAGTTACTAGATCAGGCCTTGGCTTTTGTACTTGATCAATTTCTTGTATTTAAGTCCAGAAAGATGCATTGTTTCTCTTTATGGGTTTGCTGAAAATTAAAATGAGCAATCCCAACTGTCTATCTCTTCAAACAAGAAGAAAATTAATTCTTTGACCTGAAAGGACACTCATATGTATATCAGGTAAAATAAGGTACCAGTTTCCTTAGGCATGATAGACTGACACTTTCCTTTTCTGTTGTGTACAATTCTTGAGGATCTAACATGTGGACTCTGGAGGTCCAGCAAAAAAGCTATGCAGAGGTTGCTATCCTGAAAGTGAGGTTATTTTTCTGTCTTTGATTATTCTCCCAAGGTTCCATTTATATGTTATTTATAATTAGAAATATGCATTACAGAATGCTGTTGGCCACTCACTCATTGGCTAATGCAAACATTTTATCCAAGTGCTCCTCCAGTTTGTAGCACTGAAGGAGTGCTGTGGGCAGCTACTGGCTAAATTGTAAGTAGTTTCAGGGATAGTTTAGAGGAGGTCTGGGAATAGTTGCATATATATTATCCAAGGAGCAGAGTGTCTAGAAGAAATATATCCTGCTGTTTATTATTTTTTATATTGACTTAGCCCACCAGTATCCCCACCAGGCTGAGTACCAGCACTGTTGCTCTGATTTCAAAAACCAGCTTGATGGATCAGGGGTCATGGTAGATATGACAACCTGAACAATTAAAATGGTAAATTCCAGACTTGATAACGTATGGACAGATGTTTGTGTTCAGTGTTAAAAATGTGTCTTGGCACAGGGAGAGAGTGGTGATCTGAATGTTTTCTTCAGAGCTCCCTGAGTTTCCTTGCGGGAGTTGAATTGAAAGTTGTAGAGCATTTCTCCATCAGTGAAAGCGACCCTTTATCCTTTTGTTCTTTTGGGGTGGTAGTAGCAAGCCTATAGGACTTATGGTCCCTCATGTCTTTCAATTCTCTATGTGGCATATTACATTGATAGCATGAGAAAAAATATGCCTGCAATTCAGGGAGAATTCTAGAGGACTCACTTCATAGTCTTTATTCTCTGAGGTATTATTGAATGACGATAGCAGTGAAACCTCAAACTGCTCATTTGGTTAGGGCAGCTGTTGTGCACTTGGATATGACTATTCTTTTTTATCAAATCTCCTGTTATTTGCATTTATATGGTACTTTTCTTCTAAAGCTTTTAAAGCAATTTCAGCTTCACAATACTTGGGTGAATTGGATGAGAAGAAATACACTTCATTTTGAGGTTGAAATAAAAGACGGAAATTGTCAATGGCTCTCCTCAACAGAACAGAACAAAGTACAGTGGGTGTTCAGTTTTCCCTACCCTGATTTCCCTAGAAACTTTACAGAAAAGACTATTAAAGAAGGGGCTCTGGTCTCAGGGTCCAGATGCTCTGGAGAAAGGGTCCATTGATCGGCTTCAGGGCTTCTGTGAATTCCCTTAGAGAATGTATAAAATATAGCCCCCTGTGCAGTTTGGACTAAGGGTTTACAAGTATTTATTAGATTCCCACAGGGCTTGAGGACCATTGCCTGGTGCAATACTCCTCAAACCTCTGGTACACCTGCGTGAGTTGGTATGTTTGTCAAGAATTCTGGGCCACTCAGTAAGTTTGAGGTGGAGCTGTAGGTCCTTAATTTTAACACCAAGTAATTCCAATTCAGGTGAACGAAGAGAAGCATCGGCCAAGCCCCTCGAAGAGAGCCAAATAAATATGTGACTAATGGGAATCTATGGAAATGATTGTCTTAGATTGTGGAAGAGATTAAAGTGCAGGGCCAGAGAAGGTGCAGAGACTGTAATAGTGGTACAGAAGGCAATAGACTTTGTCATGTTCTTAGAACAGAATCGTATTTCAAGAGAAGCTAGGCTAGGTCTTTGAGAGAAAAGAAAATACCTTATACAAGATTTTAGAAGATCCAGAACAACAATGTTAGTATTTTAGAATTTTCTTATCTATTTTTTATGGATTTTAAGTCAGAAAAATAGGAGCTGCTGGCAGTGAACAAATACTTGATGAAGTCATTAAATTTCAGTTATCTGGAAATTGAAATCCTGTTATTAATTAGGGGCGCCTGGGTGGCACAGTGGTTAAGCGTCTGCCTTCGGCTTAGGGCGTGATCCTGGCCTTGTGGGGATCTCTTCCTCTCCCACTCCCCCTGCTTGTGTTCCCTCTCTCGCTGGCTGTCTATCTCTCTGTCGAATAAATAAATAAAATCTTTAAAAAAAAAGTTAAGAAATAACATAAAGCAAAGAAGACCATTTCATTGCATTGCTGTGAGAAATGAATTAGCTGGACATAGATCTGTTCTAAAGCAGCAAATTATTTGTGGGATTTTTCCATTTTTACAAACCCATGAAAATATGAGAAGTAGAGGGATTTTATTTTGTTGAAGAGAGCACTTCTGTTTCAGTGTGTTTGACGAGAAGTTCCACGAAACTGTTACTCTAAGTGCAGTCAGACCTGAAGGGGAACCCATCCAGATTAATGTTAACTGATAGGTGGGCAGCTGGAGGAATACAATTTACCCCACCCCCACCTGATCTTCACACTTTCCTTCAGGAACTACTCATGTCAAAGCCTGACAAGTCCTCTTGTTACTCTGTCATCATCTATGCTACCAAATATACTTTGACGTGTATGACACCACACTTAAGGAAAATTGCTTCATGAACTTTTATTTAAAGCTATAATAATGTTAGCTCTATGCCTCCTTTGCTGGTTACTTTGTCATTTAGTTTGGTTGTAAGAATATGATGCGATGGTGAGTCAATTGCTCTGAAACCTCACTGCAATCTGTAAAGTACTATATTCGTAAAGTACCTTTTGGGAAGTACACAGTGTCTTTTTGAAGAGATTCTTTTAAGATTTAACGGAATGTTTTTCTATAAATGTATTGACAGACACTTAAAGCACAGAATAGTGGAGCCTGGCAAGATCTTTTGAGAATATATGTGCGTGGCTGATGAAACGCCATGATTTGTTTGGAAAAAAGCTTTTAGGAAATTAAATTGCATTAAAAGAGAAATGAGCTTTCTTAGTGCAGGTAATGTACCCTAATGTAAAGCTGTAGCAAATTAACCTGAAGAGAGACTTTGAGGAAAATAAAGAGGGGTCCTGTCTAAAGGAATCTCTATCCTTTAGGTTGGCCTGAGCCAACAGAAGCCATCTTTCCCTGGTCCAGTTATTTTGTGTTTCTTCTTCTCTTCTTTCAGCCTCTCAGCCCTGTCCTCCCCTTTCCCTCAAAGTCTCATTCCAGGAGGTATGGTTTCCAGGAGAAATGAGTTAGTTGGACATAGGTCTGTCAACTACCTTAAGTCTTGGAGGCTATCAATTAATGGTCTACTCCACTCTGCTCTCTAGCCCCAAGTGCTTCATATCTCTCCCACCTGAAAAATATATAGACCACCCCTGAAGACTCCCCAAAGTCTCATCCCATTGAGGTGCCAGTTTAGGCTTGAAGTCCGGGATGATACCATTGAGATTAGGTCCAGGCATGGCTGAGGCAGATGAGTGCAGTTCCTCACGTGCCACTCCTAGAATTGTGGCGCCACAATTAGATTTAGTTATAGCTGCCTGTAACTGAATCAGCAAAATCATTCTTTGCCTCTCAGCCTCTAGTGTAGAAATGCAGCAGCATATGTGGGGTGCCTGGGTGGTTAAGCGTACAACTCTTGGTTTCAGCTCAGGTCATGATCTCAGGGCTGTGAGATTGAGCCCCGTGGTGGGCTTTACACCCAGTGGGGAGTCTGCTGGAGATTCTCTCCCTGTCACCTCTCTCTCTGCCCCTCCCTCCATTACTCTCTCTCTCTGAAATAAATAAATAAATCTTTAAAAGAAAAAAAAAAAAGAAATGCAGCGTGTGTCTTCCTTTTCAATGGTCAGTAGGATTTAGTATGCTTACCCTAAGGCTTTCTCTTCTTGTGTAATTTAAAGATTTCCTTCTTGCTCTTTTCTCAGAACAGATATAGAGGAACTTACTGTTAAATTGTAGTTTTTCCCTGTGATAAATGCCAATTTCCTTTTAACTTTCTCCTCCCAGGTGTTTCAGTTACCTTTTCCCTAAAACTGCATGTACATTAGAAACACCCCTGAATTTGGTGAGTTAAGTCAACGAGTAATTCATTATTTCTCACTATTTTCTCAATGTGTTTGCATGCAGGTTAGAGCTCTAAAGGTGCCTCTTGGTTCTCTTCCCTCATCACCACCTCCATCTTGCTGTCATCATCCAGGGCCTTTGCACGTGGCCTCTTTCTCCGAAGTATCGTCTGGACTTCCTTACATCATGGCAGCAGGATTCTAGTAGAGCCCACACAGAACCTGCAAAGTTGTATAAGTGCTAGGCCTGGAGCTGGTGCTTCTGCCTCTTCTGTCTGTTAAAGCCAGCCATGAGGCCAGCTCTGAATCAAAGACAGGGAATATAAACCCCGTCTTTTAAGGAGAGGAAAGGAATGTGAATACAAGGAGAGGAGGAATTGGTGGTGGTCATCTTTGGGGGCTATCTACTACATCCATGCTTCCTGGTTTTATTTTCTCCTAAGCTGTTATTACTCTGTAAGCTTCTATGTATAGTTTAGAAAGTTGGGGAATTTTGTCACCTTTATTTACTGCTACCTATGTCCAGATCATTGCCTGTCACATAGTAGGTTCTCATATATTTTTTTGAAATGAATGATTAGTCCTATAGCTACTTTTGGGATACTTTTCCTGCTCTCTTTCCTGGGCATTTATTATCTATGTAGTCCCTCATGGCAGATTTTAATTCTTGTCATTAGTAGTCTATAAAATATAGAAGACAAATATATAGTTACATTAAATAATATGAATATATAAGACATGGACAGGAAAACAGGTGTAAAAGAAACACATACTAGATTTAATATCATGATAAAGTATAGAAATATCCCACACTCTGGGATACTAAAGAAATCTAAGTGCAGGCACCTGATGATATTTGTCAAATAAAAAGGAAGAATTAAAAATTTTCCAGTATTTTTAGGGTATTGGGGACCCAAAGGCTGATGTAAAATTATCTGTTTTTATTGATCTGTGTCTTTTCTTTCTTTACGCCATTCTAGTGTAATTTCTTCTCATTCCTTTGCATTTTGCTAATGCCTTTCTCCAAGTTACAAAAATTTCTTGGAAATTTCATTGGAAATGTATAAGCACTTTCTCTCAATTTCTACCTCTAAGTCTCAGTTCTCCAGTGATACTTGATTTGGCAGTATATGATTATTTTAACTCTGATTTTATTTGGCCTATAGCTTCCTGGTGAAATCTTTACAGCAGGGAATCTCCTGTTGCTTTGATATAATATTGTGTTAGAAGTAGAATTGACCATAAGATGGGCCCATATCACAATGCCATTGATTCCAGAAACCACATTTACAAATAAGCCTAATTTTTTTTTTCAAGTCACACCTCATGTAGTAATGAAAGATATTTGGGTGACATATAAAAATCATATTAATGGATGGTTTCATCTAGTGTCTGTAGCTAAAATTGCAAATGAACCAGTGACTACTACATGATTAGTTGTGCGGAATGAAAACAGTTATTATTTGCTTATAGGGTTTCTGTTTAAGCAAGTGAAATATCACAGCCATGGGATAATTGCTGGCAGGATTTTCTGGGTGAACTTTAAAATAAATAAGGAGAAGGAGGAAGGTGAAACATATAAAGAGGGGTTTTTAACTAGTATACTCAAAGCAGATGTTGAGAAAGAAGATGGAAGGGTCCTGAAACATCATGAGACATTTATGAATTATTAAAAAGAAAACCATAATATTATCATCCTTTCATGTCAAGAATAATAAAATAATAGTATAAATTGAGAGCATTATAAACTTTTGGAGGAGAGTAGAGGCAGAATATGATCATAGAGCTGATTGCTTTTCTGAAATAAAATTAGGGTATACAGGCAACTCAGTAGATAAGAGTATCTAATCACATTTTTTTTTTTTTTTGCGCTAAACAAGTTAATATCTCTGCCAGTTTATTTCTAGAAGGATAATTTAAAGCCTTGCTTACAAATCAAAGTAAGAGGAATCACTAAGTATCCTCCATCAGAGCAATTTCAAACATTGTTCTTTCTTATCTCCCAACCTTGATTTAAGGAATCAAACTTTGGGACAAAAAGGCTGGAGTTTTCCCTATATTTTTACCTATTGAATTTTGTGTGTTTGAACGCATCCCAATGAGGATTTTGGTCAAAATGAGAATTATAAAACAATTTTGTATGGTTTTAAGACCCTTTCAGTCTATAGAATGAGAACCTCCTCTCTCATTTTTTTTATTGGTGAAAGTGTTTCTGTGGTATTCTGACCGTTCTTTTGGTCTAGACATACCTCATGCCTGGAGGCAAAGACCTGTTGAACTGGAGGCTCAGATACGTGTCCTCTCTGGGACATAGTTACAGTTTGAACATTTTTTGGTCATGATAAAAAAGTGATTTTAGATTTGGAGAAATCAGGAGAAAAGGGAACATTGCTTCAAGAGTGTGTGCTGCTGGGAAATGCTCTTACCAGTCATGGAGAATTCAGGGAGAAAATGCAGTCATCATTCATAATCATTTGTTGATATCTCTATCTATCTATCTATCTATCTATCTATCTATCTATCTATCTATCATCTATCTATTATATAGATATATATATGGCATTCTTGAGGCTCTAAAGGAGAAGAGGAAATGCCCACCCATACTTCCCTCCTCTTCACCCTCAAAACTGTGAAATAACCAGAGATGGGTTATACCATTTTTTTTTGGAGAAAGATCAACTTACATGGATTTTGTAGAAATAAAATTCTTTGTTAGCAACAATGAATGATGCTTTTTTCATTCTAAGCCTGTTCATTTTTACTATAGAAATATTAATTTAACATAAATATTTATTTTAATTATAGATTTAATTCTTGGCATTAGTAATCTATAAAATATAGAAAACATAAAGAAAATAACAATGATCTTTAAACCCTAAATCTAGAAGTAATAGCTGTTAACACTAGTACATTTTCCTCCAATATTTTTGAGCACACACGCTCACACATTCATACATACATACTATGTATAGTTGCATCTGTCTATATTTTTACGTATTTATGTATTGCACTGTTTTGCTTACTTTATATTATGGACACTTTTTACTTCTTTAAATACTCTCTGTAAACATTACTTATAAAGGCCCAATGCTATTTCATCATAAGATTTATCATAACTTATTTAGTACTCCCTTATTGGGTATTATATTAAATTTTTGTAAGTAATCCTAGAACATTTCAATGCATAAATATTTATGTATTTTAATAATTTTCTTGGATTTTACTCTTAGAAGTGGAAATACTGGTTAAAAGGCGTAAATATTTTCAAAGTTGTTCTTGATATCTGTTGTTAAATTGCTTTCTGCAAAGATTATACCAATGTATACTAACCAGTACTAATGAGATTCTTCTTATCATGTCATTGCCAATGGTGAAAATCATCGATACCTGTGTTTTAGTTTTTTTCCATTGAGCAGTTTTTTTTTTTATTTTGTCACCCACTTACATTTCTGCTTTGGAATTGTTTATCCCTGTTTATTTGTCCATTTGTTTACGGGACTTTAATGTTTTTCATTATCAGGAATGTTAATTTCTAAAGTTAAAGTAGTAGCTCATGCACTAAATTTAATTTTAGAAAAATTCTAGGAAAGCATCTAATCTGCTCATCAGTTAAACAGTTCAAACAGTCTTTACCATCTTTACAAATATTATGATGGAAAAGTGCAGGTTGCAATGATCATGTCATTCTGATTGTCAAAAGTCTTTAGTAGCTCTTTAGCACACAGAGTAAAATCCAAAGCTCCCTAAAATGTAAATGCAGTGTGTCTTTTCATCTTTTCCCTTAATACACTGTTCCTCTATCTGTTAGTATTCTTCACCTCTTCCTGGACGTCTCCTATCTCCATTAAACCGAAATCCCTGTCATATTAGAAAGACTGTTTTCTGTTCTTCAACTTGCTCCATATAGACTCTCTCTGTGTTATTAAATCTGTCTCAAGCCTGCTTATCTAAATTATTTAAGGCTGTTTGTGTTCCACCTCCTCATTAGGCCTTCCCAGACATCCTCCAACCAGAAATAATCTCTTTCCTTTGACACCTCATCATACTTGGTAAATCTCTTAGAACACTTTGCATTGGGGATGGCATTGGTGTCCCTAAACAGTGGAGAACCGATGTCAGGTATCATTAAACTTACTTGAAACACTTCACTTCCTTGTTTTCTATTTTTCCCAGCCCCTCTTTTCTTCACCCCTGTCCCTGTTCTGCTTGGCTTCAGTAGTCAGGGATTTTAGTCTCATAACCACATCAATTCCTCTTTTCTGTTGTCTTTGTATTGACCTGGCAAAATCCCAAATCTAGATGAATCCAAGTATCATTTTTACCTGTGTACCAAGACTACTGACCACATCTGGAAAAATCTTGCAACTCGATGGGCCCTTAAACTTTCCTTCTTTCTGCAGTGATTATTTCAAGACTTCCCCCACCCCCTGGCCTCTTCTCATCTCTCCACTCACCACGGCCTACTTCCTCTTAGGAAATCACACTGATTTTTTTTTTTTTTTTTTTTTTTTTTCTGCTCCACAGAGAAAATAGAAGCCAGGGCAAGATCTGCCTCAAATTATTATCACCAAATCCCAAACTTACTTTCCTCTACCATCCTCATTCCTTCCCTTCTTTGCTCCTTTTATAATGGAACAAGTATTTCTTCCAGTAAAAGGCAAGCCCTCCATCTGTGCTTTTTTAACCCTTCCCACCTACAGAGGAAGAACCCCTAGGGCAGGGGTTCTCAAGCTTACATCTGCTTGATTACTTGCAGGTTGTTTGTAAAAACCCATACTGCTGGGCCCCACTCCTAGAGTTTCTGATTCAGTTGGTCTGATGAGGCCTGAGAATTTGCATTTCTTTTTTTATTTTTAAAGATTTTATTTATTTGAGAAAGAGAGAGAGAGAGAGAGCTTGAGTGGGGGTGGGAGAGGCAGAAGGAGAGGGAGAAGCAGACTCTCTGGTGAGCAGGGAGCCAGACGGGGCTCAATCCCTGGGATCATGACCTGAGCAGAAAGCAGACCCTTAACTGACTGAGCCACCCAGGCGCCCTGAGAATTTGCATTTCTAACAGATTCCCAGGTGATGCTAATGCTGCTGGTCTAGTAACCACATTTTGAGAATCTCTGTATGGTTAAGTCAGGGTTTTCCAGAGAAATAGAACCAACAGGATTTCTTTGTTTGTTTGTTTACTATAAAGAATTGACTCACGTGGTTATGGAGGTTGAGAAGTCCAAGATCTGCAGTTGGCAAACTGGGACCCAGTAGTGATGGTGTAGTTCCAGTTTAAAGGTTGCAATTTGAGACCCGGAAAGAGGCATTTTCAGTTTAAGTCTGAAGGCAGGAAAAGCCAATATCCCAGTTTTAAGGCAAGCAGGTAGGAGGAATTTTCTTTTACTTGGGGGAGGGGCGGCCTTTTTGTTCTATTTAGGTCATCAACTGATTGGATGAGGCTCATCCACATTATGTGGTGGGGGGGCAATCTGTTTTATTCAGCCTACCAATTTAAATCTTAGTTATATCCAAAAAGACCCTCAGAAATACCCAGAATAATGTTTGATCAGGTATCTGGGCACCCTGTGGCCCATTTATGATGGTTACATAAAAGTAACCACCAGGGCACCTGGGTGGTTCAGTCGGTTAAGCATTCGACTCTAGATCTCAGCTCAGGTCTCGATGTCAGGATTGTGAGTTCAAGCCCCACATTGGGCTCCAAACTGGGTGTGGAGCCTACTTAAAAAAAAAGTAACCATCACACCCCTATAGATTATCCCCTCTTTCTACTGTATTCTTTGTCCTTGACTGTCTATAAGATCTTTCCATTCACAGATGATGCCCGAATTAACCACTCCCAGACTGCTTGCTTCACGTACACACATATTATCTTTCAGCTGTCATTGCACATCGCTCCTCCTTTCCCACCCAAAATTCTTAGAAGAGGTTATCTATAATTTTTGTTTCTGTATTTTCACCTTGTCTTTACTGCTGAATTCATAACAATGCATTTCAGTCTCTGAATCCCCAACTCTACCTAAATTGGATTTAGCAAAGGTTTCTATGTTATTAAATGCAGTGGGAAAACATCATTCATAATTTTGTTCATCTAGGGTGACATTTTGCTTTGTTAATCAAATCCCGCTTTCTGAAACACTCTTCCTTTGGCTTCTGGTACAGCAATCTAGTGATATTCCTCCTCATTCACCATTGTCTTTATTAGATCTTTCTCCTCTTGACCCTTAAGTTTCAGTATTCTTTGGGGCTCTTTCATGTTCTTAATCACATGGGATTTCAGGGAATCTCATTTACTTTCACTGCTTCAATAACCATTTATATGCTGATTTACCCTTAAGTGTATTTCTTGCCTGAGTTTATACCTATATATCCAAATCCCTCTGGGCGTTTCTGCTTGAATACATTTTGTCAGGAATTTCAACATCAGCATGCTCATAATGGAATTCATCATCTTTCCCCATCCTCTCCCTCTTCCTGTAGATTTGTCTCCAGGGCATTCTTTCCTGAGTCATTAGGAACATCTAGTTTTTCAAGTTAGAGCCTTGGGATTTATCCATCACCCTTCTCTCTTTTTAATTTTCTATACCCAATCTGTAACAAAATCTCATGCATAGGTTTTAAATATCTCTCAAATACATCCATTTCCCTTTATTGCCACTGCTGTCATCCTGATTTAGGCCATCATCATCTCTTTCCTGACGTAATCACCTCCTTGCCTTGAGTCTTACTACTCTGTCTCCAAAGCCAAAATGAGCCTTTAGACATCACATTTCATCATCTTCCTCTCATGCTTAAAACTCTTCCATGGCTTCCATTTGCCTTTAGGTTAATGATCCCAAACCTTACAATCTTAAGATAACATTAAAGCCTTTCAAGATCTGCTTTGCTTTCTGTTCTAATAACATTAGGCTTCATTAGAATGCTCCCTCTCTAGTCTGGGTCTTTGAACACACCTTTCTCGGCTGGAACAAGCTATCTCTAGCATCCAAGACTCCTTTAGTACTCCCCACTTCTGGCTCTACTCACATAACTGCTAGGATTTTGAATAGTTACTAAATGTTTATGAAACTCACCTGCCAAATAGGGGCATCTCATTTAATCCCAGAGGGGGATTTTCTTTTCTTTTCTTTTTTTTTAAGATTTTATTTATTTATTCGACAGAGATAGAGACAGCCAGCGAGAGAGGGAGCACAAGCAGGGGGAGTGGGAGAGGAAGAAGCAGGCTCATAGCGGAAGAGCCTGATGTGGGGCTCGATCCCAGAACGCCGGGATCACGCCCTGAGCCGAAGGCAGACGCTTAACCGCTGTGCCACCCAGGCGCCCCCAGAGGGGGATATTCTGACTCTTAAATGAATAAAAACATATTCTGTGTAGTGCTTACCACATAAGATGCTCACTGGATAAAAGTTATTTTCTCCAATTTGAGAAACCAAGAGGTTGGTATGGGTCTTTTCCACTAGATAGGGAATCCTCCAAATGCTTTTATTCTCTGCAAGTCTTAGGACAATATTTTTAAATGTAGTAATTATAATGCTGCCTTTTTTAATTAGAATATTGACATAAAGAGGTGTTACCATTTCTGAAATGATCCTCAGAATTTTTTGACTACATATTTTATTGTATATTATTGGTACAGTCTTCCAAAATGCTTAGAAATTCATTCTCACTGACAAAGATGTTTTTTGGGCCTATTAAAATGTCCTATTTTCTCAGTCAAACATTGGAGAAATTAGATATATTTTCCACATAAAAGGTGGTTCTGTTTCACATCATCTAAAAATAGGCAAATGCATAACTTTAAGGCAGATGACACAATTATGTGATATAAATAGCTAACATTTGAGATTTATAATTGTATCCAAGCAACTCATGTATGTATGAGTCATCATTAGAAGCCTGTGTTTTAAGAGAGATATGTAAAATATTACTTTACTGGTCTGATATCAGGGAACAAGCAAGAATTTAATCATAAAAATGATTACTTGTGTAAATACTCAGTTTTAGGTAAAATGATGCAGAATGCAATTCACAGACATGATTCAAATCCCGTAGATACCTAAACAATTTTCAGAGCAAAGAAACCTTGAGATGTTTTTCTAGGCTGTGATACAGCAGCAAGTTCAAAAGTGAAAAATCTCAGTAAAACATACTCTAGTTCATGTTATAGGACAAAAAAAAAAATGGTTTGAGTAAATTCAGCCTAAACAATTGGATTTTATTGACTGACTTGTGCAGGTGGCTGCAGGTGTGGTGAACCATCAGGTACGCATCTCTGAGAGTACCTGCAAGTAGCATTCTTCTCTCAAAACTGCAAAAGCAGTGACACAGGGAACTTAGATAAGATAAAACGGAAACTCAAATTGTAAAGGGGAAAAATCTCATCCTAAGTCTTAAGCAGTTATAGACTAGGCCATGTGGGTATGCCATTGCATGATAATTTGACACTCTAATCTCTAGGCCATATTTCAATACACTCCTTGCAGATGAGTATAGTACTTTTCTCTTCCACGTGGATATGTGAACAGATATATGTCTCATTTCCTAATGAGCACCAGATTCTCCCAGTGTGTAAATTAAGCTCTTTTGGAATCCACTACCAGGCCACAAGGGTATCATTCAGTGCATTGAAGTAGTAATTTACTAAATGGGACCCTCATGGCCCAAAAGAGTTCATGCAGCTTCCCAAATGGATACCTTAACCAGGCGATGGTTTATGGTCTGGAGAACCTAATGAGTATTCAATTATCCTATTGCATTTAGAAAAGGAGACTCATATTTTCCTAGAAATTGTAGCTCAGCTTTATGCTTTAGCTCTGAGTCAGGTTTTTTTTAGCTACCTTATTCCCACCAGACTTTTTCCTCTCTTATACTTTATATTTTGCTTCTGTAGGTTGCCTAAGTAGCACTCCCTTCCCTCCAGTTAATGATTCTATTGGATTTTAGTTACCATAATTATTTCCCTAATTGGCTTCATTTGAAAGAATTATTGTTAGGAAAGGTGATAAACACTGGAAAGTCTACCACTTGATCTCATTCGTTATTCCTCCAGTTCATTTTCAATACTAAGTTTTCTTCTTGGAAATTAAAACACTTAAAATTTTGATCAAGGCTTTATTGCAGCATTAATAGTATAATATTTTCTGTGTAGGCACCCCACTATTTTTTTTTTTAAGATTTTATTTATTTATTTGACAGAGACAGCCAGCGAGAGAGGGAACACAAGCAGGGGGAGTGGGAGAGGAAGAAGCAGGCTCATAGCGGAGGAGCCTGATGTGGGGCTCGATCCCAGAACGCCGGGATCACGCCCTGCACGGAAGGCAGACGCTTAACGACTGCGCCACCCAGGCGCCCCTAGGCACCCCACTATTGTTCAGCAATGACCACTTCAGAATTATTTTGAACTTTTAAAAGATTATCTCTGTTAATTCACCCTCTTTGAAATTTTTAAAAGCACAACAAAGAAAATTAAGTTTAATATTTTATGAATAACCAGCTACCTTAAAAAAGTATGATGTTAGAATTTCACATTGCTTTTGAAATTTTGAATTTGATCTGTTTTTAGTTAATAGGACAATATCGTTCATACAGTAACATGTAGAAGGTTAAGATGCTGCCATTTCTATATTCTCTAGGTGGCAGCTTAGCTCCACCTTTAAACATTTCCTTTTAGTATTTTTCTCACTGGCATTTCTTTTAAAAACTGGTAACATAATGCACAACAGCATGTAAAATGAATACAACCAGACATGATCTGCCTGCCTTTAATGTCTTGACAAGGTTTTTCATGTAGCTTTGCCACACTGCTGATTTTAATGGAAGGACTTAGAGCGGCACTCCAAAAAGTGCTCTTATTTACCATTTTCCTCACATGAAGGTCAACGACTGGATCTTTTATGATGAAGCTTTTAGTTATAAGGCATCAAACTTGTTTTAGATTTTCTATTTTTCTGCATGGGTTTTTGAACCAGTCATCATGCTATGTAGTCACATCGAAGATGTATTTACTTCCCTCTATTACAGTTACATGAATATTTGGGTCTGAATGTCACAGTACCTTTATTCTGTTCAGTCAGAGCCCAAGTGTTCCTGAGAATTATAAAAATAGTAGCTTAACTCCACAATAAGAAATCACATTATCTTATAGGGCAAAATCTCAAGTGGGTGTGATTTTGACCTTAAGGGGAGATTTGGCAAAGTCTAAAGACATACTTGGTTGCTGTGACTTTAGGGTAGGGGAGTGCTATTAGCATCTAGTGGATCTAGGCCAACATTTCTGTTAAACCCTCGATAATATAGAAGACAGTCGCCCACAACAAAGATTTATTCCGCTCAAAATGTTAATAGTGCTGAGTTGAGAAATCCTGTTGTAGAGAAACAGAGCCATAGTGGTATAATATCAAATCAGTGCAAATTTTTAGTAATCAACACAATGAATTCATAATAGTTTATTGAAGGCATAGACATCATAAATATCCTTTGGAAAACTACTTTTTTCATTAATTTAGGAACAAATTTCTCACAAATCTATTCATTTTCCCTATTAATCCCAGTCATTGTTTTTCTCAAGTGGTTAAAAAAATAAACTGTGCCCTTATTGCTCAAGTCTTATTTTGCATATCTAAAACTCAGGAAATCTCTTTATGAAAAAGGTGTGTGTACGGAGTACCCCAAGTACATAAAGAATTATTCTGCACAGTTGTCAAAACCCATATGAAATTTTCTTTCTATTTTGTAAGTCAATTTTATTAAAACAGGCTTGAGATGTTTCAAGTTTATCAAACCTATTGACTGTGGCATATATTAATTAAAATTATTGAAAATCAAGGTTTGAGTATACTGAAGTTCCTAAAGAATTTGGTAAAAGAAGCTACTTAATTTATCATTGCCAAGAGACTGTGAAACAATGACAGACTTGTTTAGCATCCTGAGACTTTGCTACAGTTACAATTTATCATCATGTTTTGCCTGAAGAGCTATTATGTGACATAATTAAGAATATATACCATTTATGGATTCATCAGGTATTCTGTCATTAATAGGGCTGCATGATAGATATTTTGGCTGCCCTGTGCTCTCCTCAGATCAGTGATTTTTCAGATGGCATCTTATTCTAAATCCCCAGACATAAAATGGATTAAATTTGAGTTACTTTTGTTGTAAGGAGGGAAGCCTGCCTTGCTTTTTGAAGCAGACACAAGGCACCGTTCCAGAAATCCAGCCTTCTGTTGAAAGTAGTTTGAAAACTGCTGGCCTAGAGCAGAAGTATGTCACGTGTGCTTTAATCACTGACTTTTAGTTTTTATGACATGTAAGTGTCCATTTTAAGGAAAACAAACAACAACAAAAATTAAAAAAAATAAAGAAAACCATATCCTGACCTCTCTTCCTCTCTAGCTGCTATCCCCTTTCTTTCCTCCATTTCTATATGCCAGTCTTCTACCTGCCTCCCTTCACTTTCTCACCTTTAATCCACTCCTAAAACCACTTCGCCTGCTTCTAGTTCTACTAGTCCATAGATACTGCTTTTGTCAAGGTCACAGCCATCTCCTGATGCTGATGGTCACTTTACTCTCATCTTGGTCCACTTCTCCAACACCATCGATGGCAGCTGGCCCCTTCTTCCTTTTTTAAACTCTGTCCTGGCTCCTCTGTCCTTACTGGCTTCCTTTGTAATCTTTCCTTCCTCTAAGTGTTGCAGTTCTTTAGGACTAAATCTTGAGCTCTCATATTCCTTTCTCTAAACTCTCTCTAGGTTATCTTCTTATTTCTTTTTTTTTTTTTCTTTAAGGTTTATTTATTTATTTGGGGGGAGGGGCTGAGGGAGAGAAGCAGACTCCCCACTGAGTGAGCTCACAACCCCAAGATCACAACCTGAGGTGAAACCAAGAGCTGGACACTTAACTGACTGGGCCACCCACGTGCTCCTAGGTTGTCTTATTGTTTCTGTGATTTTAAATACCATCTATATGTTGATCTTGAGTAGACCTCTCCTCTGAGCTCCAGCTAGACCTCTTCTCTGAGCTTCAGATCATCTGTCCATTTGCTTACTTGAAATGTCTTCCTGGATGGTTCCTCTTCTCATCTCCTGTCCAGAGTTGCTCCAACTGAAAACCCAGGAGTTGTGTTTTATTTTCCATCTTTCTTCACCATCCACATCACTATCCAAAACTCCCATCCCTACATTCTCCAGTCACATGCTTCAGATCTCTTCACACCTCTCAGTCTTTGCTGCTGCCATGTTAGTTAAGTCTTCATCATTTTTCACTTCAGGAGCCTCCTAAATTGTCTTTCTTTTTCTGCTCTTGCCCTCCCCTCGTCCCTTCTCCACAAGGCCACCAACATGGTATTTTATTTTATTTATTTATTTTTTTTAAAGATTTTATTTATTTATTAGACAGAGATAGAGACAGCCAGCGAGAGAGGGAACACAAGCAGGGGGAGTGGGAGAGGAAGAAGCAGGCTCATAGCAGAGGAGCCTGACGTGGGGCTCGATCCCATAACGCCAGGATCACGCCCTGAGCCGAAGGCAGACGCTTAACCGCTGTGCCACCCAGGCGCCCCCCAACATGGTATTTTAAATAGCACATGGGTTATGTATCTTTCTTGTTTACAATTCTTACGTAGACTCCTATTGTACATAGAATAAAATCCGTGCTCCATGCTATGGTTTGGGTTTGTCTGCTTCTTTTATTTTAATTTCTGCCACTTCAACTTCTTTTCCACTGATGTTTTAGTGCACTGACCTGGACCATTTGGAAGAGACCAAGTTCTTTTTTTACCTCAGACTCTTTGCACTTACTGCCCTCAAGTTCTCCTCCCTGGCTCTTTGCATACCTAGTTCCTTTTCATCCTTCAGGTCTTATCTTAAAAATACTCTCCCTAATTAATACATTTTTACTCATCACTATTTTTAATTTTATTTATTTACCTGTTCATTTGTTCACTGTCCGACTTATACAAATTTAGGCTTCATGAGGACAGAGAACTTGTCTTTCTTTCTTGCCAGGAAGCTGGTAGGCACTCAGCACACATTTGATGAATGCATCAACAAGTTATTGTACTAACTAATCATCAGATTATGTAGGAGGGTCCAACATAATAGACTTGTATACATATGCTTGCTCTGTACTACTTGGCTTTAAAAAGGAGCTGATGACTCATGGGGGACATGATGGTTGGTGTTTGAAGATATAATTTGAAGTATTTGAAGATACGATATGGAGAACAGGATTAGACATGGGTTTGACATCTAGAAAATAGAACTGAGAATAAGGGTAGAAGTTAAATTTGGAACAAACAGTGGAATAGTAGGTGCTTGGGAGCTGGTGATCTCTACTTCGCTGAAGATGTTCAACTGGAGTCTAGATGACAACGTGTCCAGCAAGTGGTGGCAGGATTTCTTGCTGTACGTTATAACTTGATCTAGGGGTTTCTAGGGGCCCTTCCATCTCTGAGATGCTGGAATTTTGTGGGTAGAGAGGAGTTCTTTATCTCCCAGCATTAACCTGTCATTGTGATTCTATGGGTTGTTCTTTTTCAAGTCACACCTTATTGGATATCTTCTTAAAACCTTAATTTTATCTCAGAAATAATGCAGAAACAGAAGAAGCTATTTTTGTTTCTATTTTGTTTAAGAAAGCAATGTTAAACAATAAAATAACTGGATAGAAATTTCTTCCTGATGGCTTAATAGTTTAATGAACATATATTAAAAAAAAAAAAAGTCAGTATGTGCTTTTGGCATTACTTTCAAAGACTTTTCTTAAACTTACGTAAAACAGAATCAATAGGAATATACCTTCATTTACTTGATATCTTTAAAAGTTTACCATCATGACTGGAGCTGGGATAGTCAATTTCAAAATAACTCCACATATTACATTTTGAACTTTATTTTTTTAATAGCATCATTAACTTGCCATCATATCCTTTTAATATTTCCTGTGGAATTTCTTGTTTATTTTTAGTTATCAGCTAATGCATTTGATGTGAGAAATAGTGCCTTAGAATTCTCCAAACATTAATTGACTGACTTTTGGAAATCATAAAACATCGTAGGCTAGGTCTTATCATTGAACACAGCATTAAGAGAGGTTAATAGTCCATATTTAACTGAAGAAAAGTCACATCCCCAAAGGTTGTTAAATTTTCTCATCAATAAACAAATCACCCTCTTGCACTGTTAGTGGGAATGCAAACTGGTGCAGTCCCTCTGGAATACGGTATGGAGGTTCCTCAAAAAGTTAAAAATAGAACTACACTACGATCCAGCAATTGCATGACTAGGTATTTATCCAAAGGATATAAAAGTACGAAGGAATACATGCACCCTGCTATTTATAGCAGCATTATCTATAATAGCCAAATTATGGAGACAGCCTAAGTGTCCACTGACTGATGAATGGATAAAGAAGAGGTGGTATATACATACAATGGAATATTACTCAGCTATAAAAATGAATGAAATCTTGCCATTTGTAGTGACATGGATGGAGCTAGAGAGTATTATGTTAAGCAAAATAAGTCAGTCAGAGAAAGGCAAATACCATATTTCACTCATATGTGGAATTTGAGAAACAAAACCAATGAGCAAAGGGGAGAAAAAAGAGAGAGGGAGGCAAACCAAGAAACAGACTCTTAACTATAGAGAACAAACTGATGGTTACCAGAGGGGAGGTGGGTAGGGGGATGGGCTAGATGGGTGATGGGGATTAAGGAGGGCACTCGTGATGGGCACTGGGCGTTGTATGTAAGTGTTGAATCACTAAATTCTATACTTGAAACGAATATTACACTGTATGTTAAATAACTGGAACTTCTTTACTGTAGTCTGTCCTTCCTTTGTTATTATATCCATTGCAGGTGAAAGTTAGTTTTGTTGAGATTCATAAATCCTTCTGTTTTTGCCCTCTTTCTGCATTTCTTAAACTTCTTGTCTTCCTCTTTTATTTTCTACTATGGCATTTTTGAATTTATCCCTCTTGGCCTCTTGGGAATCCTTTCCATCACAGTCTTGACTGTGAAGTACTGTGCATTGGTTTTCTATTGCTGCACTAAGAAATTACCATAAATTAAGTGCCACAAAGCAACACAAATATATTATCTTATAGTTTTCAAGGTCAGAAGTCTGAAATAGTTCACACTGAGCAAAAAATCAAGATGCCGGCAGGGCTCCATTCCTTTCTGGGAGCTCTTGGAGAAAATTCATTTTCCTACCTTTTCCAGCTTCTAGAAGCCATTTGCATTCCCTGGCTGCTGGCCCTCTTACTCCATCCTCAGAGCCAGCAGCTATGGTCAAGTCTTTTTCATATTGAATTACTCCCAAACAATTCCTGTTCTACCTCCCTCTTTAACTTTCAAGGACCCTTGAGATGACATTGGACCCACCTACATAATTTACGACAATCTATCTTGAGGTCAGCTGATTAACAACCTCAATTTCTTCTGCAAGCTTATTTTCCCTTTGCCATTATTATGCCTACCATGAATACCTATTTCTCTTTCTCTTGATGTTTGCAACCTCTCTTCCAATTGAGCCACTCCCCACTCAGTAGGAAGAGGTGGTCCTGTCTGCTTGTTGCTCCTGTGGTTTCCATATTTGCCTTTGGCTGCCTGGTTGCTGCTGACTCCGAATGATTATATAATATATATATATATATATATATATATATATATGTTTTTCCTTTTTGAATTTAAAGCACATTTAAACCACAATTAAATTGCTTTGATATCTTTTTTTTTCCCAAGATTTTATTTATTTGACAGAGAGAGACAGCGAGAGAGGGAACACAGGCAAGGGGAGCAGGAGAGGGAGAAGCAGGCTTCCTGCTGACCAGGATGCCTGATGCAGGGTTCGATGCAGGGCTTGATCCCAGGATACTGGGATCATGACCTGAACCAAAGGCAGACGCTTAAGGACTGAGACACCCAGGCACCCCATAAATTGCTTTGATATCTAAGTAACTTAGAAAAAAATAGTAAACCTTGCTCCCCACCTTTTTCTCCCTTTATTTAAATAATTTACAGTGGATCTGTTTTTTTCTGCTTTCCTTTTTTTACAGCATATAAGTATTTTCATGCCACTAGAGAATAAAAAGGAATATAAAAACCAGAATCACTCTGAGAAAACATTTTAGTTATTAATAGTTTTATTTTTGTTCACCACTTTTTTCCACCATTTTTGTGATTTATAAATGAATTGTACAAATGACTCATATGCACTCTTTGCTCATTTTAAGTTTTTTTTTTTTTTTAAGATTTTATTTATTTATTTGGGGTAGAGAGAGAGAGCACAAGCAGGGGGAGCATCAGGCAGAGGGAGAGGGAGAAACAGACTCCCCGCTGAGCAGAGAATCCGATGTGGGGCTCGATCCCAGGACCCTGGGATCATAACCTGAGCCAAAGGCAGATGCTTAACCAACTGAGCCACCCAGGCACCCTCATTTTAGTTTTGATATGAACCTATATAGTTGTACTTCTGCTAGAGTCTTTCTGTGCTTTAAAGTATGTTCATCTTATTTTTTTCCCTGTTATATATAAGCTAGGTATTTAATCCTAGCAACATCTTTCTGAGGAAAAAGTTCTCTCATTTCCAACATATAAGGCATTTCTATAGGTGATAAACTTGTTACTTATATGCAGTTGTTAATTCTTACCTAATTTCTCTTAGACACAAAGGAGACAAGTGTCACAGGCCTAACCATATCTGTATCTTGATATCTGGGATGCTGATATTTCTTAACATAAGGAGAATAGTTCCATTTATGACTTCTCTGAAATAAATGAAGACCAAAACTACATGGAATTTTGAAATGATCAGGAACAAGAATCTCGGGAATTTTTATAAAGGAAGTAATTTTCTCACAATTTAAATTTACTTTTCACCAGGGAAAGATTTGATGTGTTTCTGGACTATTTCAATTCATTGAGCTCCACCTGTTTCACATAAAGAGGTCCTTTATACAATCAATGAAGCCAAACAAAGCACTACAGTTTCTGAATTCAGTACAAATTATTTTCCGTTATAAAGGATCCCTGTCATTGAGAAATAGCTTCTCTATTCAAAGCAGTGATGAAAGAATGGCATCCTACCTTTTTCCAGTTATATGAATATGTTTCCTTTAAGACCCAGCATTTTAGCTTTGCTGACTCTTCAGGCTGACATCTTGAATTAGGGTCAATTTAAGGAAATGAAATGCATATGTGCAAATTCTATCGCTAAACTGAGACAACTAGTTGGGTCATTTTCTGTTCTCTGTGCACAGGAATGGGCCTAGGCCTTTTCATAAATTAAATTGAAATATTTGTCTTTTTATCATGGCTTTTTAATTTGTTCTAAGTGGATTTTATCAACTAAAGGAAAAAAATGAAAATAATTTCCAACATAACTTCTGAGTGGTAATATTGTACAGGGATCACTGTAAAGAAAGGAAAGAGTTCGATAAAATGGACATTGGACGCTTTACCTAGAAGTGCCAAAAGATACCATTAGTTGGTATTTTGCAACTGGCTCATGTGCCAAACATTGTAAAGTCTAGAGGAAAATGTGAACAACAGTATCTCCATTTTTAGTTTGTGATACTTTTGTTGCAGGCTGACAAGAGCTGGAATGTTCAGACATTTATCTTGAAATAATGAGAGAAGTTTTTTTCTTTCTGAATTAGTTAGAAAGTTGGTACCAAGACTGCCCCAAGGCATGGACTGTGAATCCAAGTGTATCCACACCAAGTCATCTTTCATTTAAGTGTGTTTAATAAATCATCTCCCTAACTGGCACTGGGGGTATAAAAGTTCATGCCTCTGGCACAGCTGAAAGGGAGAGAAAGATCAGGAGCATGGAAGTTTTAAGAAACATAATTTTATTTTCAACTTGGGTTTTCTGACATATAAGGAAAAATGCTATTTAAAAAATATTGCTACTGGTATAAAAGCAATTGCTCCTAGATGGCTCAAAATAATAAAATTTGAAAGGCTGAAGATGGCCCAGCTTTTGTCCAGGATTCAAAGGATTTCATGGAGCAAGCGTTAGACTGATGCTTCATGAGGACAGGGTTAGGTGACCATTCATTGTTGAATGAATTAGTAAAAGTGGAACTTCTGGTTTTTTTTTTTTGTTTTTTTTTTTTACTCTTTTAGGTCTCAGATAAGTTATTTGGATATGGGTAAGGGTGTAGATTTTGGTACCTTTGCTAGAGAGATTGGGCATGACTTTTTTTTTTTTTTTAATCAAGCTGTGAGTTTTCTCAGGTCAGCAATTTCACAACTTTGCATTTATGCACTAAAGAGGTTTATAAGCCATCCTCAAGGTTTGCCAGTTTGATATAGTCATTCAGTAAGAAAATATGTGTTGAATGCCTACTATGTGCCAGGCAGTGGTTGTACCCTAGCGTTATACATATGTCCCTCTGCTCTTCGGATGTAGACATGTAAGCAGTAACAAATCGATATAGAGTAAGTGCTATAATGGACCTAAAACAATGTGTCACAGAAGCATATAAGATAAGGTGTAAGACCCGGATTTGAGGTTTTAGGAAAATTTTTCTAGAGGAAGGAGCATCTGAGCTGAAACCTTAATTAAAAATATAAGACAGTGGGGTGGCCTGGGTGGCTCAGTTGGTTAAGTGTCTACTTTCGGCTCAGGTCATGATCCCCAGGGTCCTGGGATTGAGCCCTGCATCGGGCTCCCTGCTTAGTGGGGAGCCTGCTTCTCCCTCTCCCACTCCCTCTGCTTGTGCTATCTCTCTGTCAAAACAAATAAATAAATAAATCTTAAAAATAAAATAAAATAAAATACAAGAGAACTAGAAGAAGGAGGCAAAAGGAGTGCTCACGCAGGGGAGTGTGATAGATTTTGGAACTAAAAGTGCTTTAGAAGTACTTTGGAATGAAGAGTGGGGAGAGCTGAATATGTCACGGTGAGCAGAAGCCAGGTTCAGAATAGCCTTGAAAGCCATGCCAAGGAGTTTAGAATTTATCCTTAAAGCTTAATTAAAATAGTAATAGTAATAAGAGGCAAGGATGATGGGGAGTCTTTGAAAGCTTTTAAGAAAAGAAACTATATAATCAGACTTGTGTTTTAGAACACGCACTGGTTGTAGGGTGAGAAACAGGTGGAGAAGATTCAAGGCTGGTTGCAACAGCCTAGTGAGAGATAATCATAACCTGAAGCAGAGAGGTGGCTATGGGGACTGGAGGCTATGGGCTGATTAAGGAGATCATTATGAAAAAGAAGGTCCAGATCTTGGTGATTCATTAGACATGAAGTACATGAAAGACCAAGGAGTTAGTTCATGGTGACTCCCATGAGTATTAATGGAGTGTTAAGGAATCTTAATGGACTGTATGATGCCATTTACTGAGGAAGGAGGACCAGGATGAGGTATAAATGTTCAGGCATGTTAAGTTTTAGATACCTGTAAGATGATTGAAACTGTCTAGGAGATAGTTAAATATATAAGACTAAAGCTAAGAAAGGAGGTTTGAATGAAAGATGCAGTTTTGAGCATTATCAGTAAAGGTGGAAATGGAAACCATGGAAATTGATCTGTTTGCTCAGGATGAACACATAGATTCTTAGAGTTTGATCCTTAGGGACACTGGTTTTTAACAAATGGACAGAAGAAGAGAAATTGGCCAGAGAGACTGAGAATGAGTGAAGAGATGAGTAAGAAGTATATCAAGAGAGTGTGGGGTTAAGGAAGCTAAGGAAAGAAAATGTTTTGAGAAGGAAATGCTCATTAGAGGCCTTACTCTAGTGAGTTGAAGACAGGACTTCAGAATAAGGTAGTTGTCAGTACCCTGGAGGGAGCAGCTTCCTTGGAATGGTGAGGGCAGAAATCACTTCATTACGAAGCAAGAAGTATGTGGGTGGTGAGCCGTGGAGCAGGAGAGCTGCTTTCGGGAAGCGTGAGTGTGAGGAGAGTAGAACAATGGTATGGTGTCAGATAGGTAAGGGATCTGGGAAAGGCACATGTGGCTTTTGTTTTCTGTTGTGTTTGTTTGCTTGTTTTAATGAGTGAGAGCGAAGTATGTTCAAATGTCGATGAGAAGAATTTGAAGATGAAGTAAGAGGGTAGGGTTGGGGTTGGATAATTGAAAGAAAAAAAATCCCTGAGAAGGCAAGGGAAGATAGAGTCCCAAGAACAGCTGTACTGAGATGGGGATGGGTCTGAATTTAGGCAAACAAACAAACAAACAAACAAAAAACACACTGGCTGGGATGGTGGGAGGTGGTGGGAGTTGGAAGTTTGAAGAGCTTGAAAAATGTTTGAACTTGGTAGCTGTGTGCGAAAGAAGAAAGCTAAAATACACACACACACACACACACACACACACACACACACACACACACACACAAATTGCCAAGCAGCACGGAGGACTCAGTACAGGTTGAATGCCATGAAACTATACTGGCACCAAGAAGACCATGATTTTCTTTTTCTCCAGCAGTGCCCAAGACCTGAGCTTAGTCAAGGAGGTAACAGATACGGTAGGTATTTCTAGCTGGGTGGCAGTGAAGTGTAACGGGGACAAGGTAAATGAGACATTTATATGCAAGTAGCTGAAGAAAAGTACTAGGCACTTTTCTCCAAACTTCTTGTACTCATGTTCTCAAAAGAATTTTAAAAAAACTGGCTATACCTCCCATACATTTTAAAGTGGAAATCTAAAAACGTTTACTACAAGCTTAAAAATCATAAAATTAAATAGTTGCAAAGGATGTATTTTATGGCTTATTTTATATAATATACATACATTAAGAGTATTTTTATTCAAATCTTGGAGCTGTAGATTTAGCTTATTCAGTTTATAGAACATGTCCTTCAGGTAATCAGGCATCATTGTTAAACTAATCAGCCAAATCAGAGTTACTTTTCATCAGAAAAGGTATGATTTTGTTTTAAAATTCATAGTCATAAATCTGCCTAAAACACTTTTCTCACCTCTCTATTCTAAGATAGGTTAATTGATTGATAGATGGATGATTGATTGATAGATACATAGGTGGATAAGACAAGACACGGATGAATAGATACTTGTCTTGAATATGTCTCCTGGATGAAACAAGGTCCTCCTGAATATTTCTTTTCGAAGCTTTCTTTGGATTTACGTTTAAGATACTTTTTCTTAGGAACGTGATGCTCTAGATTTGTCCCTATTTTTGATTTTGGTTTTCACACCCTGGAACCATACACCAAAATACCATTTACGGCTGGGGAGAGTGTGTCTTTCTTTTGTAAAGTGGAGAAAGGTGAGAAGGGAAGGGATAACTTCCCGATAGCAGTTTGCAGGCAGGTCAGCTTTAGGAATGAGTTTGTCGAAGTTTAGAACTGGAAACTTTTACCCGGTAGGTATCTAAGCCTACCTATATTTTGGAAAATCTTCGAGCCCATACCTCAGTTTGAAGATCATCATGGGCCAAAGGTCAGGGTAAAGAATGAAGGTGAGAGGTTTGAGAAAGTACAAGGGCCAAAAAGCCTGAGCGCTCCTAGTTTCAAGAGCCATAATTGTAAGGCCTTATGTTTAAGTAGTATTTTTTGTTTGTTTGTTTTGACATTCAGAGACTCTGTGTTTATTTTTATCGAAAATGGAAATGTTGGGGGCACATTTGGGTTTGTGTTTCCATCTGGCACAGTGTAAAGAGAATGGTCTTTGGAGCCAGGCACACCTGGATCTGAATCCTTGCTCTACCTCTTACTCACTGTGGCTATCGGCTAACCAGTTATTCTCTCTGTGCACCAGTTTTCTCGTTTGTAAAATTAGAATAATACTATCTGCCTTGCAAGTTGTTATAAGAGTTAGATATTACTGGTTCTTTTATTCAACAAATATTTACCGAATGCCTACTATGTGCCGGGCACTGTTTGAAGAGAGCATTTGGAACATAAGAATAAACCCATCAATGGCAATTAAATGGGACAGGTTTGAGGGTAGGACACCTATTGTATTCTTCTGTGACACAAAGACAGTAATTACTGTGTGGAAACTGAAGGACAATTGCAAATGTTCGGTGTTTATTTTTCCTGAAGCTCATAAGGCTCTCAGGTCTAAGCTATTTTTTTCACTCTCACTTTTATACAGTGTTGGACAAGATAAAAACATGGCTTTCACAAATATGAATGAATACTTGTCAGAGATTTTATCCAATTTATTATTAAATGAGAAAACCAATATGAGGGTAAAACTGATTCCAAGAGCATTTGAGGAACGAGGATGTATATAGTTCATTAGGGAAGACGTTAAAAAGTAAAAAGTGTTGGAATAAGTTACCTTGGTTAGGTGTGAAATAGGTTAGTGGCCCATAAGGCAGCAAAATAGCAAGATTTAGGATTATCTTTTTGCAGTAGTCTGAATGCTTATCTCCCCACACCATTCCTGTGCGAAAATCCTAATGCCCCTGTGATGGATTCCGGAAGTAGGGCCTCTGGCAAGTGCTTAGGTCATGAGGGTGGAGTGCTTATGAATGGGATGGATTTTTTTTTTTAATGATTTTATTTATTTATGTGACAGAGAGACAGCCAGCGAGACAGGGAACACAAGCAGGGGGAGTGGGAGAGGAAGAAGCGGGCTCCCAGCAGAGGAGCCTGATGTGGGGCTCGATCCCAGATTGTGGGGATCACGCCCTGAGCCGAAGGCAGATGCTTAACGACTGAGCTACCCAGGCGCCCGGGATGGATGTTTTTATAAAAGAGACCCAGAGGGCTCCCTACCCCCCCCCCCCCCCCCCCCCGCCGTGAGGTTTCATGGAGCTGACAGCAAACTATGAACCAGAAAGTGGGCTTTCACCAGACATTGACTCTGCCAGCACTTTGATCTTTGGCTTCCCATACTTTGGAACTGTGAGAACTGTGAGAAATCACAAATTCTAAGACTTTCTAAAATGTGTACATGTATATGTGTATTGTCATACATTCAATTAATACACCTAAACTTAGGCTTTGGGTAATGCCAGGATTCTAAAAATAATATATAGGCTAAGACCAACAAAGAGATTTTTTTTGCTAAGAAAAAAAAATTAGCAAATGGCCAAAAAGGAGCTTATCATGATACTTTTGGAGTGGTCCAATTAATCTCAGAAACTACTTCCCTATAACCGATTACATGTGTTGTGCCTTCCATAATATATGATATGGGATAATAGTAAACACACAAGTATTGTCAATTTTCTGACATATTTGCTCAGAAATAGCTGTGCTTATTATCTCAACAACCTTGTAGTCAGAATAGACACATTATACCTCTCATTTTAAGAATAAAAAATGTGATTTAGAAAGTGGCTCAGCAACAGGGCCAAGACTGTAAATCAATGCTGCTGTCTTGGCTCTAATCTATTTGACCTGACAGGCTGGAGATGGTTGTAAGAGCAGTCCCCAGTTTCCAGGTGAGTTATGTTCCTAAAGATCATTTGTAGGTCAGTTGTTTTGAACTCCACTCGTTTTCCCATAGAAATGGCTGGATGAATAAAGGTTATGTCTCCAGTCCTGCCTGCCAAAGCCTTTAACCCGTGGTGCATCCATTCTTCAGTGATACAGAGCCTCTTACTATTAATATCTACTGGAGAATTAGTCCAGAGCTCAACTTGGAATGTAGGGAGCACATTTTCAGGTGCCCTGCCTCCTTCCACTTCAGCACCAGGGCTGAGCGTGGAGAACACTTTCAGCTTTTGACAGTGGGTGCTCGCTCTGGGTGGTGACTGGGTGGAGAGAGGCTCTCACATGGGCGGCCGAGGGCACTTGATGCAGAATCTCTGGAGGGAGCCCTGACACAGGTGCCTGTGTAGAACAGAGGCTTCAACTTTGTGGGGTGTGTTTGAAGAGGGGATACTGAACAAACAGGTTGAAGCCTGTGTTGACAAAGGCAGACAATTCTTAAAAGTGGTGCACCCCGGCAATGGGAGGACAGTCCGACTGTGCAAGCTGTGTAACAGCTCCTTAAATGAGAGCCACAGAAAGCACAAAGTTGCTTTTTGCCTTCTCCCTATCCAGTGTAGTTTATTCAAGAAACTGATTGCATTTGCTTAAATTTCCTTGTTGATTTTATATTGTCACTGAGTTGGAAAATTAAATAATATTGAAAAGTACCAAGAAAAATGTAAATAAAAAAATCACACAATTCCTTTCATCCAGAGATAAGCAGTATTAAGTTAAAGGTTTTAATCAGAATTAGGGAAAATATTTCCAACATTACTCTAAAAACCATTCCATAAACTTCTCAGTAAGGGAGTCTGGTACCAAGCTTCAATACTAATTTTAATTTGCTATCATTTTCCCAGATTAGGCCATGTTTAGACTATCTCCAGTCTTCATTTTCTTATTTAATTCATTGGATCATGTAATTTTCCCCTGGACTTTGTTATTGTTTTGTCACCTTTTCTCAAATTGATAAGTAAGAACTATTGAACAATGGGGGAAGATTCAAAGTAAAAAAGCTTGAGCTAAATTAACACAATACTTAACAGTGAATGAGGGCATGTGCTTATTTATCCATGTCCTTGCCAACACTAGGATGTATCAAGTTTTTTTCTATATACTGGCCCAGGAGTTTTAATGAAAACAAAAAGATCACCCTTTCCTAACTACTAATGATGGATCTATACTTAACCTTAGTTTATTCATCTGTAAAACGGAGATAATAATAGTGTTCCGTCTCATTGGGCTATTGTGAAGATTAACTGAGATAATACATGTAAAATCATTAGCCCAGTGCCTAGAATATGGTAAATTCTCAATAAGTGTTAACTTTTGTTATTTATTTTTTGTTTATAAAATAAAGGGATGAACTAAGCAATCACTAAAGCCTCTGCCAGAGCTACAAATCCAGATCCAAGATATTGAAAATGTGTAGCTGTCCTTGTTTGATCCACAAGTTAAAGAAAAATTGAATACATGACAGCTTTAAAATGAGCAAAAATGAGCTGGGCAATTGCTCTCAACTTAAGCCATATCTTCAGGAAAATGAATTGGGTAGGTTGTAATATATGCAGCATAACCTGTAGGAAGTGGCTCTTACCCAGTCAAAGACACAATCAAACCTCTAGAATAGAGCCGACCGCACTTAAGGCCACCCATTTAGCTAAGCTTACACTTTTACTGAGGAAGATAGAAAAGTTGGTCAAAACCTTGCAAGTAAATTCTATAGAACATGAAGACCAGTTATCAACTATCACTCTTTTCAGACTTTACTGAAAATCAGCAATTCTTATGTAGAAGTCAAATGTAAATATTTGCAGTAATATTTGAAAAAACAAAACAAAACAGCAGACTTATCAGGGTTAGATCTGTTGACCTGTCAATATTTCGTCTTCCAGATCAATTCTCTTGTAAGCTCAGCTCAGTATATTTAAATATTGAGCATAATAATTTTCCTATTTTAGGGGGATTTTGACAGCCAGAATTATTTACTTGACACTGGGAAACAAAATCCCTGATCCTAAAGGAACTGCCTGATAAATTTAGAATCTGGAATCCTAGAGTTTAAAGGGGCTTAGAGATCTAATCTTTTCTATAATATTCCTAGCAATGACTTGATCTCCCATTGAATCCTACTACGCATCTAATGAATCATGGAACTTTACATCAAAAACCAGGGATGTACTGTATGGTGACTAACATAATATAATAAAAAAATTATTATTAAAAAAAAAATCCTACTGAGAGTTATGGTCAGTGTTACAGGTGCTCACTGAAACTTTTGATATCCCTCTCCTTTCAGGCAGTTGGGGGTTTTACATTCCCCCATTTCCTTGAAATTAGACAGAGTCATAGACTTGCTTTGGCCAAGGAAGTTGAAGTGGTAAGAATGTGAATCATTTCCAGGAACATTTAAGAGCCAGTTTGAGATTCAAGCTGTTTTCCTTGCCGTGATGACTGCTGGAGACTTGTGTTCAGATGACAATTTCCTAGGATGGTGTAAACTCTTCTATCTGGGGTCTCACGTGCTACAGTAAGCAGGGCCTCTGGCATTGGACAGGTAGTGTTAATAAGAAATACATTTCTGTATGTATGCCCCTGAGATTTGGGGTTCTTTGTTGCGGTGGCACAAAACTAAACTAACTTGATCAATACTTTACAAAACTTTGTTTTCATGTAAGCCACTTTATGGCTGGATAGAAACATTATTTTAACATTGTGTCTTATATGGAGCTAAAACGTGATTTAATCTTTTTATGCCCTCTGAAACAGAAAGAATTTCCACTTCTGTTCTTCCACATGACAATCCTTCAAATATTAGAATGTAAATTTTATGTTCCTCATAAGTTCTCTACCTGCAAAGAAATGCTGTTTGTTTATTGACACATAGTTTCTTGACTTTTCACCATTCTGGTTAGTCTCTGGATAACTTTTGTTTTTCCAATGTCCCATTCAAATATAATGTCTAGAGCTGACTACAATTCTTACCAAATTAGATACTGCAAGGAGATAACATTGCTTGGCTTTTCTGAGGTTTGCGATGATGGTGGATTATGATTATTTATTACAAGTACATTATTTTAGGCCAGGTTTAGGGCTGTCATTTTTAGACAGGTTGCAACATTGGGTTTGGTTCAGGAAGGGTTTAAATTCCACATGTAAGTGAAATCATACGGTATTTGTCTCTGACTTATTTCGCTTAGCATAATACTCTTTAGCTCCATCCACGTCCTTGCAAATGGCAAGATTTCATTTTTTATGAATAATATTCCATTTTACATTTTTATGATTAATATTCCATTGTACATTTATACCACATCTTTATCCATTCATCAGTGGACACTTCAGTTGATTCCGCATCTTGGCTATTGCAAATAATGCTGCAGTAACCATAGGGCTACGTATATCTTTTTGAACTTGTGTTTTTATTTTCTTTGAGTAAATACCCAGAAGTGGAATTGCTTGATTATACGGTAATTCTATAATTTTTTGAGGAACGTCTATGCTATTTTCCATAGTGATTATATTCCCACAGTACAGGAGGGTTCCCTTTTCTCCACATCTCTGCCAACACTTGTTATTTCTTATGAAGAGTCAATTTCTGGGACTCCAACTTCCAATTAACAATACTTCATTAACATTAATAATCATTTACGTATTTATTATTTGCATACTTGCATATTGGTTAAAGCTAGTTTCTCCTTAAGTGGAACACTGTAGGTGCCAGCTGCCTTTGGTCCTCTGACCACAAGAATACCTGCTCTTCATCACCATCTTTCTGTATGTTGGGAACCCACGGTTCACTCTTTGAATTCAGCTAAGAAGTAACATTAGATTTGGATCTGGAGATTTGCATGAAGGAAATGGATACAGCTCCATTCAACTCTGTTCACTCAAGGTCTTCTCAGCAAAGGTGAAAGCCACTGTGCCCTATACTGTTCTCTTCCAGAAACTCCTCCTCTTCTATCTATTAACCTTCTTTAAGATGTACAGTTAGACACATCTGAACATCAGGCTGGGCACGCTGCCCTTCTTAATTCCATATGCTCATGAAATGCTTACTGCTCTTCTCGACTTAGTCTTCCCTCCATGTTCTAATTCATGACATTATTCGCATGTTTCTCCTCAGACTTTAGGTAGTTTTCCATATGATATCCTCTAACACTCCCATTCCTATGTTATATGAATTCATTAAAAAAAAAAATCTTTATTTAAATTCAATTTAGTTAACATATACTGTATTATTAGTTTCAGGGGTGTAATTTAGTGATTCGTCAGTTGCATATAACACCCAGTGCTCATTACATCAAGTGCCCTCCTTAAAGCCCATCACCCAATTATCCCATCCCCCTATCCACACCCCTTCCAGCAACCCTGTTTCTTTCCTAGAGTTCTGTGTCTCTTATGGTTTGCCTCTCTCACTCTTTTAATCTTATTTTATTTTTCCTTCCCTTGCCCTGTGTTCATCTGTTTTGTTCCTTAAATTCCAAATGAGTGAAATCATATAGTATTTGTCTTTTTCTGACTGACTTATTTCGATTAGCATTATAACCTCTAGTTCCATCCATGTCATTGCAAATGGCAATATTTTATTCTTTTTGATGTCTGATTAATATTTTGATATATATATAACACATCTTCTTTATCCATTCATCTGTTGTTGGACATCTGGGCTCTTCCCGTATTTTGGCTATTGTGGACATTGCTGCTATAAACATTGGAGTCCATGTGCCCTTTGAATCACTATGTTTGTATCCTTTGCATAAATGCCTACTATTGCAATTGTTGGGTCATAGGGTAGTTCTATTTTTAACTTTTTGAGGAACCTCCATACTATTCTCCAGAGTGGCTGTACCAGTTTGCATTCCCACCAACAGCGTAAGAGGGTTCTCCTTTCTCTGAATCCTCACCAACATCTGTTGTTTCCTGAGTTATTAATGTTAGCCATTCTAACAGGTGTGAGGTGGTATCTCATTGCGGTTTTGATTTGTGTTTCCCTGATGGCTAGTGATGTTGAGCATTTTTTTCATGTGTCTGTTGGCCATTTGTATGACTTCTTTGGAGAAATGTCTCTTCATGTCTTCTGCCCATTTCCTGACTGGATTTTTTGTTTTTTTGGGGGGGTGTTGAGTTTGATCAGTTCTTTATAGATTTTGGATACTAGCCCTTTATCTGCTATGTCATTTGCAAATATCTTCTCCCATTGCATAGGTTGCCTTTTAGTTTTGTTGACTGTTTCTTTTGCTGTGCAAAACTTTTTATCTCAAAGTCCCAGTAGTTCATTTTGCTTTTGTTTCTCTTGCTTTTGGAGAATATCTAGCAAGAAGTTGCTATGCCTGAGATCAAAGAGATTGCTGCCTGTGGTCTCCTCTACAGTTTTCATGGATTCCAGTCTTATATGTAGGTCTTTCATCCATTTTGAGTCTATTTTTGTGTATGGTGTAAGGAAGTGGTCCAGTTTCATTCATCTGCATGTGGCTGTTCAGTTTTCCCAACACCATTTGTTGAAGAGACTGCCTTTTTCCCATTGGATAGTCTTTCCTTCTTGGCAAAGATTAGTGAACCATATAGTTTTGGGTCCATTTCTGGGCTCTCTATTCTGTTCAACTGATCTCTGTGTCTGTTTTTGTGCCAGTACTATACTGTCTTGAATTTATTTAACTACTCTGCCTAAATATTTTATTCCATGATACTCTAAATTTACTGAGTCCAAACTCCTGTAATAATTCTCTTTTTCAGTAATAGTATTTACCAGTTTCTGTCGTACATGATTGTTTGTATGTTTGCCTTATTTGAGTTCATTCTTATAACACTCAAAGCATTGTCTGTCATATCTTCAGAATGAAAAAAAAAAATGTTGGTTTACTAGATCACAAGATTGTTTCCTCTCTCCTGTACTCTATATACTACTGACACCTTGCCTTGTGTATTAGTTTCACTCAAACATTTGATGAATAAATTTATTTGTGGGCAAATACATATCAAATTATTTTGTCACTTATAGGATGCGGATAAGGGAATTTAACTTACTTTCAAACGAAATGTTTTTATATTAGTGTTATCATTCAGCCGAGCAGTTCATGTTCCTTTACCATTAGGATCAAGATAACATATTTTATACTTGAGCATTGATTTTGTAGCAGGCATGCCACCACTTGTGCTCCTGTGACCATTAAAAAAGGTGCTAAGTATAAGATACTTCTCGGTTAAGCTTGGATTCTTTCTCAGAACCCTTCTCCATGCTGTGCTACTGATAGTTACTGTAAGTGATTAGAGGAAGAACATATTATTGAATATTTAAATGCTTACTAGATCAAGTGAGAAAATTATATGTGAATCTTGCCTTAAATATAGTTGACCCTTACACAATACAGGTTTGATTGGGTAGGTCCACTTATAAATGGTTTTTGCAATATAGTTCTGTAAATGTATTTTGTCTTATGATTTTCTTAGTAACATTTTCTTTTCCCTAGCTTACTTTATTGTAAGAATACATATATAATACATATAACATAGAAAATAATGTGTTCGGGGAGCCTGGGTGGCTCAGGCTCTGCCTTCGTTAAGCGTCTGCCTTCAGCTCAGGTGAGCCCCTCATCGGGCTCCCTGCTCAGTGTAAAGCCTGCTTCTCCCTCTCCCACTCCCGTACTTATGTTCCCCCTCTTGCTATGTCTCTTTGTCAAATAAATAAAAATCTTAAAAAAAGAAAAAAAATGTGTTAATTGAATGTTTATGTTTGGTAAGGCTTCTAGTCAACAGTAGGCTATTAGTAGTTAAGCTTTTGGGGGAGTCAAAAAGTATACGTGGATTTTTGACTGTGCAGGGGGTCAGCACTCCTAACCCTCTGTGTTGTTCAAGGGTCAACTGTAATTTAAAAACCTCTTCTCTATTTGCGTGGCAAAGAGTTCTTGTAGAAGGAGTGAATTTGATGTGGTCTGTGGTGTCCATGAGACAAAAAGAAGGAAAATCTAAGATAATTTTTTTTTAAATCATGAATTGGTTGAATCCTGAAATATTGTAAACGTCATGTAACTAGTCCTCAACTGCAGACATAGAATATACTTAAAGATCGAGAACATCTGTAAGTTCTTACCTCATGACCACTACTTTTTTCTAGTATGTTATGAACAATAATAGTGTTGGAAATTTTACTATCTGCTGCAACTGAATTCTTTATTTTTTTGTTTTTAAAAGGTACAGCTGCTAACTTTCCTCCCAACTACAATATAATATTCCTAAGTCTTTATTTTATTACCCTTCATATTAAAATAAAGTATAATGGTTACTATTAACACAATGGCTGTTAATCTAATGGAACATTTTTTAGTTTTACAAGGTTGTCTATATAAACAATCATTAATCTTTGGAATATCAAGATAAAAGTCTTAGAAATACTCAGTTATTAATTTTTAAAGATATTGAAAAATAGTTCTGATGGCAGAAAACCCATAAAACAAAGGTTTGAAACCTTTGCCATGTTTTGTATATAAAGAAATAAGAATTTGGCTCAGTTATTTCTGCACTCTTTAGTTGTTTGTTCATTTTCTCATTGCTAACCTAAATTTATAGATACTTTGAGAATAGTCGATCTTCTAAAGTTGGGAAATATTTTGTTAATGTAAATAAAGAGTAAATATTTTATGGGAGAAGTCTTTGTCTCAACTTTTACCAATCAAGAAATTTAATAAGGGCATATTTAAACAGGTCTTTTAGAGATTTAGATTTTCCAAACTTCTATCCAAAGATTTCCTAAAAGAATAATTTTAAGGTTAAGATGGTTATAATATAGATTTTCCCCCTAAAGCAAATACTAAGAAAATACCTAATATTTTGGCTTAATCCCAGAAATAGTGAAGCATAAAATTGAAGGTATGAGAAGAGGAACTGATTTGTTAAAATGGCCAAATCAATAAGATTAATGTCAAAGAACAAAACCTTGAATTCTGATGAATTCCCATGACCAAGCAGATTGATTTGGTGTTTCATTTATTTATCATTTCATTTATTTTCAAGGTTTAGAAGTTGAACTATGCGTCAACTGATGAAAATTATATTAACTTTGCAAGATATGAAATTCGTAGTCTTTTTACTTGGAGTGTTGAAAAAAAATTGTTTGTTTTAAAAGTAAATCTCTTTTATTTAGTCTTTTAAAAAGATTTAAAATCCTATCAAATGCTAAGCAAAGCAAAGAGATTTTAAAGAAATGATATTTTTTTAGTATTTTAATGTATACTATGCTGGCTCTTAGAACAAAGGAAAAAGTATTTAC
Organism: Ursus arctos; assembly: GCF_023065955.2. NCBI lineage: Eukaryota > Metazoa > Chordata > Mammalia > Carnivora > Ursidae > Ursus > Ursus arctos. Next base: position 19,596,430 of record NW_026623053.1, read on the forward strand.
ATTTGTCCATCTAACAATTTCCTTCTGAACATATTCTCATTTATCGTAGAACATACTCCAACATATTAACCTTTTTTAGACCATTTTATTGAAATAGGCTGATATAATTTAGTTTACTGTAATCAGAAAGCAGTAGAAATACGTTTTACCTTCTTATATCTTATTGTCAAAGGAAGAAAGTTAAAAAAATTTTAAGTGGTATTCAAAGAATGAAATCATTCATGACACTTATTTCATTTTTTTATGGGGCGATATTTAATATGTTTAATACAAAATGAGAGCACAAATTAGCCGTGGAAGATTAAAATTGGGTATCACTGGGGCACCTGGATGGCTCAGTCAGTTAAGCGTCTGCCTTTGGCTCAGGTCATGATCCCAGGGTCTTGGAATCAAGCCCTGGATCGGAGCTCTCTGCTCAGTGGGGAGTATGCTTCTCCCTCTCCCCCCATTCATGCTCTCTCTCACTGTCTCTATCTCTGTCTCTCTCTCTCTGTCAAATAAATAAATAAATAAATAAATAAATAAATAAATAAAAAAAATCTTAAATAAAATTGGGTATCACTATTTGACAGGCAGACCAGTGGCTTTCCAAAGTCATCCTATTCCCCAAGATCTATGACTATGTTATGTTACATGGCAGAGGGTAATTAAGATTGAAGATTGAATTAAGTTTGCTAATCAGCTGACCTTAAAATAAGGAGAGTCTGAATTATTCAGGTGGGTCCATTGTACTCCTAGAGGTCCTTAAATGTGTAAGGAGAAGCAGAATTGTCATTACCAGGGTGAATACAATGTGAAAAAGACTCAAACAGCCATTGCTGGCTTTAAAGACAAAGGGGGCCCACCAGCCAAGAAATGCAGGTGGCTTGTAGAAAATGGAAAAAGCAGGAAAACAGATTCTCCCCTAGAGTGTCTAGAAAGGAACACAGCTCTGTTGACACCTTGATTTTAAACCAATGAGACCCATTTCAAACTTTTCACCTCCAGAACTGCAAGATTATAGATTTGTATTGTTTTGCACCACTGTTTGTGGTAATATGCTACCATGATAGGAAATGAACACAACCATAATAATACTATTTTTGGGACATCTTAAGTTTAAATTGAGACCGGTTGAAGGAGAGGTACCTAGTAATGGTAGTAGTCACAGTTACCTCTAGCAGCATTGGCTGTTCTGTTTACCTTTTATAAAGCTCTTCTATGTGAGTGTCTCATGGGCTCTTCATTGTAATTTAGCCAGGTAAAAGAGGCTATGTTGGTGCATATTTTACAGCTATGGAAACTGAGCTCCAGAGAAATGATGTGGCATAGACAGATATGGGGTTCAGTCCCTCATCTTCCCTTGCTGAATCCTGGGCTTTGGCCTGTGTGCTAGCCCAGCACTGGTAGACACTGAGAAGACTTTTAACAAACATGAGGCTTGTTTTATTTCCAAGAGCTTAATTACAGTTTGAAGAGTTGGCAGCTGGTTGGATTTCAAACCAACCTTAACAGTTATGAATATGTCTGAATTTGCTCTTAATAAATCTCAGGTTTTTGATTGTGGGTAGAGGAGTACAAAGAAATTATAGAGTTTCTTTTTTTTTTTTTTTAAGATTTATTGATTTATTTGACAGAGATAGAGACAGCCAGCGAGAGAGGGAACACAAGCAGGGGAGTGGGAGAGGAAGAAGCAGGCTCCCAGCGGAGGAGCCTGATGTGAGGCTTGATCCCACAACGCCGGGATCACGCCCTGAGCCGAAGGCAGACGTCCAACGACTGAGCCACCCAGGCGCCCCTACAGAGTTTCTTATGAGTTTCTATTATAACCTTGAAAAAATGGTGAACAATTTCATTTGTTTTCTGAGTTAAGGAGATCCATTACTTGTTCAAGTTTCAATTTACTTGTACAATTTATTTTATTTTGAATTTAATGTTACTGAATTAATTTGGCTTTTATAATTTATATCGGTCATGGAATAAAAAAAAATTCCAGGCCCTTATTAAAGATTAACAGTGGGTGAAAGATTGGACTCTGCCATGGAACATGGTAAGGTAATGGGGTCAGGGTTGTGTGGCTGTTATAAGTATGGGATGCCTGAATTTCAGTTCTGGTTTCCCCCTTCCTAGTTGTGTGACTTTAGGCAAGCCATTTATTTTTCTGTACTGCTAATTCTTCATCTGTTAGATGGGGTTTGGAAAAGTTATTAATTTATAAGAGTTACACCAGAATTAATTGAGATAACATGAGGAAAGTATTTAAAACAGTGCTATGTGTTTGTTATTATTATACAGTTCCTATTTAAATTCAGTACTTTTTAAAAGAGAGGAAAAAAACCTCTTTTTTAAACAGATTTTGTTATTTATTTTGAGAGAAAAGAGAGAAGAGAGCAAGCAGGTGGGGGGAGGGGCAGAAGGAGAGGGACAGAAAGAATCTCAAGTAGACTGCACGCTGAGCATGGAGCCTGATGTGGGGCTCGATTTCATAACTGCGAGATCATGACCTAAGCTGAAATCACGAGTTGGTCACTCAACTGACTGAGCCACCCACATGCCCCAAGAGAAACCTTTTTTAAGAACAATAGTTCCTGACCTCCATATAATAATTTTCCTCAGTTACTATTATATCTAAGGTAAACATTTTGCATCTGCAATAAAAAAAAAAAACTAATGCTTTTATGATACTCCTAAGAATTTATTTCCTAAGAAATAAAAGATTTATCTTCAAACTGGAGCTGTTTAACCATACATTAATAGAGACAGCAACAATGCGGAATTTGTAAAATGTGGTATATAAATTATCAATAAGTTCTCTAGTGGAACATTCTTTCCATTTCCCTATTCTATATACCACATGAGGAGGGATAAACAATTTCCCAAAATTGCCAAAATCTTAGCATTTTTACTGAAAACTTCATCATGCTTTATTGTTTTCTCCATATTATCTTTGAAATTGGTGACAATGGTCATGAGTAAAAACAATCACTTTATGTTATATGTGGCATTCTGCACACCCAAAACAAAAACAGAAAGAAAACCCCAAAAAACCCAAACCAAAACCCCCCCAAATAACAATGGAACAAATTTGCAATGTGAAAACCTAGGTAAAAATAAGTATCTTTATTAAAATCAAAATAGGCAGTGATTTTAAGGCACATAGTCAAATAATAAGCAATATATATATATATATGTAATTTGATTAAAAAGATGGCTTTTATGAAGGCAGTAATGGTTCTAAATCAAAGGGATAAGTATTGATAAAAATGATGGTTAATATACAATGTATTTTGGTTATATATCATTGTTCTTTGGAGAAATTAGAATTCTTAATTTTAGCATTATTAATTCCTTTGTGGAAAACAGAGCCTCATTTTATTTTATTTTATTTTATTTTATTTTATTTTATTTTATTTTATTTTATTTTAATACTTGGATAGAGTCACATTTTAGAGACATTTTCCCCCAAAAGGAATATCTACGTCATGTAAACTGTGAAATGCTGGTGGAATCTCAAAGAATTTGTGGCATATTAACTGATGGTTTATTAAAATAGGCAAGCATCGGGAAAATTACCGCCACCATCTAATTTTTATTATGACTTTGCTTTTGAATTATAATTTTTAGCAGGGTATGAATTTCTAGATTGACAGTTTTTTCCCCCCTAAGCACCTTGACAAGTGATTTTATGTTGCTGCTACCTCAACCATAGTTTAGAACAAGATCTTGTATTGCCAGTTTGGGATTCCTGCTGATAAATTATATTGAGACTATGACAGATTCAATCATCAAGGCAGGCTAGATCAAATCATATTTGAGACATATTACTGACAAGGATTAGTATTCAGGATAAATAAAGAGAAAAGACAAATGACATGTAAAATGGGCATAGCATATGAACAGAGATTTCACACAGGAAAAAAAATGTTTCTAATAAACATTCGAAAAGATATTAAATTCCTTGGTAACCAGGGATATTCAAATGAGATGCCCTTCACACATGCAAATTGGCAAATATTTAAAAGATCAACCTTGTGATGTTATTTAATCATGTTGAGAAATGAGAACTCTTGAATACTGTTAACGGGGAGTATACATGACTAATAATAGTAATTGGAGTACAGTTGTCAAAGAGAAATTGCATTGAACAAGTGAAACAAAAAAGGGAGACTTTATTCAAGACTGTTGTAATTGATGAGAGAGATTGAATTCAACTGTGCTGAAACTAAAGGTGGAGGAATTTTAAGTTCTGTGTGGCTTTGGGAAGAAAGTTCTGGAGGATATTAGGGGCAAGGTTGATCAATGTGATTAGGCATCCATATTTGCTAATTGTTTCTTTTCTAAGTTAGGCTAATATTCTCTAATTGAAACTGGGAGATAGAGGTGCTATATAACTATATATACATATTAATTTTTCATTAAGAACATAAGATTAAGTAATATATGTTGAAATAGAACCAATGGTATAAAATATTTTTTAAAGAAGAAAGTTGCTTTTCAATTAAATCATCTGTTAATTGAAGATAGAGTAGATGAGGTTCCAGTAACATAGGAAAGGGAAGGTTTTTTTTTTTTTTTTTACAATTTATTTTTTAAATTCCAATATAATTAACATGCAACATTATATTAGTTTCAGGTGCACAGCACAGTGATTCAAGAACTGTATACATTACTCAGTGCTCATCATGGTAAGTGTACTCTTAATCCTCTTCATCTATTTTACCCATCCCCCATTCACCTCCTCTCTGATAACCATTAGTTTGTTCTCTATATTAAGAGTCTGTTTTTGTTTCTCTTTTTTGTCTTGTTCATTTGTTTTGTTTCTGAAATGCCACATATGAGTGAAAACATATGGTATTTGTCTTTCTCTGAAAGACTTATTTCACTTACCATTATACTCTCTAGATCCATGCATGTTGTTGCAAATGGCAAGATTTCATTCTTCTTATGGCTAAGTAATGTTCCATTGTGTGTGTGTGTGTGTGTGTGTGTGTGTGTATAGTAGTATATATATGCTGCCTATATATACTGCCTCTTCTTTATCCATTCATCTGTTGCTGGACAGTTGGGTTGGTTCCATATCTTGGCTATTGTAAATAATGCTGCAATAAATGGGGTACATATATAGTTTCAATTAGTGTTTTCATTTTCTCTGGGTAAATACCCAGTAGTGGAATGGCTGGATCATATAGTAATTCTACTTTTAATTTTTTAGAGAACCTCCATGCTGGTTTTCACAGTGACTGCACTAACTTGCATTCTTACCACCAGTGTATGAAGGTTCCTTTTTCTCCTTACCAACACTTGTTTCTTGTGTTGCTGATTTTAGACATTCTGACAGGTATGAGGTGATTTCTCATTGTAGTTTTGATTTGCATTTCCCTGATGATGAGTGATATCAAGCATCTTTTCACGTCTGTTGGCCACCTGTATGTCTTCTTTGAAAGGATGTCTGTTCATGTCTTCTGCCTATTTTTCAATTCAGTTATTTGTTTTTGGGGGTGCTGACTTGTATAATTTCTTTGTATATTTTGGATACTAACCCTCTATAGGATATGCCATTTGCAAATATCTTTCATTAAGTATGTTATCTTTTAGTTTTGTTGATTGTTTCCTTTGCTGTGCAGAAGCTTTTTATTTTAATGTGGTCACGATAGTTTATCTTTGCTTTTGTTTCCCTTGCCTCAGGAAACATACCTAAGAAATATTGCTTTGGCAATGTCAGGGAAATTATTGCCTGTGCTGTCTTCTAGGATTTTTATGGTTTCATGTCTCACATTTAGGTCCTTAATCCATTTTGAGTTTGTTTTTGTGTATGGTGAAAGAAAGTGGTCTAGTTTCATTCTTTTGCATATAGCTGTCCAGTTTTCCCAACACCATTTGTTGAAGAGATTATCTTTCTCCATTGTATATTCTTGTTTGTTTGTTGAAAATTGATTTATCATATAATTGTGGGTTTATTTCTGGGCTCTCTATTCTGTTCTGTTGATCTATGTGTGTGTTTTTGTGCTAGTACCATATTGTTTTGAATACTACAGCCTTGTAGTATATCTTAACATCTGGAATTGTGATATTTCCAGTTTTGTTCTTCCTTTTCAAGATTGCTTTGGCTATTTGGAGTCTTTTGTGGTTCCATACAAATTTCAGGATTCTTTGTGTTAGTTCTGTGAAAAATACTGTTAGTATTTTGATAAATTAAATCTGTAGATTGCTTTGGGTATTATGGACGTTTTAACAATATTTGTTCTTTCAAACCATGAGCATGGAATATCTTCCCATTTGTTGGTATTGTCTTCAATTTCCTTCATCAGTGTTTTATAGTTTTCGGACTACTAGTCCTTCACCTCCTTGGTTAATACCTCCTTTTATTCCTAGGTATTTTATTATTTTTGGTGCACTTGTAAATGAGATTGTTTTCTTAATTTCTCTTTCTGCTACTTTATTATTAGTGTGTAGAAATGCAATGGATTTCTGTATATTAGTTTTTTATCCTGTGAATTTACTGAATTTATTTATCCATTCTTTTTATTTTTATTTCAGTTTTTTGGCAGAGTCCTTAGTGTTTTGAATAAAAGTGGTGAGAGTGGACATCCCTATCTTGTCCCTGACTGTAGAAGAAAAGCCTTCAGTTTCTCCTCATTGAAGATTATATTAGCTGTAGGTTTTTCATATATGGACTTTATTATGTTAACATACATTCCATTTATCTCTACTTTGAGGGATTTTTTTTTAAATCAAGAATGGATGTTGTACATTGTCAAATGCTTTTACTGCATCTATTGAAATGATCATATAGTTCTTATCTTTTCTTGTTGATGTGATGTATCACACTGATGATTTGTGACTATCGAACCACCCTTGCATCCCAGGAATAAATCCCACTTGATTGTGGTAAAGGGTTTTGTGTTTTTTTTTTTTTTTTGGTTTGTTTGTTTGTTTGTTTTAAATCTGTTGTTGGATTTGGTCAGCTAGTATTTTGTTGAGGATTTTTGGATCTATGTTCATCAGCAATATTAGCCTGTAGTTCTCTTTTCTGTAGTGTCTTTATCTGGTTTTGGTATCGGGGTAATGCTGGCCTCATAAGATGACTTTGGAAGCTTTGCTTCTTCTTTTATTTTTTTGAATAGTTTGAGAAGAATAGGTATTAACTGTTCTTTAAAGGTTTGGTAGAATTCATCTGTGAAGCAGTCTGATCCTGGACTTTTGTTTGTTGGAAGGTTTTTTGGGTTGTTTTTGTTTTTTATTACTAATTCAATTTCATTGCTAGTAATTGGTCTGTTCAAACTTTCTATTTTTTTCTTGTTCAGTTTTAGAAGTTTATATATTTCTAGTAATTTTTCAGTTTTTCTAGGTTGTTCAATTTGTTGGCATATAATTTTTCATAATATTATAATCCTTTGAATTTCTGTGATGTCAGTTGTTTCTCCTTTCATTTATGATTTTGTTTATTTGAGTCATGTCTTTTTTTTTTTTTTTTTTTTTTTTTTTTTTTGAGGAGTCTGGCTAAAGGTATATTTATTTTGTTGATTCTTTCAAAGAACCAGCTCCTGGTTTCTTTGATCTGTTCTACTGTGTTTTTCAGTTTCTATTTTGGGATAGAAGAGAGTGGCATGATATATTCAAAGTGTTATAAGGGGAAAAAAAAACCCTGCAACCAAGAATACTCTACCCATCAAGGCTATCATTCAGAATAGAAGGAGAAATAAAGAATTTCTCAGGCAAACAAAAATTAAAGGAATTCATGATCACTAAACCAGCCCCACAGGAAGTGCTAAAGGGAACAAACTGAGTGGAGAGAAAAAACATAAGCAGGAGTAAAAAGAGTAGAAAGCAGAGAAGCAATAAAACTAAATGTATCTATAAAAATCAGTCATGGTGGGTGCCTGCGTGGCTCAGTCAGTTCAGTGGCCAGCTCGATTTTGGCTCAGGTCATGATCTCGGGGTTGTGGGATTGAGCCCTGCATGCTTAAAATTCTCTCTCTGTCCCTCTCCACCCTCACATGCTCTCTCTCTTTCTCTCTCTCGTAAAAGATAGATAGATAGATAGATAGATAGATAGATAGATAGATGATAAAACCAAGTGTATGTGGACAGGGTGGCTATTTTCCTTTTGTGATAATGATGGGAAAAATATTTGACGCTGCCAGCCATTTGTTGTATCAGCCAGTTCCTTCCTGGCCTATACAGTTGTTTTGTTTTGTTTTTTCCTCCAAAATAGAAGACTCCAATATTTATCCTACAAGCAAGGAAGAAACTGAACAAACTATATCAGAGCTCAAATAGTATACATGATTTCATTCTGAAATCCTATAGTTGCACTTTGGACAATCTTATGGGAAGAGTATTTTGATGGAACTATGATTTTTAATTGGGTAAATTTATATCCTTTATTAGAATGAAATAAAAGGGAGAAGACCTTTTGCCACATTTCTGATGAAATGTTCAAAAGAAAAATAAATGCTTTTTTTTTTTGTAAAATATTTTTAGGAGAAAGAGAGTGAATGGAGGCAATTAGACAATAGAAATAGTTGGGTGAAACATTTAAACACTGAAATATTAACAACTAAATTAGAATTGAAAATATTCTCTATCTGGAGGAGTTTTTTTTCTGACTTTTCTAGATTACCTCAGCATTTACCTAGAGAGCATTTCTCAATTAAAATATTGTCTACAGAAAAGGGTCAATTTTACGTCTCATCAATTTCACATGTACTAATCACAAAATGCAATTTTAAGGTGATTATAAGCAATTTTATGTAAAAAATAGTAATAGAACCTTTTTGAAGACATATGTTTTTCCTCCCCAAAATTTTTCATTGACATGGAATTAGAAACAGATGCAACTGAAAAGGTTGCAAATATATTAAAACAATGATTATTCTGCCTACATCATTATTAATGTTCAGATAATAATTATATTTAAGTTTTTTTTCTTTGCTTTAATGTACTTGGATAAATGTATGGTTTTTTGTTTTTGTTTGTTTGTTTGTCGTTTAAGAAAAGTTTTCAAACCCTTCTTCCAGTCATATTTAGGAATTCCCTGGACATGTCTTATAAATGCTGGTATAAGTTGATACTCCCAGGGTCCTGCTGAAACTGTGTTTTCTGCCAGTGTCCACCACTATTCCATCAGGTACATGCCTCTGCCAGGTACTACTGTTTCTTGGTAGCTTGGTAGAAACCATGATGTCATGGTATTAGTCAGGCAGTGGTGTCCTGTAGCACAGACTAGGGTGCTGCTTGGCAGTCCCCAGGGGCTCCCATGAGTATGGTGGTTTCCTTTGTCTTGACCATGACAAAGCTGACCATCAGGTCAGAGGAAAAGTGGGGGAGATGTGTTCTCTCTCTCCTTTGTCATATACTTTTTTAGATGGTCTTAAAGCAGTGTGACTTGTGCTTTTTTGATTTGCAGGGTTTTTAATGAATTTAGTTTTTAAGTTTTTGTTTGGTGTCTGTTTCTAGAATGTGCCTGAGGACTTTCATGGGGCAGAGTATACCACAGTATACCCACAAACTTCCGTCTGGCATTTAGAATCAGCCTTTCTTTCAATTTGTCCCCTCCCAGGAGACACTTCTGGTCCCCTACAAACAAATACTTGTCAAGTCATCCCTTCAAGTTGACCAGACATTTCCAGATCTGTCTCAGACTCATCAGTGGTATAACTTGAGTTGTTTCCCAGGAGACTCCTAGTTCCCTTGCACATGGTCTTCTCTCAAACCTGTCTGAACAACTAAAGTCTGAATTCCCTCAGCGGGCACAGCCTAGACTGAAGTTGAGAATTCATTATATAATGAACTTAACAAGTAACAAAATGTTTTGAGCAGCTCTTTATTTTGAGGGCATTCAACAAATATGTATTAGGTATCTACAATTGGACAAACGTAGTGTTCATTGTCAAGTATATAAAGATTTCCAAGCTGCGGTCCTCATCTTCAAGGAATCCAGCTTAGCAGACAGATACATATTAATGTGTAACTATAATTCATTGTGATAAGTTATAACAAGATATGTGAAGCACAGTGATAACATTATAACAGCAGGGGTGATATGCATATGCACACAGAGATGGAGATATGAAGATTTCTGGCGTGCAGAGGTATGCTTATGGTTGGGGTGGGTGGAGAGGAAGAGTTAAAACTGATGGTGTGGAATGTAGATTGAAGGGTGGGCATAAACCAAATATAAATGCTGTGTCCCATGCTGAAAATCTTCAACAGTTTAGAATAGCTGGAAGATGTTTAACGTGGCAGAGACTTGATCCTATGTGTTTTAGAGAAATGACTTATTGGAGGGGGCATGTATGGATTAGATTGTACTTGTTACTCAACAGAATGGAGACAAAGAGATAAATGAAGAGAGAGTATTGCAATTGTCTAGACAGGAGTTGATGAATAGTGCAAAATGGAGATAGAGAGGATATTTCAGGAGGATATTTCCATTATTTAGGAGGGAGAACAAGCAGGACTCAGTAACTGGATCTGGGCATTCTGTGAGAGAGAGGCAGTAGTCTATGAAGACTCGTGGATGACATTCTTAAAACTACTTGAAACAGGAAATGCAGGATAGGAAAAATTTTAGGGAGGAAAAAGAATGCATTTTCTGTTATAAATGACTAAAGGAGAGAACATGGATAGCAAAAGGAGATTAAAATGCAGTGGAAAAAAATGGAAGAGACAGGAGAAGTGAACATGGACAGACAGGAAAAAGCAAAAAAAAAAAAATGTAAGAGAAAATCATAAACAGTTGCAGAGTGATACCTAGGTTTATATTTGAGAAGTAATTCTGTTTTCAGTTCTTTGTAGTATGACATCTAAAAGCAATGCCATTTTATTTTTGCAACTATAGGCATTGCTCTTGTTGCTGTTTTTTTTATTCATCATTACAAGATGAATATGGTAAATATTTGTTCTCCGAATTGGAGAAAAGTGAAAAATGGTATGGGAAAGGAAAACAAAAGAAAACAGAGACCACGCCTGGTTATCTTCAGTAAACTCTGTCTGTCAACCATGCCAGCACTTGCAAAGGAATTTTTATCTTTAAGATTAGGATTCCATAAAAACCAACAAATTTTCACTGGATTCATATTCAGTTAAGAGGAGGTGGAAAGGGGCGCCTGGGTGGCACAGCGGTTAAGCGTCTGCCTTCGGCCCAGGGCGTGATCCTGGCGTTATGGGATCGAGCCCCGCATCAGGCTCCTCTGCTATGAGCCTGCTTCTTCCTCTCCCACTCCTCCTGCTTGTGTTCCCTCTCTCGCTGGCTGTCTCTATCTCTGTCAAATAAATAAATAAAATCTTTAAAAAAAAAAAAAAAAGAGGAGGTGGAAAGATGGGATACATCTTATGGCTGTTTTTTAGTTTCTTTCATGGACTGAATAGGTAGCCAGAGCTACTTGTACAGGCATAAATAAGACATAGAATAATGGGGTTGGAAAGAACTCATGTAGATTATTTTCTAACCACTGCTTCCATAATTTTTTCCACATGAGAAAATAATTACACAGGCTTGCCTGGCCAAGTGTTCTTAAATTCACAGAGCTGTTTGGTGGGATGGTAAGGTTGATTTTGGAGTGAATATATAACAAATCTAAATCAACAAACTAAGAATTATTTATGAAGAATTGGGTCTTCCTTTGTTCAGGGAATACAAACCTCGCCAAACCGCTTACTTTACCAAAATAAGTATTTTTTAAATATTGAAGAAAGGTAAAAATTGAATTTTTGTCTTATAAGATCACTGTGTACCGAAATATTCTCTATGAATTTTGTAATTACCAAGGGCAGATATATCTTGAAATATGATTTATATTAGAATATCCAATAAAATCCAATTGATTCTCAGTTCCTGGAACTGTGGCTTCAGGTTTGATCAATGCAGAGTAAAGGATCAGTAATTAAACAATAACGATTTTTTTCAAGTGGAGGTAGTTAATATTATTGTAAATTGCTTTGCTGTGAGTAGGCTCAGGCTCTTAATGATTTTGTAGATGATTTTGGGAACAAAATCAAGCTTTCAATTACATTATTATTTCAGGCCTTGTATATGGCGTTTAAAGAAAGGCATCTAAGTGTATCACAGAAAAGGTGTGTGACAACCTGAGAATTACTTTATTAACTTGTGAGATAGCCTCTTCAGATACATAAGAGCCTTTTGATTATTTTGATCATTCACCTGCCAATTTTCATGAGGTGTACACAGAAAGCAGACAGTTGTGCTGGGCAGAAGAATAAAAACAGACAAGAAATGAACAAGCCTTCAACCACATTGCTCTTCAACACAGCAAATACTGTGGATTTTTATTCTAGTGGCTTGGAAACAGTGGGGGACCATATCCTTAGCTATAGTCACCCATAGGTAGGGATTTCTTTCTTCATTTTGTGACTCTCTGCAGATGTTGGTCTGAAATGTGTAGGTTATGATGCTATGAGAAAGGCCTTAATGGTTCAATGGTGGTCAGCTTGCTCTGGAGGGAAGATTGACTTAATCAGTTAGTGACATACTCTCTTCTCACACTATGATCCATATGTTCTCTGAACCTTGTGTGGGGAAGATTTAAGCAAGTCTTGACAATTCAGCACCCCTGAACTCTGCTGACCACAAAGAATGATGTGGTAAAGAATGGGAAAATCAGTGAAAATCGTGCTCCAGTAGCCCAAACAAGAGAATCTCTAGTGGTTTATACCATCTTTTCAGCCTGACCATCTACAAAGAAAGGATGGGGTGCAGTGTGGTAGTTCAGATAGTTTTTATGCACAATCTCCATGAACTTAACAAAATATAATGGCGTCTGGTAGGCCATGTATTCCACACAATTAGTATAGAACTAGTTATCACCATTTGAAATTTGGTATGAAACGTGGAGTTACTGTTAGATACTTATTTACCACAGTTCTTTTTCTTTAATGGTGCTATACAATCAATATATCAGTATGGATTTTCAAAATTTACTTACTTTGTAATGTAATTTAATGCATAAGTAGTGCTTGGATACCTCTGGAGGATTTTGTAGAGAATCCCAGATATCAAATAATTTCACAAATACTTAAGTATATTTCTCTAATACATGATGACTTTTTAAAATACGTGATGACACAGTAATGTTAACACATCCAACATATTGAACATTTATTTCTCAATATTGTTAAATACCCAGTTTATGTTCTATTTTCCCTCATTGTCTTAAAAATATCTTTTTGTATGTTGTTGGAATCAGGATTTGACATTTGTTCATTTTATCTCTTAAGTTCCTTCTCCTTTTTATTTTCCTTTTACTCTATAACAGTTTTCTTTGTTTTCTTCCTTCCATTTACTTGTTGAACATGCTAGATCATTTGTCTAGTAGAATTTCTCAAGTTTTGGATTTAGCTGATTATGTCTTCTGGTGTCTTTAACGTGTTACTATTTCTATATTTCCTGAACTTCCTGTAAATTAGATTATATGTAGATGTTTGATTAAATTAAGTTCCTTTAAAAAATGCTGTATTCTTACTGTACTACACGAGGAGGTACATATATACTGCTGTTGCTTTTTAATAAGATTGATAAGTAGGTTCAGGTGGTGTCCGCCTGATCCCTCCATTTTAATTCCCCAAATACCTTTCACCTAATGGTTTTAGTGGCCATTGGTGATTGTTCCTAAAATCCATGATCTTGATAGGAATCGAATTCTAACACTGCCATTTGTCTTGCAATTATTAGTTCTTTTTTTTTTTTTTTAAGATTTTATTTATTTATTTGACAGAGATAGAGACAGCCAGCAAAGGAGGGAACACAAGCAGGGGGAGTGGGAGAGGAAGAAGCAGGCTCATAGCAGAGGAGCCTGATGTGGGGCTCGATCCCACAACGCCAGGATCACGCCCTGAGCCGAAGGCAGACGCTTAACCGCTGTGCCACCCAGGCGCCCCCTGCAATTATTAGTTCTGATTCTTCTATAAAGAAGATCTTTCCCTGATAACCATTTGATCATCCTGAAATATGATCCACGTGGGAAGACAGGATAATGACAGATTGTTTCCATTGATTGCTCCATTGAGCATAATGAGTTGATGCCCTAGCAACATTTAAAGGTGACCAATTAAGTCTTATTTATTATAAGATATCTTATTTATTGTGTATATCATTACGAACTTACTGTATATTAATATATGAACTTATATAACATATTATTTATAAGTATACAAAAATATATAAAATGTTTGATATGCTTCAGGGTACTGGAGTCATTATTCTTTTTTTGGCTGCTCAAATTGCCCCATCTTTGGTCAGTGGGAATGATTGCCTATATTCTTTTAACATGACCCCAGTTGTTTTTCATAGTCTCTTTACTTTCAGGTACAAGCAAGATATTATAAGCTTAATTTGACATTTCCTTTTCCAGACCTGAAATCAACTATTTCTCCAAATTCTCTGGTTTCTTTAAGTGGGTAATGGTATTTAGAAACCAAAATATGGACACTGAAGGTTTTCATTGCCATTGGATTGTTATAGTTCTTAGGCCTTTTAGTGGACTGAGCTAGGAAATAGAAATATTTTGTAAAGAGAAAAATAAATTATGAGTAAACTAATATTAAGTTCAAATTAATTTATGTAACATTATTTTTAGTATTATATTTTAATTTATCTATTGTGCTTTTGACTATCTGTTTGCGTTTTTAGTGTTTTTAGTAGTTTCTCTAGGGCTCAAAAATACTTAATTTTTACAGTGTGCTTGGAATCAGTATTTTACCACTTTAATTGGAATGTAGAAGAAGCCTTACTACTTTATAGGTCCCTTTCTGCTACCAATGTGTTATATATCTACAAACACTAAACATCAAAACAATGTTATAGCTTCTGGTTTCAACTATCAACATATTTTAAGGTGCTGAATAGAAGAAAAATGGTTATATATATATATATATATATATATATATATATCTCACTTAATTATATATCTTGCAGTCATTCTATAACCACTTATAAAGACTTTCCTTATTCCTTTTTAAGACTGTATAGTGCTCCATTGTATGAACTTACCATGATCTCTTAACTAGTCTCTTATTGGTGGACATATGCATTATTTTGGGGCTTTGATTATTATTAATCAATATAGATTTTAAACCAAACTTTCTTATTCATTTTACTTGGGAAAATGAAATATAGTGAGAAGTCTTCACAGTGTTTTTTATAACCCAAATTATTTTAGGTTTCACATGTAGTTTATAGCCAGTGCTGTAAATCTCTTAGTTGTAATTCTTAGACTCATTACAGATGCAGTAAGACTAAGATATTTGAATGCTGGGATTTGCTCACGGGCACTGTCTTTAATGGTAGGCCACTCCTGGTAATGATGATTTATGAATAGCTTGGATTCCTTAAGCAGTTTCCCTACCGGTATTGTCGGAAAGGCTAGAAAGCTCTCAGGTTTTCAGCACTGAATTAGTAGCAGAAAAATAAGAAATAGGGCATTTAAGAGATAAAATGCCACAGGT
Source organism: Ursus arctos (assembly GCF_023065955.2). Lineage (NCBI taxonomy): Eukaryota > Metazoa > Chordata > Mammalia > Carnivora > Ursidae > Ursus > Ursus arctos. The sequence goes on from NW_026623053.1 coordinate 19,611,874, forward strand.
AATGATAATGATTAGTAGTAGTGAGGTTAGTCCACAAACTGGAGTTTAGTAATATGGATATCGGATGGGAAGAAAACTGAGATCCATTGAAGAAGTCACTACAAGAGGCAATGTACAGCAAAGGATGGGAAACTAGAAAACAGAAGGACTGGGATAAGATAAAGACAGCCATTTCAAATGTGTTTGATCCTACCCCCATGGGCATATTTCAGTTGGTGTTAAAGGGACAGCCCAACATTTGGTGGTTTCTACCTATCTATCTCTAGTTTAAATGTAAGCTGATTTGAAAAATAGGTTAATTTTTCTATTGTATCAGTCTGAAGATGTGGATCAGAGGATTTTTCCCCCAACTCATTTCTTTTATAACATCAGTACTTCTAATATAGGAAATAGTATAATCTAGGATTCCAGGGGCATATGGTTCAGGGTTTTTACACTTAGTATTGCTCTCTTAGGTGGTAGACAAACATGTAGAAATAATATTTGAACATGACTCCATCATAGTCTACATAATGACATAATTAAGAGCATCATAAGATATCATGAGAAAAAAGGCCCCTAAGAAACTTGTGATGAGCACAAATTTTTAAATACCTAGCAACAGAAGTAGTTGTGGGTCATCTTGACTCCTATAGTGATGGAAGAGATTCAGTTGTCAATTTTTGCTGGATTCTGATCCTTAGGTGACATTATTTTTGAGCAATGTCTATGCCTCCACATTTTGAACTTTAACAGTTAAGAACAATTCTAACCTTAAACTTGATTTTGGAGTTTTACAGTTAAGAACAGTTCTAACCATAAACTTGAAATATTTCTGATAAGATTCCGATTTGTATTAACTATAATATAGCTTGAGAACTGACACCTTTAACTGCTTTCCATTTTGGAAGTGTCTAATGATTCTATTTTCTACCATGAAGTAATTCAGCCATGTCTTCCTTAGCTAAAGAAAATAAAATGATAAAAACTTAAGTAGTCTAAGGAAAGCCTGAAATTCCTACTTTGCTCTTAGAGTAGAGTATATTATAGATGCATATATGGAATCTTGCTTGGATAAATACTGGTAGTACTAATACGGTGGCACTGAAATGTCATCCTGGCATTTTGCTTTTATCACATGAATGTACAAATTTGTTTTTCTGGACGTCAGTTTCAATTCATCCACTGTGGTGCCATATTTGTATTCTTAGAAATTCAGATTATTTTGAAGTGTTGAGAAGTTCAGGTGCACAGAATTTCCAAGCTGAAGATGGTCAACTTGACATAAATGTTAAAAGGTGATGATCCTTTAGTAACATCCTTTAAGTGTCTGGTTTTGGTGAAGGAGTTGGGGAAAAGGGATGGATATTTACTGAACATTCTCTGTATGACAGGTAATCTGTTAAATACTTCACATATATATCTTATATAATAGAGCTCTATGGGTAGACATTACTATATTAATTTGTAAACCAGAAAAGTAGAATTCCAAAAGTCTAAATAACTTAGGGTCACACAGACCTTAAGTGGTAGGATAAATCTTTGAACTTAGTTTTGTTGACTTGGGCTTCTCCCACCATGCTTCACCAAATCCCTTACTTACTCGGGTAGGATTAGTCTTTAAAAGACCTGGCCCCCAGTAGGAGTGATAATATGCTTATTAATAGGTGTTGGATATGGGTGTTGTATAAGGGCCTTATTAATGTATTTGCAGGTGTACTTGTAGTATCCATAAATCCCACTTCAACCAGTGCATTTGATGTGGTTTTTTAGTATATGTGGCTGATTGAAACACTCTATTTGCTGAAATACTATTTTTCTTAGAGTAAAATACATACATTTAATTTTTCTAGTAAATTGTTATAGTAGCTAAATACAGAATAACCCTGGTTTCTTTTCACAAATTAAAATCCCAAGATGTTTATAATGTAAGCAAAAATGAGAAATTTTAGAACTCTAATCGTGGCATCCTTATGACTTTGATTATCCTGTGACAGAAAAAATGTGCCTAAGGATTCCTTAGGCTCATCAGACATCAGGATGATGGTGGGGTGGGGAAAGGGCAGGTTTTAGGTTAAGTGATGCAAGTTCTCCAAGCCTTGACTAGGTTTAAATAAGACAAACTTGAAATAGAGGATCAGATGATTTAGATATTAACTCTTCCCATCTCTGGAACTCTTTGCCGTCTCCAATAACAAGAAATAGAGCTTCAAATCTTAGAGCTCCATGGGAAGCCAGGCAGGTGGTTCTACTATGTTGTATTTTCCAAGCTTGCTTTAATATGCCTCAAGTGAATGAATAACTGTGGACACCCAGGAAGCCCAGGTGGCTATCATTGATATTAAAATAATTCATTTTATTATACCTTCTCATTCTGAATCAAGGATGAGGCACCAAAAGTCTGTAAGACCTAGGAGTGCAAGGAAAGGTCTGAAAGAGGATTTTTTTTATCTTGCCCATTGAATTCCAAAATATAGGTATCTGTCTTCTTTTAAGCACCTGGATGTGTGCAGCTTAATGTAATTGACCTCATGCATGTTGTGAAGAAAATTAAAAACCCTATCTCATGCTGGGGGCTATAAGTTTTCATCAACAACTTGGACTTGGCCTGAAGGTCAACTCTTACCACCTGAAAACAGATCTATTTATTTCCCAAAGTGCTACTTAGAACACTAGTCCTATAAGATATTTGTGGAAAAAAATTTCCATAGTGTAATTAAAGTTTGGGAAACACCATATATCTACCTATTAGATTTTTTTAGAAGATTTTTATTTATTTGTTTGAGAGAGAGATTGCAGAAAGAGAGAGAGAGAGCGCGTGTGCGCGCCAGAGTGGGGGGAGGGGCAGAGGTACAGGGAGAAGCAGACCCCCCACTGAGCAGGGAGCCCACCCCGAGGGGCTGGATCCCAGGACCCCAGGATCATGATCTGAGCTGAAGGCAGGCACTTAACTGACTGAGCCATCCCAGAATCCCTACCTATTTAATAATTATAATACACATTAGTGTATTAAATAAGGTTTCTGATAATTCAAATAGTAAATGGGAAAAAACAACAAAAATTGTGTAACTTTTCTTGATAGTCATTTTAATGGGAATCTCCTCCCTATCAAAGTTTCACAGAACTAGTGATTAAAGCAGTGTGTTTTTGGCATAAGGATAGGCAAATAGACCAATGGAATAGAATAGAGTCCAGTAATAGACCCTCATTGTAATTTATAACAAAGATGACACTGCAGTGCAGTGGACAAAGTATGATCTTTTCAATAAAAGGTACTGGGTCAATTAGATATCTCTAGGAAGAAAAAAAAAATGAACCTTTCTTCACATTTACATATGAAAGATAAAACAATTTGGCTCTGGGGGGAAAAGATAGGAAGTTATCTTCCTGACATGAAGGAAAAGTTTTCTTGACACATAAAGAAAAAAGATGGTAAAAAGTCTACATTTAAAGTAAGGACTCTGTTCATGAAAGGACACCACTAAGAAACTAAAGAAGAGAGCTGGAGAGTTGGAGAAGATATTTTTACTATATATATCTGACAAAAGACTCATGTATAAAATATGTATAAAATTGCTACAAATCCCTATCAAAAAGCCAGAATTGAATAGAAAAAATGGACAAATGATTTGAATAGTCATGTTAGAGGAGAGGATATTTAAGTGGCCATTAGAGATGAAAATGTGCTCAAATTCATTAGTCATCAGGAAAATATAAATTAAAACCATAGCATGATTACAAAGGAGTGGCTAAAATAAAAACAGAAAATGCCAAGTGTGTCAAGGATATAGAGTGGTGGCAACGCTCATCCACTATTGGCAGGAGTGTAAAATTAGAATGACCACTTGGGAAAGCTGGTTGGCAGTAATCGTTAAAGCTGAAAATGTGCTTATCTTATGAGCCAGCATTTCCACACCTAGATTATATATCTAACAAAAATTCACATATATGTTCACCAAAAGACATGCACTATAGAATGTTCATAGCAGCATTATTTGTAAGGACTCCTAAACTGGAAACGTACAAATGTTTATCAACAGTAGAATGAATAAAGTGTGATAAGTTCATATAATGGACTACAATACAGCAATGATAATAAACAAACTATAAATACAGAATAACATAATAAATTTCACAAATACAATATTGAGATATAACAGGCAGACATGAAAGAGTACATATTGGGTGGGGCGCCTGGGTGGCGCAGTCGTTAAGCGTCTGCCTTTGGCTCAGGGCGTGATTCCGGCGTTCTGGGATCGAAACCCCACATCAGGCTCCTCCGCTAGGAGCCTGCTTCTTCCTCTCCCACTCCCCCTGATAGTGTTCCCTCTCTCGTTGGCTGTCTCTGTCAAATAAATAAATAAAAATCTTAAAAAAAAAAAAGGAGTACATATTGGGTGATTCCATTTATATAAAGTTTTTAAACAGGCAAACTAATCTATGCTGTTAGATATCAGAACAATGGTTACTACGGAAGGGGGCTTAAAGAGGCTTCTGGGTGCTAATAATGTTTTGATCTGGGTGTTGGTTTCACTTTGTGAAAATTCATTGAACAATATATTTATGATTCATGTGTTTTCTTGAACATTTGACATACTAAAATAAAAAGTATGCTAAAAATGTGGACCTATAAAACACAAAATTACTAAATAAAAGATTCTTAGATCTGGGCTTCCAAGGAACACACTTTTGGAAATGCCGACCTATTCCACATTGCTATTGATAGGTATTGTTCAAGTCATATTTTTTTTTATTGAAATAAGACCAGATGAAATGATATTCAAGGGAAGACATAAATGGACATTTTCCCCCAAGTAATGTTTGAATTTGTCATTATTTATGTATTGAAGATAGTGAAGCACTGAGTGGTAGTGGTAAATGATTAAAGAAATCATTTAATGAGCATTTGAAAAGTAATGAGAGAAATAGATGCAATTTAATTATATAAATATTAAAACAAGATCAAACACATAGGTTTTTAATTTGGAGCAATAGAAAAATATCAACTTTCAATAACTTTGTAAGAAATATATAAAAAGTATTCTGCAGCAAACAGCAATTTTGTGGATTTTTGTAATTAAATCATTTTTATACTTTAGGTTTTCATTTATCGCTGACATGTAAGAGTTAATATGCAATCATACTAGCTTATACAATATTGTCCCTTTTCCCACTTCTTTAATATGTGTTTTACCATTTCAGAGACATTTTTTATGACAGAGTGTGTGCCTGGATCTTTGTGTAAATGCTTTTCTCTTAACGCTAATTTAATAATTAAATCACTTCCTCTGGAATGTTGAAATGCCAAATGTCCAGTTTCTCTGCTTCCACAGTCTTCATCCTCTTGACAGCCAACAGTTGCTCTAAATGTTTGACATTCAGAAATTGGAGAGAATAGGTCAGGACTGTGGCGAGTTGGTTTGCATTTTAAGTAAGCTGTGAGTGAAGAGAGTGGAAGGAGATGTGTCCAGTGGTAATTTCTCTTAGTTATTTTTTGTGACTGCCTTAAGATTTGTGTTTGTTTTTCCAGAGGAAATAAAAACTAGACTGGTTGTTCTTATCCCGATTTTACTTTTCTTGTAGTAATCCCTTTGGAAAATTATAGGAATCTGAAAGTCTGGCTATTCAAAAATTATATATTGTATTTTTAGTCAAATGAGATCATTATACTTATTGCCATGATGCATGTTTTTAGAGAATTAGAATCATTGAGTATGACTTTGGATTTTTTTTTTTGTGATAACAGATTTATAATATTCATGTTTAGATTTCCTTTTATATAGCAGACTTACACTTTGAAAGTATCTAATATTTATAGCTAGTCCTTTTTACTCAGGTTTACAAGAGAAGGATTCCTTAGAATATTCAAATATTAATCCAATCACAAATCTTATGTTAGCCAATCATTTTACTTTTCTCTTCAATAGAAATGTTTGCCTTATATTTTGATGAATGTGTTTGCTATCATTTCACCACATGTATTTTCTTCTCTTTACCTGATGTGGAAAATGCAAATGATGCCAATAAAATGATCAAAAGGTAGAGAAGGAAAGAGGAGCAGCAGCAATATTAGTGACAGCAGCAACAGATTAGGCAAAATTAGCAAAATTATCTAAATAACCAAGTCACAGGTCAAATCTCATATAGGGACCTCCGTGGGAAATTACACTTGTGTTGCTGTACTGAAATCTTATGCTCATAAATATTATTAAAGATGGGGGAATTTCTATCCTTTGTGATTGACTTCCTGAGCCAGCAGCAGGTAACTGGTGGAGTCTGAGCCTGTGCTGACAACTTCCTGAACACACAGGAAAATGGCTGTGGAGTGACTGCAGGGTGATGTCCATGAGCTGGTACCACCTGGGGTGCTTAATGGTGCCACCAGTTTGGGGTATCATGACAATGTGCAACGGAGGAGAGATGTCTAGGGCTTTTAGGATGAATGTTGTTCAGGCCTCAATGTCTACGATTCTTTTTTTTTTTTTTTTTTTTAAAGATTTTATTTATTTATTTGACAGAGAGAGAGACAGCCAGCGAGAGAGGGAACACAAGCTGGGGGAGTGGGAGAGGAAGAAGCAGGCTTCCCAGTGGAGCAGGGAGCCTGATGTGGGGCTTAATCCCAGGACCCTGAGATCACGCCCGGAGCCGAAGGCAGATGCTTAACTACTGATCCGCCCAGGCTCCCCTCAATGGCTACGATTCTTAACGATTCCATAGTACATTTGGATCTTGATATCAAAACTTTATTGGGGGATGTCAGTTATGCTTATGTATATATTCGTAGCTCAGTTAAAACCATTGTCTTATGAATATACTTTTTTTAAGGCATTGTGTTCAGTTGTTTGCAAGCAAGTATGCTTGTCATTTTCGTAGAGGGTTCATAAAGGAGCCCTCTAAGCATTGTTTTTTATGATGATTTGAATAGACCCTGTTGGAATATTACAATCAAAATTCTGATGTGTGGAATGGAAAAAGTCAGTTAAGGAATTTTTCTTAAGAAACTCTTTTAGTGGGGACATCCCTTCTAGTTGGATGTTTGTCAAATAATTTTAGTCTATTTGGTAATCTCAAAAGCACAGAGGTTCAAGACTCCTGAATCAGTGCAAACAATCTTTATAATAAATCCTTGATGATTAAATATTTTAAAAAGCTATTGTGTTAAGTTTTCACATCTCAAACTTTTTCTTGGTATTTTGGTTTACATTGCACACTAACAGTCTGTCAGGCTAGTGTATACTATGAACTGGCTCATTATCAACATTATTTCATTGCTAAAGATAGATAGATATTAATATGATATTGCAGCCAGCCTTGTCTATGTTACAGTTAGCCTGCAGTTGATCATGGAATTGCAAATGTCACGAATCAGGCCTACCTCCTGCCCCCCAATTTATTGTTAAACGTTTATTGGGGGCGCCTGGGTGGCTCAGTTGTTAAGCGTCTGCCTTTGGCCTAGGTCATGATCCCAGGGTCCTGGGATCGAGCCCCACGTCGGGGTCCCTGCTCAGCGGGAAGCCTGCTTCTCCCTCTCCCTCTCCCCCTGCTTGTGTTCCCTCTCTCACTGTGTCTCTCTCTGCCAAATAAATAAATAAAATCTTAAAACAAAACAAAAAACGTTTATCAATAAGTACATGTTGGGTATAATACAGCATGGTTTTGAAGTTGCTTATCTAGGATAAAATTCTACTTCTGCTCTCTCATTCTGGCAAATTATTAAACTTTCTTAATTTCCCATTTTCTTTCTACAAAAAAAGGAGTATTGTGAAAATCAAATTAACTAATGCACAAAACACTTGGGACAGGATTTTAATGTATTTTTGAATCCTTTCTCCACTCTCCTGCTAAGATTAATCCTAGAATCTGGTGTGAGAATGATGTAAAATGAAGGTTCTACAACTGTGGATAGAGGAGAAGGGCCAGAAGTTGGGCACTAGGAAAGAAGTTCTGTATTAGGGATGGCCTATCTGAAATAGTTACTCTCAAGATCTGTCCAGGGGAAGTGAAGAAAAAATCCTCGGAAGCAGAAGCCCTTATAGTACCTCGGCAGAGGCAGGCATAGCCCTAAGTCTGTTGTAAGAGAGCTGTGCTGAGTTGGAGTAACAAGCCTAAGCCTGGAGAGTGGGAAACCCTTGGGTGTGTGGACTGAGCCCTGGGTGAGATATTAGAGTGATGGACCCTGCAGTATTCCAGCAAGGACCGTACTTGGTCCTTCTGGTCAAGACAACTCCTCCTCCAGTTCCATGATTTTAGGCAGTAAGAGAAGTGGATGGAGGCTGCAAAATACACTGTCCCAGATTTGGTAGGAGAAAAATCAGGACAGTTTCCACACACATTATGTCAGAGCAAATGTGGTCTGGAAAGAGCTTCTCACATTAAGCAAAATCAAAATAAAACAAACAAAAAATCGTAATTATGGCAAACAACCCAAAACAAACATACAAAATCTCTATAAACATAACAAGAGGAAAGAGAAAAAGAAACTAATATACAAAACACAGAAAGGACCCAGTCTAAAAGAAAATGTTACCCAGTAAAGCACATTCCTGTTGATTTACTCCATAGAGAAACTTACTGAAAACATGAATTTATGACGAGCAGGGCTCAAAGATAAGATGATTAAAGAACAGAATGGGATGAAAAGAGACATTGCTGATGTAAGAATACAGATTGAGACCCAAAACAACACTATTGCAGATCTAATAAATACAAAGATTTCTCAAAGAAGTGTTCATATTTTTGATTTCATATTTTTCCTTCCAAAGAAGAGGCTGGTTCTATAGTCACATAATCATTTTCATTTGCTTTTACAAAGACTTGAACAAAATGGAAAAGATGAAGGTATAGCTCTTCAACAAAGTGACTCCAAACTGCCGGTGGCCTCTAGAAATGTCTTTTTCAGTGCAGCAATGAAATTGTTTTTATAAATCTCCCTGGTTTAATAAAGGAAAAGAGTAGTTCTAGGATTAGTGCAGCTTGGAAAAAATTCTCATCTTCCTCAACTTTTGGTTAACAATGTGTAACAGGATGGTGAATGAGACTTTTCTTATTTTGGAATTTTTGCTCTAACGCCACAATAGAAAACAAATGACTGCTTCCATATTCTACAGAGAGCCATCCGTAAGCCATGAGATCTGTCCTTTGTATTCTATTAAGAGATAGCATAGACTAAAAAACAATTTTTATCTATTTATTTATAAAGATTTTGTTAGAGAGAGAGAGCATGCACACAAGCAGGGGAAACAGCAGGCAGAGGGAGAAGCAGGCTCCCTGCTGATCTAGGAGCCCAATGTGGGGCTCCATCCCAGGACCCTGGGATCATGACCCGAGCTGAAGGCAGATGCTGAACCGACTGAGCCTTCCAGGTATCCCCTAAAAAACAGTTTTTAAAGACATAAAAATAATTTTAAAACAAATTATATGAAATCACATAAAATAGATGAAGGAGGTCGAAAGGTACAAAATTACAGTTTTAAAATAAATAAGTCCTGGGGATGTAATGTACAGCATGGTGACTCTAGTTAATACTGCATTGCATATTTGAAAGTTGCTAAAAGAGTAGATCTTAAAAGTTCTTATCACAAGAAAAAAAGGTTTTTAAAAAATATTTGAGAGAGAGAGAGCATGCAAGCAGGGGGAAGGGTAGAGGGAGAGAGAGAATCCTGAGGCAGACTCCCCACTGAGCACAGAGCCCAACCAGCTGGGGGGGAGCACTAGATCCCCAGGACCCTGAGATCATGACCTGATCCGAAATCGAGAGTCGGCAGCTTAACTCACTGAAACACCCAGAAGTCCCAGGAAAAAAAGTTTTTTTAAACTATTTGGTGATGAACGTTAACTAGACTGAGTGTGGTGATCATTTCACAATATATATAAATATTGAATTATTGTGTTGTACACCTGAAGCTAATATAATGTTATATGCTAATTATATCTCAATAAAAGAAAAAAAAAACAAATCACATGAAACGAGACAGCTGAATTGGACCTGCCAATCCAACCATCCCCCTCCCCTAGTAGTTATCAGCAAAGGTTTTGAGCTTCAAGGATATTCAGTGTGCTTTTGAGTTTTTTTCTTAAGATTTTATTTGTCAGAGAGAGAGGGCGTGAATGCCCGTGCACAAGCATGGGGAGCTGCAGGCAGCAGGATCCCTGCTAAGCAAGGAGCCCAGTTCGGGATTCGATCCTAGGATCCTGGGATCATGACCCAAGCTGAAGGCGGCCGCTTAACCGACTGAGCCACCCAGGCATGCCTGCTTTTGAGCTCTTGATCAGGCAAGGAGTACTGTGGCTTTTCACTCATGGTAACAATCCCCTCACAAACTAAGAAAGTGGTGTTAAAGAAAATACCTCATAGGAATTGGGGGTGCTTGTGAGAGGATACCATTGGTATCTCAGTCCTGGATTGGATGTCTGTTCCTATGGCAGCCTTGCAGATCTGCTCCACAGTTATGTAAGAAGCTGTGAGGCAAACCGAGAGCAACTACAGGGAGGAAGGGAGCAGCAGGTGAGAAGCTTGTGCATGCATTGTTGAGGGCACGAGGACATGGAATTTTATTACATAGGGCTGCTGATGCAAAGGAACCACTGTGCTCCATTGTGGGTGAAGGCATTTGAGACAGGGTTGGAAGCACTGAGTCAGAGCCAACGTTCCACAGGTGAAGGCAATGCAGTGGGGAGGTAGCCTCAGAGAGACACCGATAGACTTCACCTGTGCTCTCCTTAATAAAGCAAGTAGTTCAGCGCCCGCCACAGAGTATGTTTTCGGCTGAGAGAAGGCTGCAGTTGCCTGGGGTAGGTAACAGTATTTTGGGCATTTTTCTCCAGGCTCTGCTTTCTGCTTCAACAAAGCAAGAGCTAGAACTAGAAAAGGGAGGAGGGAAAATACAAAGAGGCTGAGTTAGGAGAGGAGAGTGTTTATTGAAGTCTTAAATTTGGGTGGGTTTGAAACAGAGACTCTGGCTCAAACTTTTTTTAAGAGGTAGGAAAAGGAGGTTCAAAGGGTAGGTCTCATGTTGGGACTCCACTGAATTCAGGCTGTTGATATCAACACTGGTTATGCCATAAAAATGCTACAATAGGCATTGTATAGGCTGCTAATTTTATCTTCTGGTATGAGTGATACATTTATGGTTAGAAACCATATGATGTTTTTAATAGTCTTGAGTTAAACCTCAGGCCAGAGATGATTGACTATATAATACTAATGACACAGGAAAGCATTTAACAACATCTTTAGTGCTAATGACTCTCTTTGAAATAAGAAATGCAGATTTCACTTGTAATTCTTTGAGAATTATCACATTATTCACGTTTTTAAATCACATTAACTCTGATGTTAAGCCCCACTTTTCAAGGACATGAGTAAGTAAGTATTGGTCATGTTTTGGGATTTTTTTTTTTTTTTAATCTACATACCTAAAATTTCCAAAATTCCTATAAAATGTACCGCTGTTCTTCCAAAGCACTGTTCTCTCCCCAGAGCCACAGAATACTTTTGGGTCCTGGGTTTTTGTTTGCTTTAAGCAAGGGAAGTCCACTAAAAAACTTTTGCTTGACCTGCTATGGGACTGGGGCTGTTTTATGTATTACTGGTCTGGTAACTTTTGCTGATTTTCCCCATTCTTTTTAGCTGTGCTGGTAAAAGTGGAGAGTCTGATACATGCACCCAGTTTCTGCTGCCACCCCTCTAAGTCTTGTTTTCCATATATATCATCCCTTTGGGGAAATATTCCGAATGTTACCTCCTAAATATGCCTTCCTTCCTGTTACAATGAAGGGGATGTTGACGCTATCAGCCTTTTCTTATTAATTCACCACGTTACACAAGCAGTGCTTCTGGAATCCTTGACTGATAATAATGAATAGGTAAGAGGGAGAAAAATGGAGGAAAAAAGTAGGATGAAAAAGAAAAAAACACAGGTAAAATAAAAACTGAAAATAAGGAGTGGTAGAGTGATATCAGAAGTTGCTTTTTAATTTGTCTGGTGTGGAACTGGCATTTCTGGGCCATCCCGCTCTGTGGTTTTCTGGTTTGCATAATTGAATGGCTGTCATTGAAAGGATGTATGAATGGCGTTACTATGATTATATAACAGAGTCTAAGCAGCTCACTGTTGTGTAAAAGTGAATGAACACTGCATTTTACTAAACTGTTACCCTGCTTTGACAGCTGTTATGCTGCGATAAATGATTGCAGAATTAATTGAAGAGGTTATTATACTATTAAAATCTATTTCCACTGAGCAGTAATAAGGAGAATTCATTGTCAGTGAGTGTCCACCATTCAGTGATGGGAAATTTCTCTTCTGTAGTCGATGTATTGTTTTTGAAACACATCTCTATTAGACCACCTATTAGAACTTAATTTAAAGAGGTACTAACTTTTTATCTTTCCATTGAAGGACCAGATTGTCATGAAAGGGTCAAGATCTCCCCATTTTAAGCCTTCCTTTCCTTTCAGTACTCTCATACGGTCTCATTTTCCCCCAGTAAGTGATCAACTGATTCCGTTACAGCTGAGTTGAATCTTCCAATTCATTGCTGTTAAGTTTCTTCAGGTATGTAGAAAAGCTCCTTATAAAAAAGCCCTCGGAAACCAGTTTCTGTTGAAAGATAATGTCGTCTTTTCTGCATTGTTAAAGGAGTAACTATTCCTATTAAATGCTGTTCCATCAAGTATGTTATAAACATTCCCATGAGCTCACCTCTATTCCAGAATATCTGGAAACTCTTGGAGGAAAACTTTAACTTTCTTTTACGTATACTCCTTAGATAAGGGAAATTGTGATACAGCCAGTAGGATTCTTCATGACCTTGTGAATTCACTTTGGGTAGTTTGGACAATGAGCCAGATTCTTCCATCATCCAGCAGGAAGAGCTACACCTAAACTTAATAGCCCATGTGCCTGGTAGTTACCTTTCCTTTGTCAGTAGGGGCTGTACCGGAAGACATGGTCTCCAGGTGGTGGGCACTTACTCTTCTCAGGCAACTCCTGTTAAATAGCTGGTACGCCAAAAGATTGTTCTAGTATTTGTCCTGTAAGAAGGGAGATCAAATACACCTGAAACCAATGGAACTATACTCAAGAGATCGTGGGAGTGGGGGCTCGAATCCTTCCCCTGGAGTGTGAATGCGTTCTGCATGTGCAGCAGAGCACACTGGTTCTTGTTCACTTTTCTGAGGGATGATGGTAGGATGAGAGACTGGGGTCTTCTCTTTTTTTGACCTGAGTTTCTCTAGTAAAGCCTATGTGGTGCTGTAGAATCAAGGGATCCCCCTTGCAAGGCATAAATCCACTGTATATTGATTCTTGTGAATTATGTGAGGTACTATTTTACTCTTCTGTTCTCTGAGGAGGAATTTCGCCTAAACATGCCTCGTCTTTCACTCGACTCCTCCTTGCTCTCTCCAGTTCTGGTTGATTTAATTATCTGGCTGACAGGAAACCGCATTGATCCAAATTTATCAGTTGTCAGAAGTGAAGCTATCAATAGGCCTAAATGAAAGGAACTTTTTTTCTTTTTTCTTTTTTAACTCCTCTCTCCACTCTGGAAGAAAGGAAACAGTGACTTGTGCACATGTTTTGCCCTACAGACTCAAACTTCCCTGTGGATTGTCTGTAGGGCTGGTTTTGGAGGGCAGGGGGTTTTCAGGCCTGGTCACTTCTCACATTAAGCTGTATCTTCCAGCTTAGCCGTTACCAGTGACAGTATCTTGGACTCCCATTTGCTTGTACATGTCTTATTTTTCAGCTGGTTCAGAACACAGGGGAAAGGGATGGCACTGATTGGGCCTCTTTGGACTCCAACATCTCCAGCAGGGAGCTATTGAAGGCTTGAAGCACTGCATAGAGTTCTGCTCTATTGCACAGGTACTCCTAATTTACTTTTAGTTAAAAGGTGGTGTTGTAGGGAGAGAGACTTTAGATTCCAAATTCCAAATGTTTGCAACTGAGCATTGGGATCTGAATTTGAAGAGGACACCTCACTAGAGAAACTTTCCTTCCAGCTCAATAAAGAAGCTAATAGACCTTTGCTTGTGGCCAAATGCTTTGCTTACCCCCATTCTCATTGTGGCAAAGGTGTCTAGCTAGGAATGGAATAATATTTTCTGTAAAGTACACAGTCCTAGGTATTTCATAACTCTATCCTGGCTGTTGAGTGCTTAAATGGCTTTAGAAGTCTCTATGGAGATAAATCGTATTTTAAAGAAGTAATCAGGCATGCAAATTCTAGCATTTAAAAGTCTAAGTCAAAATTGTATGACACTATAAATATGCCATAAATGCATGGTGTGATAAGTTGGTTTGTTGGGTGTAGGGAGTTTAGGTAGAAGAACAAATTCTAGTTAAGATTACTTGATGTTGGAAATAGCCTCATAAAGGATTTAAATCTAAAGTGGGTATGTCTGTACTAGTCTGGACACAGCTTCTTTGTGCATTATTAGGCCTCAATGGGTGATTATGTATAACTATACTCTGAATTTTGGAAAATGTATTTGGTGTTAGAAATAGTGAATAAACAGGAACTTATTTTTTAAGTTTTTTAATTCTAATTCCAGTATAACTAGTGCTCATTAGTTTCAGGTGCACAACGTAGTGATTCAGCATTTCTACACATTACTTCCAGGCCCATCATGATGAGTGTACTTTTTTTTTTCCTATAAAATGTTCCCTTTCAAACTCTTAAATTCTAGTTAACGTGTAACGTAATAGTCGTTTCAGTAGAGTTTAGTGATTCATCACTTACATATAACACGCAGTGCTCCTCATAAGTGCCCTCCTTAATACCCATCACCCACTTAGCTCATCCCTTACTCACCTCCCTCCATCAACCCTGTTTGTTCCCCATCGTTAGGAGTTTATGATTTACTTCCCTTTTTTTCTTAAATTCCACATAGGAGTGAAATCATATGGGATTGGTCTTTCTTTGACTGACTTATTTCACTTAGCATAATACACTCTAGCTCCAAACACGTTTTTGTAAATGGCAAGATTTCATTCTTTCTGATCACTGAGTAGATTCCATTATATATATATATATATATATATATATATATATATATATATATGTATTTATATATAAATATATTATATATATTATATATATATATATAATATACACACACACGTATACCACATCCTCTTTATCCATTCATCAGTCGATGGACATTTGGGCTCTTTCCATAGTTTGGCTGTTAATGCTGCTGTAAACATCAGGGTGCATATACCCCTTCAAATCTGTAGTTTTGTGTCCTTTGGGTAAATACTTAGTAATGCAATTGCTGGGCCATAGGGTAGTTGTATTTGTAAGTTTTGAGGAACCTCCATACTGTTTTCCAGAGTGGCTGCACCAGTTTGCATTCCCACCAACAGTGTGAGAGGGTTCCTCTTTCTCCTGGTCCTCTCCAACATCTGTTGTTTCCTGTCTTGTTAATTTTAGCCATGTGTGAGGTGGTATCAATAAGTGTGCTCTTTAATCCTCATCACCTATTTCTCCACATCTTTGTCAATGCTTGTTGTTTCTTATGTTTTTGATTAGCCATTCTGACAGATGTGAGGTGATAGCTCATTGTGGTTTCAGTTTGCATTTCCCTGATAAGTGATGTTGGGCATCTTTTCATGTGTCTGTTGGCCATTTGTATGTTGTCTTTGGAGGAATGTCTGTTCATGTCTTGCCATTTTTTAATTGAATTATTTTGGGGTTGTTGAGTTGTATCCATTCTTTGTATCACTACTAATGAAGAGGTACTTTCTAAAAGTGGAGTGGGCCACGCGTTCTATCTTGTCAGCCTAACTGGAGACTGCTAGAAAAAAAGTGATTTCTTAGTTTACTAGAATTGCCTTTCTCCCCCTCCCTCCTCCGCCCTTGTACCTGGGTGTCAATATGGATACATCTGCTTATCCTTTTTAGGTTCTGGATAAGTATCTTCTATAAGGAATACAATTGTCATGTCTAAGAAATGATTCAGCCTAGTATTTATTGAAAGGATTCAGATATATCTATTGAACAACTGAATGAAACCGCAAGCATAAGATTGGTCACAACCACATAGAAAAGTGGTTTATCATTCCTAGGAGCTGTGGAATCTAGATGTGTGACAAGAATGACAGAGATGCAACTCAAGCATGGACAGATGTCCAATCTAGAAAGAGACATACCTACACCCACACTACACCCCCTGTGCCTACTTTGTTAAGAGTTGGTCTATGTCACACCACTTTCTTTGAAAATTCTTGTAGAATTTTATTACCATAACCTTGTTTGTGAGAAGCCTTCTTTTTCTGTGCTTCTTCAAGCAGACTTCTAGTGGTCTTCCTAGTGTGAGGAGGGTTTAATAAAGATATGGGAAGAAATATTTTGACATTTTAGTATCTTCTATTATTAGCAAACTGACATTTTGGTTTATAAATAAACTTGGGGTTTTCAACTATCTGGTTTTTAACTGAAGTACTATATTTAAGATTTCCATTTGGAAAATACATTGAGAAAATGCCAGCTGTGTAAATGTCTCCCCCCCCCTCCCCCAGTCAAGTATATTAGTGTTATTCTCTGACCTGCATTAAGTATTTCCGCTCTTTCTCAAGGTCTGAAAAATATGCTACAAAGAGGCTGCCACTGGGCTAAGAGCATTTGAGTCTTAAGATGCCTCTGTGGAGCAATGCATACCAAGTAGGCAGGCCATGAGGAGTCCTGCAGAAATGCTGAGTAGTTCCTTCCTCTGAATGTGCAATTTGGGGCATTGTTATTCTTCGCCTAAGGTTTACTTTCTGCTCTTTCTAAATGATCTTTTAGGTAAGGGCTATTTGGAAACTTAAAATGCTTGATCACTTTAATCAATAGCTTAAAGAATTAATACTAACATTTCTTAGAGAAAGAAATGTAAAACTTTTCAGCAGGAAATTTACATTCCCTTTGTGCGAGGGCTTTTTCTCCCCCCAGTAAATGTAGTCAATAAATTTATCTCTGAAAGCACAAATGCGTATGCCAGAACCGTCAAACATCTGGTGAAGTGGTTTTTTTTTTTTTTTTTTTTCCCCCCGTTGTTGTTGAGAAAAGCCAAAATCTAATGCTTTGAGGTTGGCAAACTATGAGAAATCTTTTGAAATGGAATCGATTTTTTTTTTTTTTTGGGTGATAGGAAAAAAAAAAACCTTTCAAATTTTGTTCTTTCTTTTAAAAAGAGATTGGATACTCATTTTGCAAATGTGCTAAACTGGTTAAGTCTATTTCAATTCCTATGTTAAAAGCTCTATAAAGTAAGGATTATATATAATCTAAACTAATAAATGTGACAGATTGAATATTACCCCAGAAGAGGGCTCCTTTAGATCTTAAGATTAGAGGCAAATGAATTTTTGAAAATGTTATAACTTTTATCAGTTTTTTAAAGGAGGAAGTATATGGTCATTGATAAATGTTGCATGGTAAATGTGTACATACTTTGTCAACAGATGTTAAGTATATGTATATTTAATACTTCTAATAGCCTTTGGTATCTAAAATAGCCCCCTTTGCATTTTCTAATCATTAACTTTTCAGAGAATTGAATTCTAATTAAGTAAACATTTTTGTGCGAGCAAATGAACTATACGCTGAAGAAAAAAAAATCTTTGCTTTTCTCTTCCCTTGCTCCTTTTGCCCTTCTTCCTCTACTCTTTTCCTTTTCCCCTTCCTCCCCTTCTTTCTCCTTCCCTTTTTCCCTTTGACACATAATTTTCATATCTATCATGTTAGGCACTGGGGAAACACAGGTGAATGTCTTCAAGGAACTTATAATTCATTGAGAAAAAGTACTAGTTATTCAAAAACCAATGCGATAAGCAACCGTGCATGAAAAGCAGAGGGAGAGATATTGATGAGTATTAAGGCAGTTCCCATACTTAGAGCAACACCATCTGAAGCTGGAATACTTTGAAGAATAGAAATTTGTCAGTGACTTGGTGAGGGGCAAAAAGATCACCCTGTGTGTGTGTTTAAAAAAAAAAAAATTGGAAACAAGATAGTGGACTTCAAGTAGTTCTTTTGGGTTCAAACTCAGGTGGTGGAATGTGGGAGATTGGGCTGGATACGTAGACGTGGGCTAGATTTAAAAAGGTCTTTTGCTTAGTAAAGGATTTAGACTTAATCCTACTGTATGGGGGGGTTAGCATACGTTTTCCTGCAATAAGTCAGGTAGTAAATGCTTCAGACCTTATGGGGCATAAATCTCTGTAGCATGAAAGCAGCCACAGATAATATGTGAACAAGCATGGTTATATTCTAATAAAACTTTTATAAACATGGAAATTTGAATTTTCTGTAATTTCTACTGGTCATAAAATATTTTTAGTATGGGGGGAGGGGACAATTCTTGCTCGCAGACTATACAAGAACAGACTGCAAGGCTGGATTTGGCCCATGGGCTATACTTAGATTGCTGACCTCTGCTATGGTAGATGATGAACCATCATTGAAGAGTTCTAATTAGGAAGGACATAGGATCTTATCTGCATTCTAGAAAGGTCTCTCCAGTGCAACATTCTCTAAATCATGCTCTGAGAAACCATGCTAGAATTCACTCTGGGCAAAAAGATCCCCAAAGCAAATCTTAGGAAATGCTGTATGTTGTATTGTTCTCTTAGAGATTCACAATGCTATTGGGGTATTAAAGGCTCTGAGAAGGGTCGCAGAGAACAACTTGTTTAAATTTTTTGTTGACTCAGTGTTCATTACATTTATATATGGAAACTTCAGTGAAACATGATTTAGGAAGTGCTATTTTACTGGCCATTATATTAATGAAGTTCAGTAAAGATCATCAAGATCAACTAAGCAGAAATCTGTTGTAATACTCATGGGAAAAATGAAACCAGGCAGTAATGAGAGGGTAAAAACTTCATTACTATCAAGGGAACACAATTTCCAGAGGAGAAAGACTAATTTTAAGTATTTTTCTATTAAATAGGAAACATTTGAAGAAATATGGCTTTATACACAGTATAAAAAATACATTTTAGAAAACAGCAACAAACAAAATGAAGTAAAGAATATTTGAGTACTTAAAATAGGAAATCCAGAGTCAAAATTTATGCTACCAAGTCCAATGGGGTAGATGCTGTCATTCCCACATGGTCAAATGAAGATGCTTGGGGATTGCCTTAATATTGTTCCAATGTCCAAGAAAGACTAAGAAAAGGATTTATTAAAATCCTTTCAATGACTACATCAACTAGGGTTCTTGGTTCCCAGGAGCAGAAATTGACTGGATAACGTAAAGTTGAAAGGATACCTACTAGAAATATGGTAGATAGCTAATAGACTTCAAGGGAAGGTGGAGAGCCTGAATCTGAAAACAGTGACTACAGACAGCAGAAACCAAATCTGGGTCACATGATGCCGCTAGAACAGTCTTGTTAAATGCTACAGCTGGGAGCATGTCCACTGCTGATGGACTGCTGTAGTTAGGCCCCACTTGTAATGGTCTTTTGCTATTGCCAGCTCCACCTGACTTATTTCTGACTTACCCTGTGCCTTCACATTCCTTCCCCGAGATAAAGCCCTGGGGAAGAATATCAGATAATCTGACTGGCTGAGCCTACTTTCCATATCTATATCCTGGATGCTAGGGATAAATCTCTCCTTCCTTAAACTTTCATGGTTAGAAGTAGGATACTGGATTCTATCAGTGTTATAACCAATTGAAAATTCAATAGATAGGAGTATGTGTCGCCTGTCCCCAAAATGAAAAATATCCACCCTGAAGACCAAGAAAGGGAACTCCTTGTGAATAATATCTTTATCTGAAGTATGATATTCTCATTACTGTGCAGACTAACTTACATTAGCTGGATTACAGCACTGAGAGAATAAGCCAACATTAAATGAAACTTCCAAGTGTAACTGTGATTTGGTAAACTTGAACCTTTGGGATGCAGAATTAGAACAGCCTTAGTTTTTAATGAATAGGGTTCAGTGATCTTCTAAATCCCAGAGAATTCAAACAGTGACTATCTAAAATCTTTCTGATGATCTCAACACATTTTCTTGAAAAGAACATGAGCTAAAATCTAAGTGCTACATATTTTTCTGTAGATTGAAAAATGTCTTTTGTCAAAATCCCTAAATCTTTAGAACATAATATTGATGATTGGGATACTTTTAAACCGTTTTTATGCCACCATTTGGTTCCCATACTGTTTAAGAGTAGAGTATTAAGAATATTTCACCCTGTTCACTGGAAGTTGTAAGTTAATGTTTTCATTGCTTGCTGAGGGTTTTTTTTTTCCCCCCTTCTGGAATCTCGGAAGGGGAATTTGGCTATAAACTACCAAAATTGGTAAAATATAGGTACATGATAAACTTACTTAGGTGAGTGAGTTATCTTCCCTAGAGCTTTATTTCAAGATGTAATAATTCAAAATCTAGTAACTTTTATTTATTTATTTTTTTGGCTCTTTGGATGGTGATAGCCATCTGTTAGTTTCTATTTGTTTTAGAATAGATTACTGAAGAGGACATGTTTGGTCCTTCACAATAGAAATATAGACAGAATTCTGTTGGAGAAGAGGTATAGGGACATGCTTATATCTTTCCCACTTGCCCTTACATAGCAGGTTAGAAATATGTGAAACAGCTAATTTGGCATCCATAAGCTCAGTTGCACTCAATAATCAACTACTGGTAAGCATGACCTCTGTTCCCTACCTAATCTCTAATGCACAGCTCTGATCTCTAGAAACGTTATACAAAAGTTATATAATTTTTGAGGGTAGATTAATATGCCTGAATTACTTTTAGGACCTGTTAACAACCAAATACTCAGTCCACTCCCTAACTCATCTACTGAGTGATTTGCTATAGCACTGAAAACACAAGTTTGTTTTTGTTTTAAAGATTTTATTTGAGAGAGAGCAGTGAGCCAGATGGGAGGGAGAGAGGGACAGGGAGAAGCAGACTCCCCACTGAGCAGGGAGCCCGATGAGGGCCTGGATCCCAGGATCAGGATCTGAGATGAAGGCAGACGCTTAACCAACTAAGCCACCCAGGCACCCCAAGAACACAAGTTTGATAAGACTTTTAAAGGGGTTTCATGCTATCTTCTAACAGATGTGCTAAAGAATAAAAAAAATTGTAAATTGTATTAAACATTTTACATTAGTTACACAGGTGGTGATAATTCTAGGGACAGTAAATATACATTTCTAGGGTTACATTTTAAGTCACACAGATGCTTATCTACTGCACAGTATTTGCAGAGCATGCTGCTGAGTATAGATTAACGTGAATTAGTAGATAACTTTGTTTTCAAATATCTTAATCGAATGAGGAGATAGCTTATCCTTTGAGCATACTATCTTGTACAATCTCTAGGCTGGAAGAGTGTAAATAATGACTGGTTCTTCCCTCTCTCTTCTTCATTCTTCCCTTAAACCCTACCCCCACCTCCTTGCTTTCACTGTACCAGGCTCTGGGACTAAACCTATTAGTTCATCACCTTATCCTCAGGTTTCTGTCTTTCCAGAAACCCTACCTCCCTTTCTTCTTCTATTCCCTATGCTTTAAGAAAGCAAGCCAGGAATAATAATAGGGAGAGGTGATAAATGTTCCAAAATTTTTCAAGATCCTTACAAATTCCATATAAAAGAGTAACTAGAAATCTTATTGACTGCTCCTTAGTTATATTTCTTAGTGAGGGAATTAAATAGCCCTTACTTCCTTTAGGTAATGCAATTGGGGATTCAGGAGTGAGGGAAGAGATGAGCTCTCTCTTGAACATGGAATTAAGTGAACTAGTAGGGGTCCCCCTCCATTAAGGGGATGGTTTTCTTTTCTGAGGACTTCTATACCAGGTGACTTCAATTCCCTTGCTTCACAAAGAATTAACAATTCTAAGAACTCCCTCACAAGACCTTCTTGCCAGATTATACTAGTACCTTTGCCTTATTCAGTGGGCTTGGTTCAAAGTAGTTTTTGTGTGTTTTTAAAAATTAAATCAAAGGGGTGTCTGGGTGGCTCAGTTGTTAAGTGGCTGCCTTCGGCCCAGGACGTGATCCCAGGGTTCTGGGATCAAGCCCTGCATCAGGCTCCCTGCTCTGCTGGGAACCTGCTTCTTCCTCTCTCACTCCCCCTGCTTGTGTTCTCTCTCTCTCTCTCTGGCTGTGTCTCTCTGTCAAATAAATAAAATCTTAGAAAAAAAAAATCCACATTTACAAAATAGGGATTCATTACAAAAGTTTAAATAAAAAAAAGTGACATGACTTTAAAAAATTGAGTTCTGAAGGCATTCTGGGAGAGTAGTTCTATACCACATTTTCCTATAGCAGGGTCATTGGGAGGAATACAGCCTTCTAAACTGAATAGTGAGAGGGGAAGCACTCCCATAGGCATGCTTTGCATATGCTTGTCAAGCAAAAAGATACTTACAGACGATGGCAGAACTCCAGAATGTTCTTCTAAAGGTAACATCTATGTAAATTAGAATTGTCTATTCATTTAATTACATAAAGACTAAAGAGGTTTTCTGTACATTAGATTTTTAGCTTAAAATGTTATGACTTAAAATACCACATAGATATACAGGGAGTTCACTCTGGCCAACATTGGGGCAGGGGCACCTCAGAGGTAGGCAGACATCATCCAGATGGATGATGATCGTCTGGCCTCACATATGTACAACCTCATGTTGTGCTCCTCGGTGACTTACATTTTTAAGGGTAGCTAATGCTTTCCAGAGTGATGTGGGAAGGTCACTTTAGAAGACTTCAAACTTTAGTGTAGTGCTACCTCCTTTCAATTTACTTCCTCCTTTTTTTAAAAAAAGGATTAATAATTCTAATCCACTTTGACTTTGGTTATTTGTAATTATTTGGAATGAATAACTTAAGATAAATAAAACAGTCAATTCTATCATATAAATTATTTTTTGGTGCACTAAAGCAGAAATCAGAATACTTGCATTTTGGCCCTAACTCTTCTTCCGTCAACCTGGGCCACTTTGATGTTTTTGAGATGGAATATAAATAAGAAAAAATGTTTCTTGCCTGCTTGGGAAATTAATCCCCTTGAAACTCAGTTTTATCATTTACAAAGTGGGACTAATAGCTACTCATCCTGTCTCCTGGAATTGTGATGTGCATGCAATCAAGTAACAAACGCTCTGTCAATTGTAAAATATCTACTGTATGGTACTGTGGTCATTTACACTACTGCCTTTGTTGTGTTGCCCAAGAAACAAATGCTGAGGTGGGATTTGTGTAGAATTTGTTGTGCAGTTCTCTTAGCAGCAGGTCCTGTGAGAATGAAGAAGCCAGGATTGAGCAGGGAAAGAAATTGAACAACGATGAAGTTTCAAACAGCTGTAGCAAAGGCTTCAGCCAATCACAGGGGAGCACTGAATGTTCTTTTAATGTTGGTCTGAAATAAGGCAAGGTGTCCAGATTTTGTACTCCTCAACCAACTTGTCATTCAATGTGGGCTGTCCTGGGGGATGGGATAATCTTGAGTGAACCAATTCCTATGAGTAGATAAAAAAGTCTCCAAGGAAGGACTCAGCAGTGAACCTTCAGTGGCAAACCTTACCAGAAGCTGGGGTAAGGAGTTCCTGGGTCCTGAAGGGAGTATCTTGATTGTGTACCATAGCATCCATCACAGTGTAATGCTCAATCTACTTGATCTGTGTAATAAGTTTACTTCATCCGAGATCAACTCTTCCAAAATTCTAATTGGTGGTCTTTAGTGAGGGAAATTTACAAAAGGAAATATAGAGATGTACTTTAGCCTCAGCTACTGCATCTTGTGTCAGGACTATGCAAACAAAACACCCCAGATCATCCTTTTCTACTATTAATTCTAGATTCTTTATATCCTTACTTTATACTTTATATCCTAACACCTCTACTGGTCAGTTGGCTTACATGGTAGAGTAACCCAGACTGTCCCTGAGTGTGCTTTTCTGGGAGTACCTCCTTTACTTGCCCATTTACTGTCAAAATTGGGCAAGGGAGTACTAACAGGTATCCAGTGCATTATGTGAATGCCAAGCATGTTCTTTTCTGCCTCTGGTAACTGTAGCCTGGATGATCAGAATATATTACCCCTACCAGGATCCTGACTCCTTTCCTTGCCTGTTGGTGTTCTGACACAAACCACAGATACTGGACAGCAGATGTAGCTTAAAACCTGGGGCGCCTGGGTGGCACAGCGGTTGGGCGTCTGCCTTCGGCTCAGGGCGTGATCCCGGCGTTGTGGGATCGAGCCCCGCATCAGGCTCCTCTGCTATGAGCCTGCTTCTTCCTCTCCCACTCCCCCTGCTTGTGTTCCCTCTCTCTCTGGCTGTCTCTATCTCTGTCAAATAAATAAATAAAATCTTTAAAACAAACAAACAAAACTTAATGTAACACTTTTCCTATACCTGGCTAGAAGCAGGACCTATAGGTCCACAGATACTAGAGTTGTAGCACAAGAAGCACGACTTACCCCAAATATGTCCCTGGGAATGATGGTGAGTGGGGTAATTTCTGCTTGTCTCTTGTTCTATTGACTGTTTTCCAAGAGTTGGGAACATAGCAACACAATGGTCATTGACTTGGTGGCATACCTGCATCCTGGATGCTGGGTCCATGTCTTATAGGGTATTTTTTCCCGGATGATACCTCAGATACTCCTGCCAAAGGCTCTTTCATTGTTTTATCAAGCCTTCAGTTTCTGGGTGGTATAGTGTGATAGAATCAGTAGATTTTGGGGGGCATAGGCCTTTCTTTTTCCATAAAGTGGGTTCCTTAGTCTGAGGTGGTTATTTGGCCTGGTTTGTCAGTGGACCAGACTAGAAATCTTAGAATCCACCATGGTAGGGGATAAAAAGGGCTGAGAAGTGGGTATGGTAGGGGATAAAAAGGGCTGAGAAGTGGGTATGGTAGGGGATAAAAAGGGCTGAGAAGTGGGTATGTTAGTGTGGATATGCTATGCAAAGTCAAACAAACAACCAAACAACAAAAAACACCAAACCTCACCAGCCCACTATATTCCTGCAAGAGGCCCCGGAAGACACCTATTCACCAAAGAAATGAAATATTCTAGTGAAAAGGTGACTGGCATCACTGAGAAGCTCTCCTCTCTGTAGTCCAGAACTGATGGTAGGCAGTGCTGTTAAAGAACTGGGCTTCTTGATAGTAGTGGGGATAACAGGATCTTGTAATAACAGACTGAGTAAATGACAGTTGTTTGGTGTGGCTGTGGATGCAAATTTGTCTTGAGGGGGTAGGACCTTAGGCAAGGAAGCAGCCTCACCGTCCGCACCATTGTATATTAAGTTGGTTGCTTAAGTTTGAACCCATTCTAAAATCACAATATTTTTGATCCCCCTCCCCCAAAGTTTTATGTATATGATGTCATACTTTTATTTTGTGTATCCCTTGACTGATCTTTATAAATACAATTTATTTTTACTGCCTTTGTGCTTTACCCTCAATACTGGTTTTGTAAGTGATTAATTTTATTATGTTTGTATTTATCTGTGAAATTTCTTCCTTTCCTAATTTTCTT
This sequence comes from Ursus arctos, assembly GCF_023065955.2. Lineage (NCBI taxonomy): Eukaryota > Metazoa > Chordata > Mammalia > Carnivora > Ursidae > Ursus > Ursus arctos. The sequence continues at coordinate 19,637,374 of NW_026623053.1, forward strand.
TTCTTGATTATGGCCTCCCCCAGCGCACACACAAAAAAAAAAAAAAAAAAAAAAAAAAAAAAAAAAAAAAATCCGTCTGACTTTTCTTTTAGGGCTGATTTAGTAGTGATGAACTCCTTTTAAGTTTTTTTCTGGAAATTTTTTGTTTTTGTTTTGTTTTTTTATCTCTCCTTCTGTTCTGAATGATAGCCTTGCTGAGTAGAGTATTTTTGGTTACAGGATTTTTTCCTTATAGCACTACGAATATATCATACTCTTCCTTCTGGCCTGCAAAGTTTCTGCTGAAAAATCAGCTGATAGCCTTATGGGATTTCCTTTATATGTAACGGTTTTGTCTTGCTTTTAAAATTTTATTACTACTTTTTGCCATTTATGTGTCTTGCTGTGAACCTGCTTGTGTTGGCTTTTTTTGGGGGGTGATTCTCTGTGTCTCCTGGGTCTGGATTCTTTCCTTCCCCAGATTCTGGAAGTTTTCAGCTATTATTTCTTCAAATCCATTTTCTGCCCCCCTTTTCTCTCTCTTCTCCTTCTGGGATCTCTGTAATGTGAATGTTACTACACTTGATGTCTCAGAGTTCCCTTAACCTATTCTCATTTTTATTTATTTATTTATTTTTTTTTGCTGTTCAGCTCAATTGCTTTCCATTATCTTGTCTTCCAGTTCACTAATCCTTTCTTCTGCATCTTCTAATATGCTATTCCCTCTAGTGTATTTTTAATTTGTTGTTCTTTATTTCTGGTTCTTTTTTTTATATATTCTATCTCTTGAAGTTCTTACACAGATCCTCTACTGTTTCTTCAAGTCCAACTTTATGACCATTACTTCCAGTTTTCAGGCATATTGCTTATTTGTTTCATTTAGCTCTTTTGCTGTGGTTTTGTCCTATTCCTTCATTTGGGACATATTCCTCTATCTTCTCATTTTGTCTGTTTCTGTGTATTAGGAAAGTCATCTACATTTCCTGGTCTTGAAAGTAATGGCCTTATGAAGAGGAGGTCCTGTGATGCCCTGTAGTGCATATTCCCTGTTCACCAGAGCCAGGTGCTTCAGGGTTGTGTGTGCCTTACTGTTATGGCTGAGCTGTGTTTGCTTTCAGTCCAGTTGGCTGCATTTGCCCACTTTGCCTGTTGTGGGCAGGGTTTGGTCACTGTGCTACTACGGGGCAAGACTGGGGCCACTGTAGGCTTATAGTTGGTCAGTGTCAGCTGTTCAACCAGATGCCTGCATTTAGCCTGTTTGCTGGGGCTGTGGTCACATGGAACTACAGGGCACTCTTCCTATGTTTCCTGAGGGGTTTTCGTTGGTGGGTACAGCCTGCAGTTAAACCAGTAGTACTGACTTTCAGGGTGCTTTTCTTGCCTTGTCCCGTGAATGGCTTTTACTGGTGGGTGGGGCTGGGAGTCAGATCAGATGTCTGCCTCCAGCCCATTTCTGGGGCAGCAGTGGAAGTGATGTGTGTGGTGGTTCTCCCCAGGGCAGGAGACACTTTGGAGTGGTGCTGGTCCCTGCCAGGGTTGCTTGTAGATGTGACGCAGCAGGAGCTGCTTTAAAAGTACTCATGCGGAGTGGAATGGGTTGAATGGGGCAAATCCACAGGAGAATGTTGGGGAGGGGAGAGGCAGGGTACACAGTATTAGCAAGATTGGTGGAGGGTGTTTTCCCTGGTTCCCACAAGGGTCTGGCTATCTTGGTTGGGGGTGGGGAAGATGGCACTTGCCAACTCTTGTTCTTGGAGAAGTCTGGTGATCCCTGCTTCTCTAGTGCACATTCTGAGATTAGTAAATAAAAGTCCTGCTTTTCAAACTGCTGCTTCTATGCCGTATCTCAGTGGGGTTGTTATGTTGGTTCTTTAAGGATGGGGACTCGTTTCTTATTGCCCTTCAGCTCTCCCATAGTTCAAGCCTCACAGATTTTAAAAACTTACAAAGTTAAGCCCCAGTGTTTTGTCAAAGCCACATGTTATGAGAACTTGTCTTCCCAGCACAGGTCCCAGTGTCTGGGGTGCCTGTGTGAGGTCTGCTTCTCTACCTTCTCTGCTTTTGGTGTACTTCTTTTCATGGTTAGTCTAACTGGGAGTGTGGGTCCCATATCTCCTGCCCTTTTTGATTTAGTCTCTGCTCTAGAATTAACTGTAGAATGTTTGTTCTGCTACTCCTTGAGTTGTTTTCAGGGTTAGTTACACCAATGTGTTACGTAGATGTGTCTGTGAGACGAGGTGAGCTTAGGATCTTCCTACTTTGCCATTTTCCCAGAAGCCAAGGAAGCACCATTTGGATGAGGGTAGTTCGGAGGGAAAGACTCAGCTGTGAGGTATGAGCAGTCAACAGATGAAACTTTCAGCAGCTGGGTAAATAGGGCCTTGGTTGAGAATGGGGGGATTTGCATAGCCTAGCATGTACTTCAGCCTTCAGAGACAGATGGGCAATGCTAATTTTTTTATAACCAAAGTCTGATAATGATACATCTAGTACATAGAGAACATAGACTATTTGAGGTGCTTAGCACCAAGAGAGCATTTAGTATAATAAATTCTTGCATTGCCTCTTGGAAACCTAGTTAAAGCCTAATTGTTTTGTGTACAATTTAAATCAGAAAAATGTAACAGTTTTAAGTAAAGGATAATAATTAAAGGTGGGATAATAAATAAAAGTGGCAAGCTGGTGCAGCCACTCTGGAAAACAGTGTGGAGTTTCCTCAAAAATTTGAGAATAGAGCTACCCTACAACCCAGCAATTGCACTACTGGGTATTTACCCCAAAGATAAAAATGGACTGATCTGAAGGGGCACCTGCACCCCAATGTTTATAGCAGCAATGCACAATAGCCAAACTATGGAAAGAGCCCAGATGTCCATCGACAGATGAATGTATAAGGAAGATGTATAAGGAAGATGTGTATATATACATACACACACACACACACACACACATAGTGGAATATTACTCAGCTACTAAAGAAAAAATCTTGCCATTTGCAATGATGTGGATGGAACTAGAGGATATTATGCTAAGTGAAATAAGTCAATCAGAGAAAGGCAGTTATCATATGATCTCACTGATATGCGGTATTTAAGAAACAAGGCAGAGGATCATAGGGAAAGAGAGGAAGAAATGAAACAGGATGAAACCAGAGAGGGAGACAAACCATTAGAGACTCTTAATCTTTGGAAACAAACTGAGAGTAGCTGGAGGGGAGCGGGTGGGAGGGAAGGTGGCTGGCAGATGGACATTGGAGAGGGTATGTGTTGTGAGCACTGGGTGTTGTGTAAGACTAATGAATCACAGACCTGTACCCCTGAAACAAATAATACATTATATGTTAATTAAAAAAAAAAAAAACAAAACCTCACCACTGATCTGAGAGTTTACTTGTCCACCATATTGGATAACATTGGTTAAAATGAGTTTAAACCAACTAACTTCAATGTGAAAGGTCAGGAGAAAAAAATAGTCCGAGGAGTTTATGTACATTTGTTCTTTACTCTTCAGTGAGATACAAAGCTGAACAGCTCATGTTTAATTTCTTTCTATAAGTTAGAGGAGAAAGAGTATGAAGAATGGATAGGGAAAAGAATGTATTGCTTGCAGGATATTTGGTGAGATGACATTTGACTTTTTTGGTTGGGGGCGGAAGCAAGTGATTCATTGTTTAGCTATTAAACATTTTTTGGGGGCGATACTTTAATTTTGGATTTTGAGTGCCTAACATTTCCTCAGACTAGTGAATCTCTTCTGAATATTCATGTTTGCTATTGATTATTCACTCAACAAACATTGAGATACCACTGGAGAGATGCATGAGGTGTATTTTTTTTTTTTAATATTTCCATTTGACCTAAAGTGGACAAAATTTGAAAATCTCAGCACAGATGATTTCATTTTATAACATTTTAGAAGTGCATATATTCCTGCAAATATTCTGGTATTCACTCAGGGAGCTAACTTTTGACAGTATTTTCTACTCTAATTTGATGTTTCTTTGGTGAGGCATCTGCCTTTTTTTATATATATATATATATATATATAGCTCTTGTTTAATACTGACACTGTGCTTTTAATTATTGGAGAAGCCACAGGCAATAAAATGTAATTATAATGAAATGACCCCTAGACCATCTTACCTTTTGCCTTCTGGTGAAGATTGTATAGTCTCGGCATTAAAACATCTGATGCTTATTTCTAACCTCCCTACATTTGGATGAGGTGAGGAGAAGGTCTGATTGAGAAATTACCTGTTGTGCTGCCACAAAATGAATTTTTGAGATTGATCCTCTGTACGCAAGATGTGGTGTGATGTATTATTCTGCTTCAAGGTGCAGCTACCTGCAAAAAAATAACTGTCTTTTAAAGTAGCATGGTCTTATATTTTTGTTAAAGAAAATTTAAGAAGATGTAAATGCTTATATTCTAGTACATAGTTTTGAGTAAATTTATCCCACCCAACAAATAGTTTAGGAAATTAGCAGTTGAATTGATATTGATGATAAATCTTTGGCTGCTACAACATAATTAAGTTTGAAACTTCATTGAATGGATCGTCTGGACAAAAATGAGTTAAAGGACTGGTACTTAAAATTTCCTTACTATAAAGAACATTTACCCACTTCTGAAGTAAGGTTGCTTCTTGGGCGAGGGAGTTCTGGAAACAACTTTTTACCTTTAGGAAATTCTCATTTGGCAGGTTTTAGTGAGTGGAATCAGGCAGATACTGAAGCTAATTAACTGCCAAGTTATTTAATAGAAGCAATTTGTTCTTCTAATTATTCTTATAGTTACTAATCTATTCTTGAAGGATTAAATTTCATTGTCTTTTTTTTGAGGAGCTCTTTAAAAAGTCCTGTCTTACAAGAATATTGATATTAATATACTTACAGTACTTATATTTTAGCATTTTACTATCTCATCTTGGGACCTATCCTTTGTAATTAAAACACATCAGAAAGGTCAAAAACTTTGATGTGAGGAGAGACTCCAAGAAAGTTAGTTATGTCTCTCAACTGATGATATGACAAAGTTCCCTTATTGCATTGACCGGGTGGGCAAAGTGAGGAAGGTAGGTAAGAGACTTTTTTTATTCTTCTTCTTCTTTTTTTTTAAATCAAAGAGAATAGGAGAAATTACAGTAGAAAAGGAAAGCAGGTCTCTAGGGAGAATGGGAGATGAAGGACATGAAGTTGGAAAAGGTGAAGAGGAGTACGCCACCAGAGAATAATCACATAAACACTATTTATTTCTGGTGTCTTTGAACATTTTGCTTGGTTACCTCTGAAGAAAATTAAAAAAAAAAAAACAAAACACCTATACTAACATATTTTTAGGCAGATCTAATTTTTTAGTAACTTTAGGTAGCTGCAAATAGAATTTTCAGAATATTATAAATGTTGCCAATTCAAATAACCACATTGGATACATGTACATTTTTTTTTTCTTTCAGATTTTAAGACAGAGCATGCAAGTGCACAAATGGTGGGGGGGGGGTGGAGGGACAGAGGCAGAAGGAGAAACATACTCCATACTGTGCAGGGGAGCCATAGTGGGGCTGGATCCTAGGACCCCGAGATCATGACCTGAACCGAAGGCAGACGCTTAACTGACTGAGCCACCCATGTGCCCCTCTAATAAATGTTTTTAAGTGTATCCAAGAAATTTAGATATAACATTGATTAGCCATAATTTAAAAATACATAAATGGTTATATTCACTTCAGTAATCAAAAATTCTTCATCACTTCTTTTCCTTTTTTGAACTTGTATTCCATTCCATTTATTTGTTTTTTCCTAAGGTAATGTGGTTTTATGCTTGGAAGTCTTTCCATTGATTATATTTTGTTTGCAGAAAATTATTAATATACAAGTGAAATTAAATTTCCAGTGGCAACAGGGTTCTATTTTTTTTTTATTATATATATATATTTTTAATAATGATTTTTTATTATATTATGTTAGTCACCATACAGTACATCCCCGGTTTTCGATGTAAGGCTCGATGATTCATTAGTTGTGTATAACACCCAGTGCACCATGCAATATGTGCCCTCCTTACTACCCATCACCGGTCTATCGGCAACAGGGTTCTAAATGTTAAATTTTCTTTTTGATTGTTATCATTATTCACAGTTGATCAAAGCAGCATAAATATAAATGACCAATTTGGGAAATAAGTTATTCAGAATTTTATTAGAAATACAACATCAGTTAATTTCTTAGTTCATATACCTGTAAATGAATATTACTTAAAGAATAAAGAATGCTAATTTCTATTTTTATAGGTGTGACAAATGAAAACCTTTTTCATATAAAGTAGAAAGCTTTGTTATAGAGTTTTCTTATAGCCACAAGTACTGTTAGTTACTACTGTTTCTTATTCCTAAACTCTTTTTTCTGTAGGTTTCAGGGGCTGGGATTCAGAATAGTCCATTTCCCAGACCCCTCTGCTAGTTGGCTTCTAGGGGGATACTAGATGGTAGGAAGAGGGAGAGAAAGAGAATTCCTGGTTTCTCTGTACTTACCAGTGACACCCTGACTGTGGTTGTTGATCTAGTTTTGCTTTGTGTGTGTGGTGGGTTTTTTTTGTTTGTTTTTTTGTTTGTTTTGGTCGTATGTGTCTGTTTTATTTTTGGGGGGGGGGTTGTTTGGTTCTGGAGTACAACAAAAACAACCCTGCCATGCCCTACTCCTAAGAGGTACCATGTTTGCCAAATACCAATTCTTCCCTAGAGGTCTATGCACCAGTTCAATGGGGCCCCTCTTCTGAGCCTCTAGGTTTGGGCAAATCTACCTCTTCCCTTTGTTAAATCTACTCTTGAGGCTGTAGCAGCGTCCTGTAGTTAAGTCTGAGTTACATCAAGTTCTTTTGCTCTGATAGTGTTAACAGTGAAATCAATTCCCTATACTAAATCTGTTTAAAATATCTAGTTTAATTTCTGCTTTTTGACTGGACTCTAGCTGACATAGGAATTCAGAGAATCAAGTGACCTACTTACAAGTTATATGCTAAAAAATCACACCATGATTCATCATTACAAGTTAATTCTAAATTCACAATTGGCTCACAACTTACTAGGTTTGCTTCAGTTTTTGTTTTTGTTTTTTTGAAAGCCAAGAATTGAGGGGGAGGGAGAAAACCTCAGTTGACAAAAGCATTTGTTATTCAGTCATTAGGAGTATTCATTTTTCTCAATTTCTGGAAGGTTTTCCAAATATAACTTGCCAATTTATGTAATGGTGCCCTGCTTGTTACATGCATTAAGAAGGGATTGGAATCTGTTGTTCAATATACCTTTGTCATTATCATATTTTTGATAAAATGATTTTATCATATCATGTACTCTATAATTTGACCTAAGGTGAACAGAATTATAAACCTAAGGAAAATGTTTGCCATTAACCTAATTGAAAAAGTTCTTGTTTGTCAATAACCAAGTCAATAAACCAATTTAACCATTTTAAAATTTTTGGTGAAAAACTTGTTTTTAAATGTTTTTCTACTAAGTAATAACAGGAAATTCTTGTTTTCTCTATGTGAAATATTTCCTATGTTTTATTTGGAAAATTTTCCAAAAAAATAATGAAAAATAGGCATTTGTTCTGTTTTATGTCTCAGTTCTTGTACTGACCACTAAAAGTGTCATGGAGGGTGGAGGAAGGAGAAGCAGTAAGAAAACGGTTTCAGGTTTCTTAAAGATTTACTAAAAAGAGTAGAAAAATTTATTTTCTGCAATTTATGCTTCTAAAGTCCTAAGAGGGATTTTTCTCTTCCTTGATAGGAAACCTGTTAATTTTAAAAACCTCTCAAAATGGACACCACTGCAAAATGAAAATCTTAACTTATTCAAGAGGAGAAATATACGTAAAGTGTGGAAATGTAACATGTAGTATGACTACACATATGGCAAAATGCTGCCATAGTTCTAGCCTCTAAAAAGTAGCATGATACCCTGGGGCGCCTGGGTGGCTGGCTCAGTCAGTTAAACCTCTGACTCTTGATTTTGGCTCAGGTCATGATCTCCTGGTCATGGGATCAAGCCCTGCACCAGGCCCCATGCTGAGTGGGGAGCGTAGTTGAGATTCTCTTTCCTCTCCTGCCCTTCCCCCTGCTTGTACACACTCTCTCTTGCTCCTCATAAAAAAAATCTTCGAAACAAAACAAAAAAAGTAGTATATCCTTGGAAAATCCAGTGAAGTCTGAATCACTGAGTCTACATGATGGTATAGCACTACTTGATAGGAAATCCTTAAGTAGTTCAAATTTCAGTGTCTTTATAAAATGAGCTACTAATGTCTGAGCTGCAAGGTAGTTATGAGGAACAAATGAAGAAATGCGTACAAAGTGCTTAGGATGATGTCTGGCACATGGTAGGCATTCACCAAATGGTGGCTGTTAAAACCTGCTCCTTACTTGATCTTTTACACTGTAGTCTGGTAGGGTGTTCCTTGTTCATTCTGATGTCATGCTGATCAGCTTCTTGGTGTCTTTAACTGTTTTTGTCCTGAGCCATTCTCCTTTGGGACATAATTCACTTCCATGTTATCAAGATGATCTTTATACCATTGACTTTTATTGGAAATTTTGTTTCCTTCCAACATTTCTGCAAATTGTCCATCTTTCCCCTGTCGTGTGCTTCGGCATACCTCTTCTGTGACTGTTCCTTACTCAAGGTGCCTGTATCATCTGCCTGGGTGCTGTTGTACTTGCTATGTCTTACTGTTTAACCACTTCAAACTCACTAACCACTATGAAGTCTATATATCATTTGGTTCTCTAATTTTAGGACATGATAAAGTGTAGCACAGGGTATGGCTTTGATGTAACCATGTTCTTTCCCTTTTAAGTGACTTGCTCATAGTCTCTTATCAAAATATTGGGATATTCTAGCTGTATCTTGCTACATCATCATTTTCAAATGGGTAGAAGAGGGGAAAAAATTAAAGATGTAGACTTGAATATTTCATGTCTAAAGACAGTATTATTTTAAAACAGTTGAAAAACGACTGCAATTTTTCAACTCCAGTTGCTTTCCTGTACCTAGGGCATAAGGGTGGTGTTTAGTTCACTTTTAACTGCATCTCAAAGGTTGGTATTTGGGGAATTTAAAAAATGAATTCAGTACTTTCAATCTTTTGATATTAGAGTCACAGGTGAAATTATTTTGCCAAACAAATACCATATTTGCATTGTCCTCCTCATGCTTCTTTTGGACAATTTCTTTGAGATAGGTGTGTGTGTGTGTGTGTGTGTGTGTGTGTGTGTGTGTCCCTCTCTAGACTGATCTCTTCCAAAGCAGACTGGCAGAAAGGATGGTGAAAAGCTTCACTTAATGTGTCTCCCCTTCTAGTTAAAAGAGCCGTCACACCAGAGAATTACCCTGGCTTTTGACTATGGGTCAGTGGAGTCATTTGCTTTTAAGGAAAAATTTCCCATAAGCATCACTAAGGGGGAAAGGAAGAAAATTTTGGAGTAATTAGGTCTGTTATAAACCTGGCATTTTAAATTTAAACCTACTCTTTAGAATTAGATTTTTAGGGACCTCAAAGAAAACATGCCTTCTAGTTCTTGAAATAGCTTAGGTGAATTTCTGTAACATTTTCCAAACCTGCATGCTGATTCCCCTTCTCTCACTTGTTAGTTGCTTTCTCTTCAAAATGCAGTACATTAAAAATGAAAATAATTACTATGAAGAACCTTCCTCTGTTTCAGTAGAATTACAAGATTTCCATCTCCATGGTTTCTATTTCAATTTATCTTTTGAAATCAAATTAAATCTTTTCTTTCTTTGAAATGCCAGGCTCCATTTGTGGTAATAGTTTCTGACAGTTCTAGGCTTTTACCAAAACTTTAGTGAAAATGTGTTAGATTATCTCTTTGTTCTTCATATTGTTACTTAAAAATGAAAAAAAAAAAGACTTTCTTTTTACAAGGAAGTCTAGCAGAGGATTGGCATTTCCTAGTAATGAGAATGTAGTATCATATCAATTAAGTCTACATTTTTCTGGTTATACTGCAAGAAACAAAATTTATTTATTACTACAATCATACTGAACTTAAAATGAATACTTAAATGTGAATGAACACAGCTAATTATAAGACTTGCATTTTTTTTTTTTTTGAAAGAATTAGAAAGTACTGTAACAGAACACATTTTTATGGTCATAGTACAGTTCTCTTTATTCCCCCCATGTTTGTGAAAACATTGGTTTCTCTAATCTTCTAAGTGTGTGGGCACATACACACACAAACACATTTGGTATGTTTACATGCGTTTCTTATGTGATTTAATCAAATTTATTTTTAATGGATGTTACATATTTTAATTGAGGAAAGGGAAATTGTGGATAATCTTATATTTGACTTTGAAATTTAGTCAGAATTATTTAGACAATTCATAGGTAATTTATTATCTAGGACTGATTTAGAAATCACGAACATTTTTGAAGCTGGAGAAATCTAGCTGCCTTCAGGCAGCCAAAATATTTTACCAGTCTTTTTTTCTTCTAGCCTACACTTCCCTTTCCCAGCCTAATTGGCACATGGTGGAACTACATCTGGTTAGGACCTAGCTAGCAAGTCTCTTAGTAAAGGGGGCTGAAGACCTCATAAATGCAGAGCTCATGTCTAATAAAAGCCTTTAGTGTTCAAAATTTTCCTTTGAGTTTAAAAAAGGTTGGACAACTGACTGTAATTCTTCAGTTAATTCTAAAAACCCTTTGGCTTATATGATGCATATGAAAATAATTTTAATCAAAATGTGTTAATCAATGGCTGAGTGCTATCTCTAAGGCTTGCTCAGACATTTAGAAACAAACGGACAAGGGAGTTATTCTATAATATGCCAGAACAATTGCAAATTAAAGTCTGAGAAAGCTAAATTTAAAATAGTCCACTTTTCTGGCTGATGTGGATTAGAATTCCAAAGAGATTAAAGTTTCATGTTTTTCCAAATTCTTAGTTGATCAGTCCTAGCTGAGGGGTTTGGGAAGATGAGAAGTTGTCTTAACAGCTATACCCCAAACCATCTTCTGCTTGATTTGGTGTAGCTTTTTCAGAACCTCAGAAGAGGAATCATTTTTTACCATGTGTCATTTTTTTTTTTTTTTTAAGATTTTTATTTATTTGACACAGAGACAGCCAGTGAGAGAGAGACCATCAGGGGGAGTGGGAGAGGAAGAAGCAGGCTCCCAGCAGAGGAGCCTGATGTGGGGCTCGATCCCAGAACACCGGGATCACGCCCTGAGCCGAAGGCAGACGTTCAACGACTGAGCCACCCAGGCGACCCCCCATGTGTCACTTCTAAAGAGATCAGAGATTCAGTGGAATCATAAGATTATATCATCTATGCGGCTCGATGAGCAGAATTGCTGAAATCATAAGTTAGCTGGGACTGGGCCCTCTTCTTACAAGAAGGATTACACCCAGCTTTGTTTCCCATGAGATCTTATTGTTTTCTGACATGAGATTGATAAAGGGCCCAAGGCCTCTAGCTGCTGAGTGTTAGGTATTCCCAGTGAACTCCTGTATATAGCTGGCCCCACAAATTCAGACTGCTTGGTACCAAGCAGCCTCTGTATTCCACTGACAAGGGGAAGAACTACTGGGCAAGGAAAAAGCAGTCCCTTCACTGGGATGCAGAACCTGGCTGGGCCCAGATCCCAGCATGCCTTGATGTGTGATAAGAGGTTTGGAGGCCCACACTGCATTTCTCCTGTTTCTTGGCCTATGTTAATATGCCCTTGGCCATTCTTTATCCACTATTCCTTAACCCGTGAGTGGGGATTTTGGGGCCCTAGTTCATGATAGGTGATGAGTCATAAGCTACCCACTTACATGATGGTGGTCTTCTCCCACGAAATTTAAAAAATAAAATCCTAGCCTCAAAAGTTCTAGCTAGCTTTTAATATAGTTCAACCTATTTTACTCCTAAAATCACTTGGAACATAAGGGAAAGAGGGCAGACTGAGAAATTTGTTTTTTCCTGCGTTAGGTGTCAGTTCCAGGTTTTAAGAATCCATGATCTATGAACTTAAATGGGGAAAACAATTTCCATTTAGGGAATTATTTCTAACTGGTCTTTCAGAGTACAGGTTTATTCCAGGTATCTTATTGTTTTTGGTGCAGATGTAAATGGGATTGATTGCTTAATTTCTCTTTCTGCTGCTTCATTACTGGTGTATAAAAATGAAACAGATTTCTGTATAATATTGTATCCTATGACTTTACTGAATTTATCAATTCTAGCAGATTTTTTGTGGAGTCCTTCAGGTTTTCTATTTATGTCATCTGAAAATAGTGAAAGTCTCACTTTTTCTTTGCTGATTTGAATGCCTTTTATTTCTTCTTGTTGTCTGATTGCTGAGGTTAGGACTTCCAGTACTATGTTAAATAATGATGTAAGTGGACATCCCTGTCTCGCTCCTGACCATAGAGGAAAAACTGTTTTTCCCAACTGAGGATTGTATTAGCTGTGGGTTCTTCATATATGGCTTTTATTATATTGAGGTATATTCCCTCTAAACCTAGTTTGTTGAGGGTTTTTATCCTGAATGGATGTTGTACTTTGTCAAACGCTTTTTCTGCATCTATTGAAAGGAGCATATGGTTCTTATCCTTTTATTACTGTGGTGTATCACAGTGATTGATTTGCAAATATTAAACCACTCTTGCAGCCCAGGAATAAATCCTACTGGATCACGGTGAATTATTTTTCTTCATGTACTGTTTGATTTGGTTTGCTAGTATTTGAGAATTTTTGCATCTATGTTCATCAAGAATATTGGCCTGTAGTTCTTTTTTAGTAGGGTCTTTGGTTTTGGTATTAGGGTAATGCTGGCTTCATAGAAAGAGTTTGGAGGTTTTCCTTCCTTTTTTGTTTTTTGGAATAGTTTGAGAAGAATAGGTAGTAACCCTTTTAAAAATATTTGGTAGAATTTGCCTGGGAAACCATCTGGTTCTAGATTTTTGGGAGATTTTTGACTACTGATTCAATTTCTTTGCTGGTAATTGGTCTGTTCAGGTTTTTATTTCTCCCTGTTTCAGTTTTGGTAGTTCATATGTTTATAGGAATTTATCCATTTTTTTTCAGATTGTCCAATTTGTTGGCATGTAGTTTTTCATAATACTCTCTTAATGCTTGTATTTCTGTGGTGTTGGTTGCTATTTCTCCTCCCTCATTTGTGATTTTATATATTTTTTTTAAATTTGAGAGAGAGAAAAGCAAGCAAGAGAGTGCGGTCTCATGATTCATGAGATCATGACCTGGGCTGAAACCAAGAATCGGACGTCCAATGAACTAAACCACCCAGGCACCCCTGTGATTTTATTTATTTGGGTACTTTTTCTTTTCTTTTTGGTAACTCTGGGTAGAACTTTATCAATAATTTTCTTCAAAGAAACAGCTTCTAGTTTTATTGATCTGATCTATTCTGTATCATTTATTTCTGCTCTAATCTTTATTATTTTCTTCCTTCTGCTGGTTTTGGTTTTGTTCTTTTTCTAGCTCCTTTAGGTCTGAGTTTAGGTTGTTTATTTGGTACTTTTCTTCTTGAGGTAGGCCTTTATTAGTACATACTTTCCTCTTAGGACTGCTTTTGCTGCATCCCAAAGGTTTTGAACTATTACATTTTCACTTGTCTCCATGTACTTTTTCCATTTCTTCCTTGATTTCCTGCTTGACCAATTTATTGTTTAGTAGCATTCTGTTTAACATCCATGTTTTGTGGTCTTTCCAGATTTCTTCTTGTGGTTGACTTCTGGTTTCATAGCATTGTGGTCAGAAAAGGTACATGGTAGGACTTCAGTCTTTTTGTATTTGTTGAGACTTATTTTGTGGCCTAATGTGATCTATTCTGGAGAATGTTCCATGTTCACTTAAAGGAATATGTATTATGTTTTAGGATGGAATGTTCTGAATATATCTGTTAAGTCCATTTGGTCCAGTATGTCATTCAAAGCCATTGCTTCCTTGTTTACTTTCTGTTTAGATGATCTGTCCGTTGATGTAAGCAGTGTCTTAAGCCCCCTACTACTGTGTTATTTTCTATTAGTTCCTTTATTTTATACATTTGGGTGCTTTCATGTAGGGTGCATGCATATTTCTAATTGCTCTATCTTGTTGGATTATTCCCTTTATTATTATATAGCACTCTTCTTTGGTACTTGTTATAGTCTTTGTTTTAAAGTCTAATTTGTTGAAGTATTGCTACTCTGGCTTTCCTTTGATATTCATTTGCATGGTAAATGTTCCTCTATTCCCTCACTTTCAACCTGCTCGTGTCTTTAGGTTTAAAATGTCTCTTGTAGGCAGCATTTAGACGGGCCTTGTTTTTTGATCCATTTTGACACCCTAAGTGTTTTGATTAGAGTGCTCAGTTCATTTACATTTATAGTACTTATTGATGTATATATTTATTGCCATTTTATTACTTGTATTATCATTGTTTCTGGAGATTTTCTCTATCCTTGGTTGTCTTGTCACTTTTGGTCTCACCTTTACACTCAGAGTCCTCTTTAATATTTCTTGCAGGGCAGGTTTAGTGGTCATAAACTCCTTTAGTTTTTGTCTGGAAAATTCTTTATCTCCTTCTATTCTGAATGATATCTCCAGCTAGCCTTATGGGTTTTTCCTTATAAGTTAAGGACTTCTTTTGTCTTGCTGCTTTTATGCTTTTTATCACTATGTTTTGTAAATGATATTACAATATGTCTTGATGTTGGCCTGCTTTTGTTGATTTTGAAGGGAGTTCTCTGTGCCTCCTGGATCTGGATGTCTATCTCCTTCCCCAGATTAGGGAAATTTTCAGCTATTCTTTTTTGAAATAAATTGTCTTCTGCCTTTTCTCTCTCTTCTTTTGGGACTCCTATGATACAGATGTTATTATGTTTGATGAAGTCACTGAGTTCCCTAAGTCTATTCTCATGTTGCATAATTCTTTCTTTTGTTCAGCTTCATTATTTTCCATTATTTTATTTTCTAAGGCACTAATTTATTTCTCTGCTTCTTCCAGCTTGCTGTTCATTGCATCAAGCCTGTTTCCAATCTTGTTTATTACATTCTTCATCTCTGATGGATTCTTTAACTTTTTTTTTTTCTCTATTGATAAGGGTCTCCTTGATGTCTTCTATTCTTTTCTCAAGTCCAGTGAGTATCCTTATGATTCTTGCTTTAAATTCTCCATCAGGCATATTACTTATATCTATTTTGCGTAGATCTCAGGCCATGGCCTTATTTTATCCTTTCATTTGGGATGAATTCCTCCATGTTAGCATTTTGTGGAAGTCTCTGCCTTTTTCTCTGTTAGAAAAGCCAGTTATGTTGCCTGATCCTGGAAGTAATTGCCTTATAAAGAAGAGGTCATGTAAGTGCCCAGGGTCTTGTGCTTCAGGGAGTATCTCTGGTGTATGCTGTGTGTTCTCTGCTGCTGTGTTCTGGCTGCTCTATCCTTCAGGCCAGTTTCTGCAGAGGCTCTCCTTGCCTGTTGTGGGCAATGTTTGGTCCCTGGTCTGAATGTGATGAATTTTTAACTACGTGTACTGTGATCTGCTTGTGAAGTGAGGCCTGGCACCACTTCCACTGGATCTGAGGCCCTGCAGAGCTCTCTAGTCAGGAGATGTGGTGTGGACGGGAGTTTGTGTTGGTCTTCTGGGGGGAGGGGCCCACCACACTGGGACCGAGGTAAGCTTGGCTGAGATGTTCAGTCCCACTGGAGGTCAGGGGTGTGAGGCTTGGTGCATGTAGGTTAGGCAGCCAGTGTCAGAGCTGCAGTGCTTCCCAAAGGTGGCTTTGTGTTTATGCTGAAGGACAGGGGTGGGAAATGGTGCTGGCCAGCTTCTTTATTCCTGGAGAGGTGTCTTTATGAATGCTGGCTCTCAGGGACATGCTCTGAGGAGAGTGAACAGTCTTTCCACTGTGTGCCACAAGAGCTCTTCAGATTGCTGTTTCCATGCTGTCTGCCCTCAAGGTTTCCCTGTCTTCTCTCATGGTGCAGGGCAGTGCCCTCTGGGTTCTATCCCAGCCCAGCCTGCTGACCTTTAAAACTTCAGGCTTTAAGTCCCACTGTTGCACGAATTCACAAAATTCAGCCCCTCTTTTTTTTTTTCCCAAACCAATGGCTTTAGGGAAACATACTCCTTGTGCATTCCCTTGTATGCTCCTCTCTCTTTCTCTCTCACCCTTCTCTGGACTATGGCTCCCTCTCCTCCACAGCATCCATGATCTATTTCTTTCCAAACCACATCTCTGTGCTTCTTACCTTCTTTGATGTGGCCTCTTCTCTCCTTTTAGTAGTGGAGTTTGTTCTGTCAGTCTTCAGGTCTGTTTCTGGGGTATTTAGGATTATTTGATAGTTACCTAGTTGTGTTCATGGGACAAGGCAAGTCTAGTGTCCTCTTACTTTGTTGCCATCATCCTCTGTATCTTTTTCTAAGATTTTTAGATTTTGATTTCTGGGCTCTCTCATAGCAAAAGATTAAATTAAAGAGTTGTGTGTCTGCCAGAAGCATCTATTATTGGAACACACCTCACCATCCTGAATTGGACAATCCCATTGGAAGATGATCTCCCATTAGACCAATATCAAACTCATACTTGGACATCTGTTATCCTGTCTGGCTGTCCTTTTACTGTGTCTCCTTGTGTGGCTTTTTTAGACTTCTGAATTCCTGGCTCATGTACATTCTCCAAGAGAAGAAGCTCCTATTACCTGAAAACACATCCTATGGTTCTTCAAAAATTTTATACTGATCCTTTCATTGTTCTTTTAAATCTGTTTATATTTTATGTGACTTATTCTTTTAGCTTTCACAAACTTGGGGGCATGTGCGACTAATCTGTTTGCTGATCTTCTACTTCTCACCCTCTGATAAGTGTCTTTGGGCCCTTGTTCCCATCTCTGATCTGGAAACAACTGAGAGCCTCCCTCAAGATCGAGCTGGTGGATCTTCTTTATATTTACATCTGCTTATTCTTGCCTTTAACATTACTTTTCCTTTAGCATGGGTCTAGACTCTTTCCTTTATTCTGTGAATCTTTTTTCCTCCAGTTTAATCAAGACCTCTCCCTTCACCTTCCATTCTTTTTCATGATACTGCAGTTCCTACTATGATAGTAGGACTGAAGTCCATTCTTATATTGCTTTAGTTTTCCTTGATTTCCTAGTTGGCATGATTTAAAAGAGACAATGCTTTTGGAGGTCCAGTATTTTTCCTCTTTAATTACATTTTTTTTGACTGTTGAATTTACAGTAATTTCATCTTCACCCAACAAAGGTGATATACTTTTAGAATCCTCATTCCTTATTTATCTACCCAGGGTGAAGTGATAGATTGGGCCTCTGAAACGTAAAGCCAGAGTCAAAATTTACCTAATAACCAAATCCAGAGCTAATATGAGACTAAGTGGTGTCCAGTAATTATTAAGAGACTATATTTAAGCCACATGAATCTAAAAGGTTAGCTCGCTGCAGATTTAATTTTTTTGGCCCTGGGCATGAATGGTAATGGAATTTGAGTATCTAATGTGGCCTACTAAGGTCTAGTACTAACAAGAAAAAAATTAATGTGGTAAAATATAAAATTTTACCATTTTAACTAGTTTTATTGAAGCATAATTGACATGTACACCTGAAATTAATGTTATAATGATTTGGCATTTGTATACACTGAGAAATGGTTATCACAATAAGTCTATTACCATCTATCATATGTAGTTACAAAAATTTTTTTTCCTTTGAGAACTTTTATGATTTGCTCTTAGCAACTTTGAAGTATGCAATACAATATTGATTAGTCACCATACTGTACATTATATCCCCATGACTTATTTTATAACTGGAAGTTTGTACCTCTTGAGTCCTCTTCACCCATTTGATCCACCCCCAAACACCCTTCACCCCTGGCAACCACTATTGTTTTCTGTATTCATGAGTTTTGTTCTTGTTATATTTCACACAAGTGAGACCATACAGTATTTGTCATTCTGACTTATTTCATTTAGCATAATATCCTCAAGATCCATCCATGTTGTCAGAAATGGTGAGTTTTTTTTTTTTTTTTTAATGGCTAATATTCATGAGTGTGTGCCACATCTTCATTCATCAGTGGACACTTAGATTGTTTCCATATCTTGGCTATTGTGAGTAATGCTTCAGTGAACGTAGGGGTACATAGATCTTTTCAAGTTAGCATTTTTGTTTTCTTTGGCTAAAAGCTGAGCAGTGGAATTGCTGGGTTGTATAGTAGTTCTAGTTTTTCTTTTTTTGAGAAACCTCCATATGGTTTACTACAGTGGCTATACCAATTTCCATTCCCACCAACAGTGCATGAGCATTCCCTTTTCTCAATGTTCTTGCCAACATGTCAGTTCTTGTCTTTTTGATAATTGCCATCATAATAGGTGTAAGGTGATATCTTATTGTAGCTTTGATTTCCATTTTCCTGATGAGTGATGTTGAACATCTTTTCATGGGCTTGTTGGCCATCTGTATGCCTATTCAGATCCTCTGACTACTTCTTAAATCAGTTTTTTTGTTGAGTTGTAGAAGTTATTATATTTTAGGTATTAAACACTTATCAACTTAAGTACATTTGCATTATTGTGTAGCCATCACAACTATTTATCTCCAGAACATTTTTGTCATCCTAAACTAAAACTCTGTACCCATTAAACAATAACTCCCCACATCCCCTTCTTTCCAGCCTCTGGTAACCACTATTCTACTTTGTCTCTATGAATTTGACTCTTCTATGGACTTCATAAGTAGTATCCTACAATATTTGTCTTTTTGTGTCTAGCTTATTTTATTTAGCTTATTTTACTTATTTCAAGGTTTGCATTTTAGCAGGTGTCAGTTTCATTTCTAAGACTGAATAATATTCCGTTGTATGTATATATCATATTTTCTCCATCCATCTGTTGATGGAATGGGGTTATTTCCACTTCTTGGCTTTTTTGAATATGTTTCTATGAACATTGGTGTGCAAATATCTGTGAGACCCTGGTTCAATTCTTTGAGATATATGCCCAGAATGAAATTGATAGATTATATGGTGATTCTAGGTTTATTTATTTCTTGGAAGAACCTCAGTGCTCTTTTTCACAGCGGCCTTACGTTTTTACATTCCCACCAACAAAGCAGGAGGTTCTGAATTCTCTACATCCTCACCAATACTTGTTGTTTTCTGTTTGACAGTAGCCATTTTAATGGATGTTTGTTTATTTATTTATTTATTTATTTATTTATTTATTTATTTATTTATTTATTTATTTTAGTGCTCTAATGATTAGCTATGTTAAGCATCTTTTCATGTGTTCATTGACCATTTGTGTATCATCGGAGAAAAGTCTATCCAAAACTTTTGCTCTTTTTAAAATTTGGATTGTTTTCTTTTTTTTTTTTTTTTTTTTTAAAGATTTTATTTATTTATTCGACAGAGATAGAGACAGCCAGCGAGAGAGGGAACACAAGCAGGGGGAGTGGGAAAGGAAGAAGCAGGCTCATAGCAGAGGAGCCTGATGTGGGGCTCGATCCCAGAACGCCGGGATCACGCCCTGAGCTGAAGGCAGACGCTTAACCGCTGTGCCACCCAGGCGCCCCTAAAATTTGGATTGTTTTCTTTGAGTTGTAGGAGTTCTTTATTCTTGATATTCTTTATCAGATATGATTTTCCAGTATTTTCTCGTTCTGTGGGTTACCTTTCTACTTCCTTAATAATATCCATTCAAGGCACAAAAAACTTTGAGGAACTCTTTTTAAGATTTTATTTGGGATGGGGGTAGAGAGGGAAAGCACGAGCCTGGGGTGAGGGGGAGGCAGCCTGATGCGGGGCTTGATCCCAGGACCCTGGAATCATGACCTGAGCCAAAGGCAGGCACTTAACCAACTGAGCCACCCAGGTGCCCCATTGAGGAAATCTAATTTAGCTATTTTGTTGCTTGTGCTTTTGGGTGTCATATCCAAGATTAATCATTGCCAAATCCAGTGTTATGAAGTTTTCTCTGCTATGTTTTCTTAGTGCTAATAATTTGAAGAACTGGAACTTTCTATAGTATGTGCCACTCAAAGACTGTAGGGCTGAAGCCTAAATACACTCCTGGTCAGGAAAGAAGGAATCAAGGTGGAAAGGGCAGACTCTCTCTCAGGAAAGCAAGACTTTTCTGCTGCTGTCTGTCGGCCAGAACTGGTTATATTGCCACTGCTGGCTTTAAGAGTACATGGCTAGGAAATACATAAAGGTAGCGGTGGTGTCTCTGAATCTGGGCACATCACTATCTAGAGTGAAGATAAAAAGAATGAACAGTTAGGCAATGTGGTATCTATAACAGGTTTAAATTTCACTTGGTGTACTTGAAACTTTTTTGGAATTGTTTAAAATTTTGTGGTATGTAGACAGAATTCTTCTCCAGAGTCCAGTGTTAACTTTTCCTACTTCTATAGTTAAGTCTATTTCTGGGGATGGGAAGTAGGGTGTGGGGCAGGGGCCAGTGATGCATAGGGCAGGATTGTTACTTACGCCTGTATCCTGCTCTTTCTTAGGAGTTTATAAAATGTGCCTTTTGTGCTACATCTCTGAAGGATGAATTTTTTTTTTTCCAGATAAATTTAAGTATTCCATTCTTTTAAGTTTTACATAGTAGGTTGAGTTACTGTTATAACCATGGGCATGCCACACAATACCAAGTAACTTGCTTATGCTGCAACCGGCACTTAGATTCTGTTCTCTGGATGCTGGCCACCCCTTCCAGGGGCCTCCCACACCAAACAGGGTGCACCTAATCAGGCCAAATGTAGAGAGCCTCTTTCCTACAATGATACCTCAGATCTTGCTCCCTCTCTGCTTCTCCTGGAAATCCATTCTGTTCTTTCATAATCTGGTTTAGATAGATACCAAATATATGCATATGTGCCAAATATAGCTGTTCATTGGCAAAATGCTCTGTCTGGCCCCACTTTTCTCTACAGAACTTCTGGATTTGAGCTTACTTTCTGAATAAAAGAGCACACACATACATTAAGTTCTTTAAGATAGGTTTTTTAATACAAGATTTTATAGAAGTTGTGATTTTTTTCACATTTAGTCTTTATAAATCAAGTTATGAAGAAAGTCAAATAGAAAACTCAATTCAAAAGAACAATAAATGGAGAGAACAAGCCTAAATATTTGTTTCCTTGGAAATTTGTTCGAGACTAAAAGTAATTTGTTGTTTTGGATTTTCCTAATATTGAGTCTTAAATATGGTATTACCTCTGTGTAAAAGGAATTCTCATATTTACAATGAACTATTTTATAGCTTCTAATTTTGTTCAGTTTAATTTTCCTTTAAAGATCCTTCGGACCTTTTTTTGACTATTTTATATTACCTTGAAGTTATGGAAATGATAAGGTGTTGTGTGGTTTCCTGTTCCTGCATGGCCCTCACAGCTGTGACCACTTACCTTTAAATGGAAATTTCAGTCTCCATTCTCTAGCCTTGGGAACAATGAGGCCTTAATAAAGAGAAATTCAAGAAATGTAAGTGTAGTAGCTCAGCATTTTTATCCTTCTGGCTTATTTTACTGATTTTATTCCTTAATCCTAAGACCTGGAACTTGGCTTCTTTTCCTTTCTTTTCTTTTCCTTTCTTTTCTTTTCCTTTCTTTTCTTTTCCTTTCTTTTCTTTTCCTTTCCGTTCTTTTCCTTTCCTTTTCCTTTTCTTTTCCTTTCTCCTTTTTTTCTTTTTCTTCTCTCTTCTTTTTCTCTTCTCTTCTCCTCTTTTTTTTTTCTTTTTTTAATATACATTGTGCCATTTTAAACTCCATTTTAAGAAAGGGGTCCCTGTTTCTCATGTCTCTTCCCAGTGCACTTATTTCCCTGGGATTAACTTCCTGTGCTTACTTTCTGGGCCTCAGCAGCTGATTCCATGTATTTGGGCAGGCTTTATTCCTGTAAGCATTATGGGAACATGGGATAAGCCTTCTAAATATTAGCCCTTTGTTGGTTTGAATATTAGACATTCCTTGTGAAACTGCGATGGGGAAGAGGAGCTCTTTTAATTTAATGCCCTACATTTTGTGGTGGCTTGATGGGAGAGTACATAGAGTGATAAGTTAGTGCAGATAAATTTGAAATTAACAAATGACTCTTTTGAAAGTATGCTGTTCCTTGCCTGCTCTTTGTTATTATATCTCAACAAATATTGACATGTATTTTCATGCCATGCAGCAAAAAGTTAATGTTGCAGTAATGTTCTGTTTTGAGATTATGATGGAGTCTTCCCTATAAAATTACATATTTTGCTATGTACATGCTTATATACAACTATGAATACTATGCTTTGGGGTTTCTACATTTTTTTTTCCACTCAGGACCTTTGAACTAGGATGGCCAAAAGATAGTTTGTTTTGCTTTGATCTACAATCCTGTCCTTCTCTGCGAAGCAATTTAAAGTGTCCTAAGTCTTTGTTTCTATGCTATAGCATATATGTCTCCTTCAGTATTCTCTACAACTTGCCAAGCTGATGCTTTATTTTTTATATTTAAGAGCTATATTTAGTTCTCATGTTCTAAGTGTTGTTGTTTCAAAACTGCAAGGTTTGAGTCTGTTTTCTGGCCCCAGAACTTTGCTGTGATGATGATAGGGTATTTCAAATATATTTGATGGGAAAGATCATGTCTACATTATGTTCTAAGCTGGAAAAAACAGATTTCCCACTAGAGAAAGATGACAAATATGATATTTCCTCTGTACATCATCAGGCAGTCTATTTTTAGAGTAACTTGGGGGTTTGTTTTTCTGCTCCTCCTTTTATTCATTCAGTAAATATTTATGGGATGTCAACTGGTGCCAGACATTGTTCTAGGTACTTGGGTTTCAGCAATGACCAGAAAAAAATCCCTGCTTGTGTAGAACTCACTTTCTTGTTCAGTGGTTCTCAAACTTTGCTGCATATTAGAATCACCTGCGGAGATCTAAAAATTCCTAGGCCATTTGCCATGCCAATCTCTTGGGGTAGACACAGGGTTTTTTGTTTTTTTTTTTTAAACTTCCCAAATTATTCCAGTGTACATTTAAATATGAGAATCATCAGTCTATAGCAGAAGTTATCACATTATAACACCAGAAGAGAGTATTATAATTCAGAATAGTTTCTGAATCAGTAGTCTGAGACCTGGCCTAGGAATTTGCATTTCTAAGTTCCGGGGTGAAGCTGATGCTGCTGGTTTGGAGACTCAACTTGAATAACTGACATAGAGCCTTGACAGTGCACGGTAGCAGATCAGCATCAGAGCTTGTTAGACCTGCAGAATGTCAGGCCCAACCCCAGACTTAATGAGTCAAAAATCTGTTTTTACAAGATCTCCATGTGATTCAAATGCATATTAAAATTTGAGAAGATGTACTTCATTGCACTTTGTCACATGCATGTCATGCAAACTATAGATTTATTTCCTTATTCTTGGACATACTCTTAATGTAAGCAGACTTAATGTAAGCATACTCTTAATGTAAGCAAAACACAGGTTTTGGGGACAAAACACTATTGTGGTGATTTACAATGAAATAACCTGTTATTTCTTACGTCTTTTTCTACAAAGGGCTTATGGCGGCAAATACAAATGAAAAATAATAGGCTCAATTCTCCAGTTTGAAAATAAGAGCCCCTCACTGCCCCCACCTTTTCTTAAAACATTTACTTTAGAAAACTTGTAAACTTCGTTCTTCATCTCTTTGAAACTCTGTAAAACCTTTACAAAACCAAATAGGCCTCTAACAAACACCTGGGAACTATATCTTTGAAATATAATCAGGGGAGATATCGCTCCACTCTCCCAGGCTCTGTGAGACGGTAGAAGCCTAACTTTGGTGGTCACTTCCTCCACGTTGCAAAATTACATCTCTATGAAAAGATACGAGAAATTTTTCCTTTGGATAAAGCCAGTTTAGCTAATACAGATGGTCACCCCAACTACCAAGTGAATTTGGGATGAACTATGTGTGCAAATGGTTGGGTCAGATCCTCTTGAGAACTAGTTGTTTTTCTTCTAGTGAGTTGTATCTGCATGGCTATCTGAAGGGTGAGATTTCTCTTGTGTCTTCACAATCTTAGCAGATTGCCTGAAGTACATATCACATTCTGGCTTAATGATTATTCAATTTTAAATTGTTTTCTTTCTCTTCTACTTTTGTGGAGAGATTTTCTGGGTGGAAAGGAAAATTTGTTTTTAATTCTATTTCCCCAACAGACTGTAGTCAGTATTTATTAACTTCCCAGACTCCTCTCCTCCACTAGCCAGCCATGGCATTCATTCTGCATATGACATTTTTTGAGGGGATGAGGATGAGAGGCATACTAGAATGTACATCTTATAAAAATAAGAGTCTAATCCAGATATTGTTTTCCAATCTTTAAAAAATTCTTAATTATGGAGTTATTTAATCATATATAAAAATAGAACAGTGTAATTAACCCCTCTGTACTAATTTCCAATCTTGTTTCATCTATATCCCCCCCCCCCTTTTTTTTTTTTTGAATGAGGTGTTTTAAGGAAAAGTCTAGATAGCCTATCACTAAATCTGGAAATATTTCAACATGTGACTCTAACATACTTAAAAAAAAATTCGTAATAGTCAGACGACACAAATGTCCATCAATCGTTGAATGGGTAAACAAATGTGGTATATACATACAACGGAATATTTATAAAATGTAGAAAGTGCTGATGCGTACTACGATGTGGCTGAACCATCAACACATGATGCTAAGTGAAAGAAGCTGGGTAAGAAAAGTCACATATCCTACGATTCTTTTTATGTAAAATATCTAGAATAGATAGGTCTACACAGACAGAATGCAGATTGGTCGTAACCAGGGACTAAGGAAAGAGGAGAGGGGAGAAACTGCTGAATGGAAAAGGTGTTCAATATGGAGCGTTGGAACTGTTTAGGATGTAGATAAAGAGTTTAGTTGTACAACATCTTGAAAAATTTGGTCCTTGTTGTCTTATAGGACAATAATAAGTGGAGAGGTTAATAAGCAGTTACACACTGAAAGGTTGCAATGAGAATAAACATTGTTCTGAGTGAAAATAATTGGGGAAATTCTTTAGATCGTAAGATCAGGGAAGACCTTTCTGAGGCTGTAACATTTAAAATAAGGTCTAGATGTTGAAGAGAGTCTTCAAGCAGAGTCAAGGGTCTTTAAGGAGGAGATTGACATGTTTGAGGAACTGAATGCAGGTGTGGGTAATAGATGTGTCTGTGCAGACTTTCTCTACAAGTGGATTGGGCCTGTATCTGGCTTACAGAGTAGCTTAATAAATGGGACTCGTCATTTTTTAATGAACTGAATAGTCAAGTCACTATCTACACTTCCCTCAAATCATGGTGGGATGAGGATATTTATATAGAAACAAGGACGATCTTGTTTTTATCACTCTTTTATGAAGCCAAGGGGTATAAAAAATGTTAATACTGGATACATACTAGGTGTGTATACTAGGGGTGTGTGTGTGTATTGGATATATATTTAGCACATAACAAGGGTATATATTGGGCATATATGTCTTGCATATAATGGGGATATGTACTAAAATATAGTAATAAGACAATTTCTTCAGAAGAGAAGGATGGGATGCAAAACCAGAACACCAAAAGAACCTGGGAAAGGAGAAGGAAATAGAGGATCGGAGGGAGAGGGATGGGACAGCAAGGGAAGGAAACTGTCTCTTCTAGTGTATGGTGGATAGAAATGGGGTGGGTATCAACTCTGCCCTTCTGAGCTGTGTGCCATAAACACAGCATTTTAGCTCTGGAAGCATCAGCTGTGGAATAGGAACTATAATAATATTCCCACAGGAATTGTGTGGGGTTCCAACAGAGAACGATTGAAACTGGCTCAGCAGGTTGCCTGATACAATGTAAGCCCATAAATGTTTTCTTCCACTATGGATATTACACATCTTTTTGTTCCTCAACTTTCTAGATCTTCTTGAATTCATATTTTGTTCTCATGTTTTTATAACTTGAATTCATATTTTGGCTTTCTTTTGGGGGGGACGGGGCTCTAACAAATGCTCCTATAGAGAAAATTGTTAAAGTTTCTGAATGGCCCAGATTTTCTTTAGCCTCTTACTACATTTTAAAGAAGTGAGAAACTTCTTTGTTACTAGAATATAGGTTACTGACTAGTCAGTACATTCATATTGGTAATTCAAACAGCAAAATAGTAATTGAATTCATTATTCAAAACATGTAGTTATTTCACTGAATTAAAGAGCTTAGATGCTTTTGTGTGTGGAAACTGGCATGCTTAGAAGCATTTAGGTACCAGGTGTAAACAAAGTGTGGTATTAGCTGCTTTTGGAGAGGTGGATTGAATTAGATACAGATAATGCAGGTTTAATATTTCTACCATCTTTAACAGTTACTCATTAGACTCATAGCACATTTTTTATTACATTTTATGGATCTTTTATTTATAGAAACAAGTTTGGAAAGGCAAAATGAGTTGCCCATAAGCAGTAAATTGTAGTAATAGGATCTGAATTTGTTTTGACTCCCAAGCCCAGTATTCTTTCAACACATAGAGATCCAGGTGGATAAAGCATATTCATTTACTTAGCACCTGAGGCTAAGCATAACTTTTCAAGTAACAAATCTAGGAGTCCTTTACAGTAGGGGATATTGAATAAGGTACAACACCCCCCCCCCCAGATTTATAGTCCAAAGATAATATGCTCAAATCTCAGCTTTGCCACTATCTTTGGGGTGTTGGATGAGTCACTTGACCTTGAGATTTACTTCTCTCATCTTTTGTGAAGATAAAATTATAGGGTATAGTGAAGCTACTGATAGACCTAAAATGCTCTATAAATAGAACATCCCATTGATTACAAGATATTGATTTATATTCATAAAATTTTAATTTTTGAGAATTATGGCTTTCTATATATTGCATTTTAAATATTTAAGGGATGCTTTAGTCAACTGTGGGGTAGGTTCAACATTTTCACATAGGACAGCTTTGCCATGAAACACTTTTAAAGTAGGCAGAGGATTCATTTTAAAGAACATTATTTATCCTATTGTTTGTTGAAATCCATACAATCAGAAATGTTAGAATTCTGTCATACCCCATGTATTATTCTTTAAAGATCTTTAAAAACTATTCTTACTCCCCCTCTCTTCTGGACTGTAGAGATTAATAAGTTCCTCAATATGCTAACTACTTTTAAAAATTGATTTTTGTTAGGTCCTGCAATATTTGCGATAAAAGTGTTCTTCCATTCTGCCATTTGGGCACTTCAGTTGCCAGAAACAGTGTACTTCTAAAAGTGCCGATTAGGGAATATCCTACTAATTGCTTTTGATCCGCCTTAAAGAGAGCAATTATCAAAAACTCAAATTTTATCTTTGGGGATATGAACATTCTCATGACCAAACTTGAGTTTTTGGTCCTAAAAACTTATTATAGAGAAAATGATGCTTCAAATCCCAGGAACATGTTCGAAGAATTAGGCCGATATTTTTCTCAGATCTTTTTTCCTTTGAGACACAAAGTTGAGGTCTTTTTTTCCTTCATGAGGGGTTAGGTTTCACACGTGTTTATATTTAGTACCTGTGGGAGTCTAAACTGATGATTAATGGCTGAGAATCCTTTTTAAAAAATGTATGGCTGAAGGCGGAAAATAAAGTGCTGATTGGTTCATTAAGCAATTCAGTCCCAAACCGTAAAAAGTTTTAAGTTTAATCCTGCCTGAAGCCTGACTG
Organism: Ursus arctos; assembly: GCF_023065955.2. Taxonomy (NCBI): domain Eukaryota; kingdom Metazoa; phylum Chordata; class Mammalia; order Carnivora; family Ursidae; genus Ursus; species Ursus arctos. The sequence continues at coordinate 19,665,110 of NW_026623053.1, forward strand.
ATCCTGTCATAAACACTTTTCATAAACCTTCCACTTAAACCTGGTCTTGTGGTTTTATTAATCTAGCAATAATTCAGAATGACACCCCATGTAGCAATATAAATCTATAAGATGACTATCATAAAACTTACACCGTTACAAAACCACGGGTAATTACGTAAAAATGCAGTTTCCTTTAGTTAGGTATGTCTCCCTCAATTGCTGCTCCTGCCTTGGTTGAACAGATGTGTTGACTGTAACACTGTCTCAGTGTGTTGGTACGCCTGAAGGAAAAGGCAGAAATGCAGATAGTCACCGATGATAAAAAGTTCTGGAGTTTGGAGAGCCTGATTTGCAAAACTCAGGGAGCAATTTAGCAAAGCCCTGTATTTGTGAAGCTTACCCTCTCTGGGAAGATTCCTTTTCTGTGTTGCTGTGTGGAATTTTTAGCTCTTAGATTTAATGGCTGTATAGATATTCTGCGGATGTATCGGGGCTCATCTGCTTCAGGCACACTTTCAGAAACTCGAATGAAGTCCCAGCTGTCAGACTTTCTTTTTTCTTTCTTCTGAGGAGAGGGGCTTTTTAGTTCTGAGTCTAGGGGTTAGATGAACTCTCAAACTAGATCATAGCAGACTTAACAGGATTGGAGTAATACGATATTTCTAAGGTTATTTGCAACAGAAGACTGCGTGTTTATTCTATGTGGGGCAGAGAGACATTTCCAAAAAGAAGCTTAGAAGGAGTCCGTAAGAGCTAGAGAGTTTGTTTTCATATGCCTGCTATAGTCGCTCAACAGCAGCAATCTGCTCTCAAATAAAAATAAGCCTCGAAGGAGTGTTCAAATACCCACTATTGAACCCATGGGACATTTATGCTTTTATAAGACAGGTGTTGGAAAATATCTGAAGCCATAGGATTTTTTCCCCCCTGCTTGTGCTTTATGGGTTTAGATTGACTTTACATGAGAAAGATCCACTTTGTGACAGGGGATAAAAAGCAAGCATTACACAGTGTTTTAGCACTGCCACAACTATAATTCAGTAAAATATATATGTAATTATTTGAGGATCTTCTCCTCTGCTAGATTTTAAACTCTCTAGTGCTTAGTATAGCATGGTAGGTTCTCCTAAGATTAAAATTTGGCATTCTTACGTGGAAGTCTAAGACCTCCACAATAACTTCTATGCATTATGTACTTGTCAGATTTGTGTGTCAAAAAACTTGCATTCTTTTAGTCTTCCGAATTTAGCAATATATGGAAAACAGCAATAATGTGAACTTGCCCACAAACAGTTGGCAACTGGCACCAATCCTTTGCTCACCTCCTGATCTCTGAAAAGGCAGATAGAGGGTGTGGGTCGTGGACTAAAGTTATGTGGTGGTGGTGGTCGGGGGGTTGGGGAAACATGGACAGGAGGGTAAAATCCTGTGGGGATACTTCAGGCATTCAGTAATCCCCTTCCTCAAAAGTAGCAAAGAAGAAGTTAGGGTCCTCTGTTCATCTTCTGGTAGTCTCTGGACCCATTCTTTTTGGCTCAGGCTGAAATTCACCCCTTACTCCTTGGCCTCTAAACTACCATATTCTTGGACTCCCTGCTTCTGTCTTTGAAGCCCCTTTGATATTTAAATTGGAACAGAAAATTATCAGAGGTGCCAAACTGCAGCCAGAACAGATGCATTTAGATAAATCCGTCATTTCATTAACTTTGTGATGATGGAGGCCTATATTTTACCCAAGGGTTTTTTGTTTTTGTTGTTTGACTCCATTTGTAGCTGTATGTCAGGATTTTACTGGTGTACAAGTAGCCTCATCTTAGCTATCAACCACTCTCATTGTACACAAATAATGGAAAAAGTTTTAATGAATATCAACCATATAACCTGTTTTCTGTTGAATTATGTGGACTGTTACCATTAGGGAGAAATAGTAAGTCTTAATTGTAGCTCTGCATAGTACAGTATCCCTATTGCTGCACAATCAGATACCAAAGCAAAGAGATATTTGCTAACTTTTTCATCTTTATGTGATAGAATGTACTTTTTGATTTCAACTTCCAGGTAGTGCAAACAATTCTCTTATTTACATTTACTCATCACATTTAAGGCTCTTCAGATCAATATCAAAGTACCAGAGACTCAGGAAACATCAGAGCCAGAATCACAACTGAATTTATTATCCTAATTTTGCTATCCCAATATCTCTATTGGGATACTTTTATTTAAATAAGATAATTATAATACACAATAGCAAACACTCATCATAGTAAACACTTTGCAAGTATTTACCTAACCCATTTAGTTGAATGCAAACTGCTGAATATCTTAAATTAACACTGCCTATTTTCCTTTAATCTTTAAAATAAGACTGCTTAAGTTTGTTTTGTTTGTACAAGGAGTCTACATATCTGTTTATCTACTTTGTCCTTCTCATGTCAAGGGGGTAGAAGAGAGAAAATGGACTCTTCCTTAGAACAAATGGAAATTCTTTAGAGCTTTTGAATGAATGGGGATAAGCAGAAAGAACTTTCATTCAGAAATAGAATAGGATCACTGAACTCTATCTCTGAAGCTAATAATACACTATACTAATTAAATTTAAATTAAAAAAATTGAACTTGTAAAAGTATCAGCAATCACACTATGTACTCGAAATAAATGTTAGTTAAATTAACAACAACAATAAAAGAAATAGAGTAGGAGTTCTATAAGTTCTTCGAGATTCCTCAGGGTGGGGAGGGTTTTCCTCCACAAAGCAATTCTTGAACACCAGCTGTGTATCTGATAGTGTCAGGATTGAGTTGAACTATTTATCAGAAGATAGCATCAGATTCTACAGGCTAAGGGCTCAGTCCTTCCCTCTACCTCCAACCTCAGAAGTTGCAAGCCACAGGTTGTTACCCGTGCTTTTGACCAACTGGCTACAGATTGGATGTTCCAACATCCTCTTCCTCGGATTTGATTAATTTGCTAGAGCTGCTCACAGAACTTGGGGAAGCAGTTAGCTTTACCAGTTTATTAAAGGACATAGTAAGATATGAATCAACAGCCAGAAGAAGGAATATGTGGGGCAAGGTATGGAGAAAGGGTGTGGAGCTTCCATGCCCTTTCTAGGCATACCACTCTCCCAGCACCTCCGTGCGTGTTCACCAACCTAAAAGCTCTCTGAACTCCCTCCTTTTTTTTTTTTTTTTTTTTTTTTTACAGAGGCTTCCTTACACAGTCATGCTTGACTAAGTCCAGCACATCTCCCCTCTCTGGGAGTGGAGCTAGGGCTGAAAGTTCCACCCCTGTAATCACATTGTGGGTCCTCCTGGGCAACCAGTTTCTGCCTTTGAGTGGGGTCCAAAAGTCACCTCAGAAAACTAGCAAAAGACAACTTCATGCTCTTATCACAGGAAATTCCAATGGTTTGGGGAGCTGTGAACCAGGAGCTGTGGACCAAGACCAAATATATATGAAAACTAGATTTTTATCATCTGAAGGACCAAATATATATGAGAATTATATTTTTGTCATCTCAGTGATCAAATATATGTATTATTATTTTTTTAATAGATCACACTATCTAGTTCTTTTTATGTTCTTGTCTTTGGATAAGAATACAAGAGCTTTGCAGTTCTAGAATTTGCCATCTGTCTTCCAAATGGTGTTAAGGTGGGGAAGAGCAGTATTTCTACATACACATACAAGACTACTTGCTGTCAAAATGTTATATAGAAAAACCTATTTAAGAGTCTTAATATATTTTTGTTAAGTCATGAATAGTCATAGAGATCAATTATTGTTGATATCCTAATAGTTCCATACTTCACCCATTTGCTGAGAGCAATAGAAGACTCTGGAAACCTTAACTTTAAAATGCTTTTTAAAATTTATATTTTTTGAATTAACACAATAAACTGAATTGATTTTGATGTACAGTTCTAAGAATTATAACAAATGGACAGAGTCCTTAACTACTACCATCAAGGTATAGAAGACTCTTATTTCCCCAAATTATTTCCTCATGCTGTCCCTAACTCCTGGCAACAAATGATCTATTCTGTCTGTGTAGTTTTACCTTGTCCAGAATGTCCTATAAGTGGAATCATATAGTATAAGGTTTTTTGATTCTGGCTTCCCTTACTTAGTATATTACAGATTTATTTATGCTGTTGTGTCAATTTGTTTCTTTTTATTTTTTCATTTTTCTTCATCAGTTGAAAGATAATAGGGTTGTTTCCAGTTTTGACTGATTATGAAGAAAGTTGCTGTAAACTTCTTGTGTTGTAAATGGGGCAGTAAGTTCCCCTCCTGGGGCCTTTAAGGGTCATTCCAACATGGTCACAGAAATTAAACTCAGGCATATGAACTTCAAGGTCTATACTCTTAGGTCCTAGAAGAGGGAAATGGAGGGTCACAAAGAGCTTCTAGGGAATGGGTTCAACCAAGCAAGTGGAGAGCTGAGAGAGTTGAGGACTTGTGGGCAAATGCCTTTATTGAGCAGTCAGGGTGGAGTTCCCAGCAAAGGTATGAGGGACTTCATTGGTGTGCTTGAATGCCACTAGGTCGTAGCCAGAGGAGGGTAACCCAGGGGACTTGCAGCAGCAAGGACCAGCCTTATCTTCTTGGTATACCTGGGTGGAGTGCTCATAGCCTTCTTGGGGGGATATTGAGGCATCAGGAAAACATGAAGTTCTAAAAATTAATGATACAAGTTTTGATGTCACTATTTCGATTTCTTTTGGGTAAATAAATATCTGGAAGTATGATCACTGTGTCATAAGTTATACATTCTTAACTTTATAGGAAGTTGACAAACTGTTTTCTAAAGTGAATGTACCGCTTAATTTTCACTGGAAATGTTTGAATATTCTAGTTGCTCTGCATTCTCACTAACATTTTGTTGTTTCAGTTTCATCTTTCTAGTAGGTGTGTAGTCCTATCTTGTTTTAATTTGCGTTTAATGACTAATGATGTTGAACTTCTTTCCATGTACTTACTTCCATCGAAGAAGAACTACAGATGGCAAATATCTATTCAAATATTTTGCCCATTTTTTTGGTTTGTTTTCTTATTGAGTTTGGAAGGTTCTTATGTTCTACATCCTTTGTCAAATGTGATTTGCAAATATTTTCTCCCACTTTCATGGCTTATCTTTTCGTTCTCTTGACAGTGTCTTTCACAGAACAGAACTTTTGGTTTTGATGAAGTTAAATTTATCTTTTTTTCTCTTATGAATCATGATTTTAATGTATTTAAAAACACTTTACCTAACCCAAGATCACAAAGAATTTCTGCTCCATTTTTCTGGAAGTTTCATTGTTGTAGGTTTTAAATTTTGATTTATGATGCATTTAGAATTGTTTTGTATATGATATGAGGGGTGGGTTGAAGTTTGTTTTATTTGTTTCTTGCATTTATCGATTTATTCTCTATTTTTTGAAAAGTTTATTTTTTTCCCTATTACCTCTGTGCTTCTGTTAAAATTCAATTTTTCTTATTTGCATGGGTGAATTTCTAGACTATTCATTTACACTGAACTGTGTATCCTTTTGCGAATGACACTATTGATTTATTACAGGTTTACAGTAAGTTTTTAAATTAAACACTTACGTAATAAATATTCTAAGCACTGATTTGGCTATATCCCACAAATTTTAGTATGCCATATTTTCATTTGGTTCAAAATAGTTTTTAATTGAGACTTTCTCTTGGACTCATGTTATTTTAAATTAGTGTGTGTTCTCTAACTTTGTTCCCTTGCAGAGTTGTTTTGGCTATTCTAGTGTTTTTCCCTTTCTATATAAATTTTCGAATTTGCTTGTCAATATCTTAAAAAAAAAAAAGTTTCCTGGGATTTCTGTTGGGATATTATTAAGTGTTGTGTTATTTTGAAGATTTTCATTTTAATTCTGTTATTAGAGAACATACTTTCCTAAGATTTTAATTCTTCAGATTTGTTAAGATTTGTTTTATGGCCTGTGCTTTTTATGATCTATCTTGGTGAATGTTTCTTGTGCCTTTAAAAAGAATGTATATTTGGCTGTTTTTGGTGAATCATTCTATAAAATGTCAATTAGGGTGAAGTTGGTGAATAGCATTGCTAAAATCTCCTATATCCTTGTTGCTTTTTTCTTTTTGCTGTATTCATTATTGAGAGAGGATTGTTGGATTCCTCTACATATACTTGTGAGTTTATTTCTTCTATCATTTCTATCCATTTTTGTATCTTGAAGCTCGTTTTTTAGGTAATACACATTTAAGCTGATTACATCTTTGTCTTATCCTACCATATCTTTGTGAGTGGATTTTTTTCATCAAGTCCCTTTTTATTCTTTTATTTGAACTCTATTTTTATTACTATAATCATTCCAGGTTTTATCTAGTGCTGCATTTTCCCTTCTTTTACTTTTAATCTATTAACATCATATTTGAAGTGAGTTTCTTGTGGAGTGGGTATGTTTTTAATCCAGTCTGACACTGTCTTTTAATCGGTATGTTTAGACCATTTCTGTTTAATGTAATTAGTGATATGGCTTGACTTTAGAAGCATCATTTTAATATTTCTCCCCTCTTTTAGATTTTCCTGTTCTTCCTTTTTCCCCTTAGCATTTTAATATATCTACTTTTGGCTATATTGCTTCATATTTTTAATCAGCTATGCTAGGAAATAAAATACAACTAGCCTTTTAGAGTCTATAGAGAGTTAATACTTAAATAAAACATCGAAGCTTGTAATCACATAGGCCCCTTTATCCTTCTCCCTGTATTAGAATTGTCACACATAAAATGTTTATCACATGCATATACTGAACAACTCCACCAGAAAATGTTCATTTCGTTTTCATCAAAAATGAATCTTTTAAAGAGCTTAAGAATATTGTCCAAATATTGAGCATTTCTGTTACTTTTCATGCATGTATCAAGTTCTAAATTTCTCTGCTAACATTTCATGAACATAGTTACGATGGCTGCTTTTAAAGTATTGGACTGATGATTTCAATATCTAGGTCATCTTGGGATTGTAATTGCTTGTTTGTCTTTTCCAATGAGAGTTGATCAAATTACTGTGTTATGCTTATAAGTTGAGTATCTTTTATTATAATATTTCAAATGTCACATCATGTGTTCTTTTGTCCTCCAGAAGATGTTGATTTCTACCTCCTCACCCCAACCATCTTAAATTTTGAGGTACTCAACCTACAACCTGGGTAAGTTTAGACCATTCATTTTATCTTCCTTTCTGTGGGTGGGATTTCTAATATCCGTTCAGTTTTCAAAGCCTTTACTCTGTTGCTTTGACTAAATTCTGTGTGTGCCACTCAGGGTTTATTTTAATAAGTGAATTATGTTTTGTATGATTCAGCTCTTATAACCTTTGCAGTGAACTGGGTTTGTATTGTGCATATAACACATGCATGCAGGGGTAGCCTAGAACTTGTGCTGGATCATAGAATTAGAGAATTCCCATCTCCATCTCTCTACTTTACAGGAACCCCCCACCCCTGCCCGCCGGGGACACACACACTCTTTGGCTTCTAGGATCCACTTTTCCTTGTTCTTGTCTCTGTGATCAATTTTCTCCTTTTATAAGGATATCGGTCCATATTGGATTAGGGACCACCCTAATGACCTCATTTTAACTTGATCATCTCTGAAAGGACACTATATCCAAATAAGGTCACATTTAAGTACTAGGGGTTAGGACCCCAACATATTTTTTGGAGGGACACAATTCAATCTGTAACAGGTGAAGGGGGCAGTGGGGGTGGAGTGGGGGCGGTGTAGTTCTAGGAAACTACTGTACTGGTGACTTTAAGTTTTGACTATCCTTTTCAGTCTACTTACTAATTTTCAGTGTTTTTAGGGAATTGCCTTTTTGTATTTTGTTCAGATGTTTTTACTATAGTTGGTTTACTTCCAACTGGTAGTTGTAACTTTAAAAAAATAAAGATCTTTTAGTTTTAGGGTTATACAAGTACTTCTTAGGTTCAAGGAGATGTGGCAACCAAAATGAGAACCGCAGTTGAAATGAATGGCAGGCTAAAAGTCTATTTGGAGGAGAATTTGGAGTCCAATATGCAAGATACTAGCTTGGAGTTGAGGGGAAATATATTCCAATCTCTGAGTCATTATGATTTAGAGCAACTCAGCTTCATACTCCAGTTCTCTTTCAGTGGTGCTACTCTTGATTGATTTCTTGGGGTGAGAATTTGGCAGTATGATTAAGACTAGAAAAATAAGTTGCATATTATTTCAGCGGTTGCTGTTTATGGTAAAGGTCCCTTCAATTTATCATATACTCATTTACTGCTTTCTGGTGTTACAAAGGTATGTTAGAAATAGTTCCTGAGATTAAGGAGTCACAGTCTAGGAAGGGAGTGAGAAATGTGGGTAAATAATTGTTGTATTGATATGCTAAGTGTTCTGAGGTAAATACGAAGGCACATAAGGTGGGGATGGGGTGGAATGGCTAGGCGAATAAGCCAAGAATGAAGAAAATGATTTTACTGTGGGGGTGGGGGTAGACATGGGGATTGGAGAAGGGCTGTTTTAGGCAAAAACAAACAGCCTTTAAGTATCAAGGATGCTCTGTTACACATTTCTTGAATATTATCAAACAGCATTATGTATTGGTGCCCTCAGATGTCAGTCTGTTTGGTGGCCAAGATGGAGACGAACGGGAGTTTAAGGAAAAAGCGTATTTCAGACAAAGGACTAAAGTACTTGCTATTTTTGAGATATTCTTTTAAGCACTGATCTGAGAAACATCACACAGGATAGAAATATAGAAAGACCTCAGGAGAATGAACTTTTATCCCCACCGGCACATTTCTATTTCTTTGGTTCATTACATTCAATAATTCAGAATGGTTCATTCACAGTTTGATCTGATCATAATCAGGCAGGGAAGGGGAAGTAATTTGTAAATGCCACCCAAATTTAGGTTGTGCCCTGAAGTCTTTTATTGGAAATCTTATTTTGTTTTGAAGTTAATTGGAGAACAGTTAATTGGACAAGGCAGTAGAGGAAGGATTAATTTAAGTTTCTATGAAAATTGGCACTCGGGACTTATATGAACCATATAGGGCCAAATCTGTATGGTTTGCTCTTGCCAGTTTTTATCTCGCACAGCCATAGTGATACTTATCAGAAAGTGCGCCTGCTAACAGAACTGTCTGGGCTGTTCTTTTCTAACAGGCTCTCTTATACTGTTTGAACAACCACGGTTTCAGATAGCACACACTAAAATTGCACTGAATTGATCATGTCGCAATCATAGTCGAAAACAAAAAGGCTGTTCTGTATAGTATCAGAGCAACTCAGAGCCTCAGAAGGATGGAATAAGTAAATACCGATTTGAGTTGGGGTTCAGAGCCACTGTTACCCCATCTGTAGTCCACATGGCTACTAATCTCTAATTTCTTACTTAAAATGACACTGAAAGCAATTCTTAAGTATAGAACAAATTCCAGAGTCCTAGAATTATGACAAGTACCTAATCAGTGCTTCCATTTTTACCTCCCAGAGCTCCAGAGCATGCCCTGCATAATCAACAATTCAGAACCTCTTACCAAACCCTGCACAAAGTATACCTGCCTTTTCACACATCCCTGACTTTACCTAGTGTCCCTTCTGTTAGAAATGCACTCTCTGACTTTCCCAGCCACCCTGCCTGGAAAATCTTCTATTCATGCTTCATGACTGTTCAAACAAATATCACTTCCTCTCTAGTGCCTTTTTGGCTTTCGTAAGCAGGTTAGTTACTCCCCTCCCCCCTTGTAAACTTACAGCAGTTTAGTCATACTTCTAGCCTAATTAAATTGCCTTTCAGTTTACATAGTTACCTTTCTTTCACGCCTTCTTGGCTGTCAGCTCCTTTGGGAGCTCGTCTTTGTTTACTGTTGTAATAGAAGCTTAGTAAATATTGATAGGCAAATATTTCAACAAAATAATCTTTGAAAAAAATTAATAAACTAATATACTATACTTGGAAGGGAAAATGTACTAAATAGACCTCAGACGTAGTATTACTGTGCTGGATATTTGCCCCATCCAGATCTATTATTTACCTTTTTATATCCTGCGATGTGTCCAAGGAGGCTGAACTTTAATAAATAGAGTTAATGTGGTCCCTTACCCTCTGGCTTTGGTTGAGTTTGGCCCGGAGGACCAAGGATAGGTGATCACAGAGTGAGAAAAGAGTGGATCTGCATATTTATTCCCCTAGCTTCCTTTTTGCTATATCTTATTGGGTTGGCTAGGTCCCTCTACCAAAGGCCACAGCTCCACATGACAGCAGCCTACCCTGGGTTCTAGTTTCTGCTCCTTCCCTCTGTCCCTTTAGGCCTGTGGGTGGTAATGGTCTCATGATATGAGACCCTGGAAAATACAGCCTCTCTTAATTCCTTAGTCTTATCCACACCTTTGTAATTAGTCCCTTTGTTAAACTCCCTCTCCCCAATTGTCCAGTATCGGTGTGCCACTTAGGATAACCTTGAGATCAGATTTTTAAAAGGAGTGTTTCATGGAATAATTTTCCTCAGGTTATTACTGAATATGTGACAAAACATGTGTCTATTTTTATGAGTTTATGAAATATCGAGTTCAGTAAGTTTTATTTAGTATTATAATACATTTCAGAGCCCTAATAATCTAATATTGAGTGTGGAGTATAGCGTTTGGTGTTCCCTAAATATTTTACCACTGTAAAGTATGCTAAGGTTATCTTGTTATTTAGCATTGCCATTAACGCCTCACAAAACTAGGTGTGTTTATGTATGTATGTATGTATGTATGTATGTATTTATTTTGCAAAGTGAAGTTCCAAAAATGCTGCCTTAGCTTACCAAAGATAGATCATTGTGAAATGTCAACTTAAGCTCCTTATTATCATCAGTTTACCTATTTGTTGTAAAGAACATTTATTTTATTCTAGTAAAAATCTAGGACTTTAAATTACTATTTGGATACTGAAGTGGGTATCTGGTTTTGTCTTTAGCTCTAAAGAATGTCCTGAACTACTCTCTACTACATAACTCTAAGTGCCAGAGAAAATGATCACAAGTAAGAATTATAGGGATATAAATATAGTCTCTCATAAGTTATTCCTTTTTGAAAGCAAAATAAATTGAGAACTATAAACTCCTTGTTAGCAGATGTGAACTGAGAGACTCTGCTAATTTGTTTTACTGCCAAGCTCATAACTATATATATCAAGACTGACAATATTTGTAAGGGCATTTATTACTTAGATTTTCTCAGCAGGAATTAAAAATTCACCTTATAGTAAATTACCTCCTCTTGGATTGATAAATGTGTATTATAGAATAAATTATTAAACTTAGCTAGATCATAAATTACAGATTTTGATGAAGATGTCATTGTGTTTGGTAAACTGAGTGGCCATTAAGCCATTTAATTTAGAAACTTTAACATAATGGGAAGTAATAGTAAATCTTATATTTATCCAGCATTACTTAAATGAACTCCTAGTAGATTTGCTTCCAAGTGCAAACTTTTCAATTACTTGATAACTATTTTGAAATTGTAATGCTTGTATTATAGCACTTCTAATTTTTAACATTAGAGTTATAAAAGGAACACTGTTTTTGCAAGTATATTTGTCAGGTATAGTATAGCTAAAAGATGATAGATATGTATGGCAAAGAGAACAATCTTTCTAGAATTATACAGTGTTTCTGATATAGGAATAATATGATAGAAGCAACGATTAAAAACATAATGGAAGAAAACTTTTCTCAGCCAAAAAGTAGTTAAATAAAACAAATAATCTTCCATGTTGGAAATGCTTATTATATCTTATGCAAAATCTAAGTGATTGGTATTCAGTAATATTATAGCAAAATATTGGAGTTACAAGACTATGACAATATCTTTCAACTGTTAAGAAATCTGTACCAAGAAATGAGAATCAGGTTGTCCTCAGGCTTCTTAATAGTAAAGATGGACAGTGGACTTTTATACCCATTCAGGGGCTCAGAGAATAAATTACTTAGTACTTTCCTTAGAAATATTTTTTGAGGGGCACCTGGGTGACTCAGGTGGTTAAGTGTCTGCCTTTGGCTCAGGTCATGATCCCAGGGTCCTGGGATCGAGTCCCACATCAGGCTCTGAGCCTACTTCCCTCTCCCTCTGCCCTTACCCCCGTTTTCTCTCTCTCTCTCTCTCTCTCTCTCTCGAAAGAAAGAAAGAAGAAAGAAAGAAAGAAAAAACAAACTGTACCAAGAAATGAGAATCGCTTTGTCCTCAGGCTTCTTAATAAAGATGGACAATGGAGTTTTATACCCATTCGGGAGTTCAGAAAAAAAAAAAAAATTGGTACTTTCCTTAGAAATATTTTTTGAGAGGTGCCTGGGTGGCTCAGTCAGTTAAACATCTCCCTTAGGATCAGGTCATAATCCCAGTGGCTCAGGTTATGTTCTCATGGTCCTGGGATTGAGTCCCTCATTGGGCTTCCTGCTTAGCAGGGAGTCTGCTTCTCCCTCTCCTTGTGCTTCCTCCCCATTGCTCATGCTCTCTCTGTCTCTCTCTCTCTCAAGTAAATATGTTTTAAAGTTTATTTTTTGACTAAGCTTTTCATTCAAGTGAGAGATGTCTCAAAATTACAAATGAAGATGAGAGAGGTGATCTAAAATTTGTGTCTTAAAGTGCTGTGTTTTGCACATATTTGGTAATAGCTTTGTGGCCTAGATGAGCATTTCAGAAGATAGTTACTGCAGAACTTGGTGAATGACTCCATTACTTTTGAGTTGACTGTCAGTATTGACACACTGTATCACAAGGCTTAGATTGTGTCCTTGGAAATTGCATGCCTAACTCTACAGAAAAAAGGAAAGTCTAAGGAGCTGAAATAGCCTGCTGTGTTCTGGTAAATCAAATTGGCAATAACCTCCAAATTGAGCTAAAATCAGTGCCTCAATTTTATCATGAGATTTATTGGGCATTAGTCTGAATTTGATCTATTAGAACATCTAATCTACTTTGGGTGTTAAACTAAGTGCGCCATCTCCTTTCAGATGCTATGTATTATGAAATAGAATCACTTTCAGACATATGTGGACAGTGTAGCAAAAACGGGATATGGAGTGTATGGTGGTGTGGGTGACCTCCTGAAGGAACATGTTGTCTTGGACAGAAACACGAACTACTAAATCTCTAAAAGAAATAACTTCTCTCCTGAGAAATTCAGGTGTGAGTGAAAGGACTGGTGAGAAGTCTCAAGATGAAAATAAAACAGGCAGCTGTACCAACTAGAAGAAATTAAAGTGCTTAGGTGGAAGCCAACTGAACTTGAAATAGTTTCCGAAGCTGAGATAAAAGACATTATAATAGAGGCTATAATAGGAGGAATGCGGTATGGTTTCACTGCCTTACAAGTACCTCAGGTAGAAGCCATAGACTAATTCATCTTCTCCCCCATGGCTGCCTTTAGAAAATCTCCCTAACCTAATCCTGGGTAAGGCTTGCTCTAATACCCCTATGCATGGTTCAAAGTAAGTGACTGAGAAAATGAATGATGTAAATATGTTATTGGTTATAGCTGGATGAGGCAAATCTAGCAGTTATTACAAAGAGGCAATAGTGTTCACTTTTCAGTAGAGCAGAAAAATCACTTGGGGTGCTGACTGAATTTGTCTATTTTGAGATTTTGATTCAGAAGGTTTAGAGGTATGTTAATTTGTATTTCTAATAAGTACGCTAGTTAATTCTTCTTCAAAATGTTTTAAAAACAGCAGGATGCCATAGTTTCTCTACTTATAAAATTAAAGCAATTACCTTAAATTTTTAAAAAATTAGGATAATTACCTTAAAATGTGGATATGATCCAATTAACCACTTATGTGAATCTCTTAGCACAAAACCTAGGATACTGTAAATAATGTTATAACAAAGTCATATTCAGAATGGTGTAATACTTATGCTATAATTCTTAAAGTTTTCTAGACCTGTATATATAGCACAATTATGTAAATGTATTTATTGAAAATAGACTAGAAAAATAATTACAGTTGACCCTTGAACACAGGTCTGAACTGCGCAGGTCCACCTACACATGCCTCCCGCCCCTCCCCCTCAAAAAAAAAGAGCTTTATTGTTTTCATTTGGGAAAAGGCTCCACGGGCAGTTAAAAAATCTGCCTAGCAGCTGTAGGAAAACTTAGGTGGAGAAGCCCTGACACCAGGGGGAGCCAGAGGGAGCCCCGCAATGGCTGCTGGCCTCTGGAGGCTCCTGGTTGTGCTTGAGGATCTCCTTTAGAAGAGATATTTGTTCAGCCTGACCTCTGGGTGTCAGCCAGCCTGGGAAGGTTAGTCAGGTGGTTGCCTTCTTTTTGACAAGTTTTACCTCCTCATCTAGGAAGTTGTTATCCAGGAAGTTAGAGATGGGGGTCTTTACAGGCAGAACCCAGGGTATGCAATCAAAAAGGACCTGGTTCAGGTTTTTCTCCAGGGCCATGGTGGCTTCCACGATGTCCAGGGCTTTGCCCCATTCATCTTGGGATAGCTTCTGTAAGTCCTGGAGGGGGAGCATGGACACAGTCTTGTTTGCTTCTTAGAGATGCCTGGTACCCTCACCTTCTCCTTGGCCAGCTCCTGGAAGAAGTGGCCTGTGTCCTCAAGAGCCACATCATTGCAGTTGAAATAGGAGCCAGAGAGGTAGGTGTAGGAGGCCTGGAGATGCCTTGTGACCAGGTGGTTGGTGGCCTCCACCTAGGTGGAATAATTCTAACCAATTTGGGAGCTCATGGTTGATTGGCAATAAGGAACTAAGGTGAAAAAGTTGTGCTGGCTGGTCCCAGAGGCAGAGGATGGCTGGAAGATGGTTCCCAGGGTTGTGACTAGAAAAAAGGGTGGAGGGTAGCTGGAGGAATGTGTATCCCTGGGTCTGTTGCATCCACACACAGTTGAAGGAAGAGACAGATCTGGGGGACTGCCAGGTACAGTACCTACACTTGGATTTTTTTTTTTTTTTTAACAATACAGTTAATGTATTTTGTCTTATAATTTTCTTCACATTGTTTCTCTAGCTTGCTTTATTGTGAAAATACAGTATATAATAAAACAATATAACATACAAAATAATCGACAATTATCAGTAAGGCTTCTTTCTGGTCAACAGTAAGGCTAGTAGTATTTAAGTTTTTGGGGAATCAAAATTTATGTGCTTATTTTTGACTGCACAGGGATAGGCACCCCTAAACCCCGGATTGTTCAAGGGTCAACTGTAGTAATGTTAGTAGTTGTGATTAGCCTTTAAAAAATTTTTTAATTCCAGTATAGTTAACATACAGTGTTATATTAGTTTCAGGTGTACAATATGGTGATTCAACAATTCTATACATCATTACTCAGTGCTCATCATGATAAGTGTACTCTTAATCCCCTCACCTATTTCACCCATCCCCCCACCAACCTCCCCTATGATACTTTATTTTAAACAAGTACTCTCAATTGAAGTTATTTTTTAGATTTTATTTGAGAGGGGGGTGTGGAGGGGAAGAAGAGGGAGAAGCAGACTACTGAGCAGGGAGCCCATCGTGGGATTCCATCCCAGGACCCTGAGATCATGACCTGAGCCAAAGGCAGACGCTCAGCCATTTGAGCCACCCAGGTGCCCCTAAGGTTATTTTTTAACAAGAACATTTTTTTTTTTTATTTTGAAGTATATTTCAGAATACATGGTTCTAAAAGATAAATATAAAACATTCCATCCAAGAAGAATAGAATACACATTTTCTTCAAGTATACACAGAAGAAGTTCCTCTGGTTAAATCACATGAACACATAAAGAGACATAACAAATATTACACATTTAGGAAGACTAAAATCCTACCAAGTAAAATTTCCAGGCACAATGTACAAAACTAAAGATAAACAATAAAACAAAGCTGGAAAATCTACAATGTAAATATTAAGTATTTAATATGTAAATATTAAACAGGCTACTCCACAAGCAATTGCTCAAATCAGAAATCAAACGGCAAATCAAAATGTCTCAAAACAAAAGAAAAAACAATATTCCAAAACCTATGGGATGCAGCAAAAGCAGATGTTAGAGTGAATTTTGTGATATAAATGCTTGTATTCAGTTGTTTATTTGAACGTTTTTCCTTAACATTACAGCAAAAGAAGAAACTTAGCTGAAATTTAGTAGAGGAAGGAAATAACCGAAAAATCAGAAATCGAGACCAGAATAAACAAGAACATAACATTGGAAGTAATTACCTGTTTTTCCAAAAATGAAGTTGGCAATGTTTTAACTACATTAAGAAAAAAAAAGATTCAAAAGCAAAATGAGAAATGGGAGAGAAAACAATACAACAGATAAGCCAGAAATCCATAGTGCGATAAGATTACTATAAACAATTGTATACTAACAAATCAGATAATTTAGGAGGAAAAAAAAAAAAATAATCCCTAACACGTTACCAATGGATCTTGAATCCAAGAAGTAGGAAATCTTCTTAGACCAATAATAAGAATGAAAGTTGAATTAGGAATCAAAAATTTCCCAGTACAGGAAAGCCCAAGACCACATGGTTTCATTGGTGAATTCTACCATTTAAAAAAAGAAATGACCGTCTTTATCAAAATCTTACAAATAATGGAATAGAGGGAACACATTCAAAATTACTCCATGAGGCCAGTCCTTGTACAGTTTTTATACTGCTCTGCCTCCCAGAGATGCTCTCTGAGAGGAGTGAATTATCTCTCACTCACTGTGTGCCCCAGGTGTCCTTTGATTGCTGTTTCCACACTGTCTGCCCCAGGGTTGTTTACCTGTCTTCTCTCCAGCAGCAGGGCACTGCCCTTAGGCTCTATCCCAGCCAAGCCCACTGACCTTTAAAACACCAGGCTTTAAGCCCTGCTAGTTGCAAGAATTCATGAAATTCATCCTCTTGTTTTCCAAGCAAACTGGCTTTGGGGAAACATCCTCCTTGTGCATTCCCAGGTGCTTTTGTCTCTGTTGCTCTGTCTCTTTTTGTCTCTTTGTCTCTCTCTCCCCCTCTCCCCCTCCTCCATGACCATGGTTACCTCTCCTCTGCAGTACCCATGATCAGTTTCTCCCCTAAACTATGTCTCCACAATTCCTACCTTCCTTGATGTGGCCTCTTCTCTCCCTTTAGTTGTGGAGTTTGTAATGCTGGTCTTCGGGTCTATTTCTAGGGTATTTAAGGATGATTTGATAGTTATCTATCTTGTGTTTGTTGGAGGAGACAAGCCTAGGGTCCTATTCTGCCACCATCTTGTTATTCCTTCATTAGCCTTTTTGATCTTTCTTTCGCTCCCACCTTTTCTCTGTATTGTGAATATAGAACATCATTTTTTAACTTTCATAACAAAATTTAAACTTAAAAAAATAAAGGTAGGCATTAACTATATTCTTCATAGTATATATTCTTCATATATAGGTCCCTATCTATCATCTTCATGATCTTAAGTAATTGTGAATAAAGTTGATTACTGTATTTCGAACTTAAAGAATATTTCTGGGTCTTGCAAACTTATGTTTTATTTTTAAGCATTCTGTAGGCTATAAAATGAGGAGAACGAGAATTCACAGTAGTGAACACTTCGAACACAATGAAATCTGAATTAAAAAAAAAAAAATTCCCCCTTGGAGAAGGAAATGGAAAGACCTCCACCTTTCAAAAAAGATTAACCATGAGAAGCTGCATAAAGGGGGCCCATTCCTCATGGGAAAAAAATGTGTGCTATATTGTTTGTATCATTTGTATCTCTTGCTACCATGAGAGATGCAGGTACTTTGAAGGGAGTGGGTGGTAAATTATCCAAGACTTTGAAAGTAATAAAAGGAATCATGGTCTGGAAAAAAAAAAAAAAAGATGTTCTAGACATGATTCACAGATTTATTGTAGTCATTTTGGAAGCATTGAAACAGACCAAATGTGTGGAGAAATTATTTCTGATTGCATACTGAAATTT
This sequence comes from Ursus arctos, assembly GCF_023065955.2. Lineage (NCBI taxonomy): Eukaryota > Metazoa > Chordata > Mammalia > Carnivora > Ursidae > Ursus > Ursus arctos. Next base: position 19,683,043 of record NW_026623053.1, read on the forward strand.
TAAAGGCACTCAGATGGCTAAGGTTTGTGTTCCATGTAGAAACTGACTTTGAATGCTAGGTTTGGGAATTGGTTAGGAAAATGAAGAGATTCACATTTTGAGCAAGCTTGAGTGGCAGAAAGGCAGGAGAGACTTATAAACTGAAGGGGAAAATCTAAGATTAAAGTGAGCATTGGCCTGGGTAGCACAGTGAAATAGAGATGGAATGGAAAAAGATCTGTCTGAGAATACAAAGGGCTCACAAAACATTCATTACAATTTAGATAAAGCCTAAGTGGTTATTTTCTAAAACTAAATCTCATGGCCAGGTGTAGAGCCTTGAAGCCAAGAGGCAGGCATAGGTATTTAATGGGGGAAAAAAATCACTAAAGACCTTAGTTCTGTTTTCTATTCTGATTTGTTCACTGAGAACCTTGGAAATCACATAGTCTGACTAATGTGGTCAGTGGTAGTTTATCTATAAATCTTAGAGTTATTCAGTATGGATATACATAAGGCTTTATGTTGGTTTCATGTCAATTCATGTCCTGCTTGTTCCAGAGACCAAAGGTTGCCTTCTAAATTTGATGGCAGCAGTGATGGTAGGCTATTACAAACAAACGAGTGCACTGCAGTTCCAAATCTTTACCTTTTCCCAATAGAACCCTAGAAAAGGAGAGTTCAAATGGAAGTTAGAAGTTATCATCCCATTCACTGAAGAAGTGTCTCCGTACCATTTCCAAAAGATGGTCAATCTGACTTCTGCTTGAATTAAGATATATTATGTCTATGTTATCAACTCTTTTACCATTTTAGTAATTCTGTCAAAAATGAAAGCAAGGTTAATTGGGCATGAATTAGTCTTAGAGAATTTAATAGACTTCTAGAATTTTTTAGGGATACTAATATACTTAATAGATCATAATTTTTAAAATCTGCTTTTTCTATTAAATACTAAGCTTCTTCATAGCTCTTGATTCTGTGATTTAGCAGTGACTAAGCAATGGCAACTCTGACGACAAATCCTTTCTATCTCCAGTTGCAACTCTAGGTGTGCCCTACTCTGATCCCTCTGTTAAATTGCTGCCAGAATAGTTTTTCTTAAAACTCTTCCTAGATGTCTCCTGCTAACTTTCATTCAGTGATTCCTCATTGGCTTCAAAATAAAAATCAGCTCCTTGCCATGGCATGTAATGATATCCCATAATCTGGATATTTCTGTGTCTGGCTATTTTAGTTATCTATTGCTTTAAGAATGTTACAATAACAACCCCAAAATCCAGTGACTTAAAACAACAACTATGTATTCTCTACTAGTCTGCAGGTCAGTGGGGGTGTTTTGCTGATCTTGCACAGGCTTAGTTTACCTCACCTAGATCTCATGCATCTGTGATTTAGCTGGCAGGTGCTCAGTGGGTGGCTCTTGGCTGGTGTGATGGACTGGATCAGGCCATGAGTTGGCTTTTCCAGAAGGCTAGGCAGAGCTTGTTTTTTGACTGTTGAGCGAAATTCCAGAAGAGGGAGTAGAAATTCACAGGCCTTTTGAGGCCTAGGGTTGGTCCCGGCTGCTACTTCTGTTGGCTTACATTGGCCAAGGTAAGTCGTGAAGGTAGCCCAGATACAAGAGGTAGAGAAATAGACTTTCAATGGAAGGAACAACATGAACATAGCAAAGTGTGCAGATGTTGGGAAGGACAAAAACTGGAGTTTTTGCCTCTAGTTCACTACACTTACCTACCTCTCCATCTTCAATACTTGCTAAGCCCCAACTTAATCGTTATGCCCAACAGTAGTGACCTTCACATCGTTCTCTAAAAATGGTATGTCATTGCTTCCTTTGATTGTCACACCCAATTTTCCCTTTGCCTGGAATTAACTTCTGAACTTGACTGACTTCTATACTTCAACAAAAATAATAACGATGATAAAGTATTAAGTACCCCCTATATATCGGGCATCATTCTAAGTTCTTTACATATAGTAACTCGTTCAATTCCCATTTTGAGATAAGTCCTATTTTTTGAATTTTACAGATAAGAAAACTGAGGTACAGCAAGGTTCTGTAACTTATCCAAAGACCCAACTAGTTTGTATGGTGAAGTCCGAATTTGAACCCAGAATATCTGAGTTCAGCCACCACTATCCGCCACTGCCAGCAGCTGATGCTGATGGTGAGTGCCCTCTTCTTATGGAAGCCTCCCTTCTCCCTCCTGATAAGCATAGGTGTTACTTCTGTTTTACATATATTCCTTTGTGAGTCCTAGCTCAGTTCTAGTGATGACAATCAGTAGTCAGTTTTATTACTCTAAATGACTGCCATAATTAGGCCACATAAATACAGATTTCATTCAGTGGTAACTGTCTCGTTTCCTTGCTTATGTTTCATAACTCTATTGGCCTGTGATTGTTTTCTTGGGAAATACACTGTTCCCAATTTTCACTGAAATCTATCGTATAAGAAAACAACTTATCTGGAAAGTATAACCCTCTTTTATGTTAATAAAGAGAAATATATCCCAACAAATCAGATCTTTCTTTTGTCAGGCTAGTGTGATATTTATTGGCAGTGTGGTTCCTCAGTCCCAAGACCACTTTAATCTGAAACTAATGAGATGAATGAGCTGATCAGAAATATAGCATGTGGGGCGCCTGGGTGGCACAACGGTTAAGCGTCTGCCTTCGGCTCAGGGCGTGATCCCGGCGTTACGGGATCGAGCCCCACATCAGGCTCCTCCGCTAGGAGCCTGCTTCTTACTCTCCCTCTCTCGCTGGCTGTCTCTATCTCTGTCGAATAAATAAATAAAATCTTTAAAAAAAAAAGAAATATAGCACTTGCTCAGGGGGCAATTAGAGTATAGTTGCCTGATTCAGGTGCAGCTCTGTAGAATGGTTGAGAATTGGTGTCCATAAATCTATGGCAGAAAAGTGATATAATCAATGGGCAGATGGCTAGTTCTCAAGCTTTTGATGCCCACTGGACAGTCACTTCTGGAATCCTTTTAGCACTCAGTTAGGAATATCTATCAATTTCAACTATAAGACAAGCTATTCTCTTGAACAAAATGTTCTACCTTAGAAATGATATGTAATATTCAGTGGCATGGTAGCAGGTCAAGCTCTAAAACAATTGATACCAACCAAAATACATAAATAAAACTGCTCCACTCTTAATCATTAGTAGCACTTTAGTCATGTCACTTTGACCATCCTTTACCAATGACAACATTTCCGTATAGCACAAATTGGTCTATAATGAGCCACAGAGAACACTCCATCACCGCATCTGAAGCACTTTAGCAAATATTTAACATTTTTACATGAAATGAATTATTTAAATGGACAATTTTTTCTCAATAAATAGGCAGAAATTTTTAGGGTAATTCTATTTTTTTTAATGCTTCCAGTAAGAGTTCAGGATAATCTTATAAATCTTATAAACAGGAAAACCACAGTAGGTGAACCATCCTCAAGGTATCTTTACTAATCTTTCTTCTTAAGCTTTAACAAAGATGTAAATAATTTATTTTTTCTTAACAAAAGGACAGAAAAGGTTAAGATGAAAATGTTCACAAAAAGATCCAGATCTCCACTTTATTTCTGCCACAGAGTAGAGCATTACAAAACTCCCACACCCGCACAAATTGTCTGTATCCCAGCCACCTTTTCCACTGTTGAACAGTCACTGAATAATTGGGAATGTCTGGACTTGCTCTTTCAGTGTAGACTTGCCCTCAAATTGATTTTTAAATTGCTTTAAAAGATCTGGTGGTATTTTGAAGGTGTCAAGATTTGGATTAAAATGAGGTATAAGTTGTCTTCAAATTCTTTGTCCAACAGAACCAATGAATAGGGTAATAAACAAATGGGGTGCAGCAAGAATTTTGAGTTCATTAGCCATGTTCATGAATTGCTAAAAGACTGTACATTTCCACAGAGCAACTGGCTGCTGCAAGAAGTAAGAGAACACTGAGAACCAAGACCTTTTCCCAGCCTTATACTCTCAGGAAACATGTAGATAACCCAGTTGAAATGATGATTAATTTATTATGTGAATCAAATGCACTCAACAGGATTCTTCCATTTTGCAGTATTTTTGATACCTCCAAATATCAAACTTCTAAGAAGATCCCATTTTCAGAAGATATTTTCCCCCTGAGAGAGGTACACAGAAATGAAATGGTTAATTATTTGGGTTGTCTACTACACCTGTTCAGTTATAGAAGAATGCATCTTCAGACTGTTGCGTTTAATGATATTTTTATCAATCTAAGATTAACCTATTGATGGTAACAAAGGCCATTTTTGAATTTACCTTCTGGTCTGTTGACTTACTGTTTGTAGTCCTTTGTTACCATCTCTGTCTGAGAGTGGGACGGACCAGGAATATAATGTGGTGGGCCATTTCTCTGATTATTAGTAGCCCTGCTGTGTCTGGATGAAAATCCATTCCACTGTTGCCAACTGTGTATTAAATGCTTAATCTTCACCAGGCATCATGCTAGGTGATATATATCAGTTCTGTATAGTCCTTAAAAAGATTACTGCAAAATAGGTACTGGTATACTTTTTTTTTTTCCCCTAGAAAAACAACTGAATGTTATGAAGTATATATAATATTCTCTATGCTCATATCTAGTAAGTAGCAAATCCAAGTCCGATTAATTTTAAAGTTCTTACTTTTCCCAGTATGGCACATAGTGTCTTTGAGTGTAATTAGACTTGACTGTACCACGGAATTGACTATACCCTCGAATTTAGTCATTGGAATTAAATTGGACTGTGAAGGAGGGCAAAAGGCAAAGATCCTTTGGAATCAAATGACTGGATTAAATCTCAGAACCTTATTTGACCTCACTGAACCTCAATTTTCTAGCGGAAATATAATAACTTTACAGGGCTGTTGAAGTAATTAGAGGTAAAAATTTATAGCACTCAATAGATTTGGTTTGATATGACAGAGAAATTTGGAAATGTTGAATAGTTCAAAAGTTTCTTGGGGGTTTTCTTTGCTTCTGTTTTTCTTCCCATAAATTGTTTAACCATATATATATATATATGTTGAGCTCCTATATACTGGTACTTTTCTAAGTATGGGGAACATATGGATGAATAAGAAACCTTGAAGTTTTTGCTCCACAGGGTGTGAGTGCCCTGAGGAAACTTGGTCTTTTGGAGGCTTAAGTTGCAAATATTTATAATGTAATATAGAAAATACATGGGTTTTATGTAAACCTAGAGAGTATGCATATAACCCAGTGTGGTCAAGGAAAGCTTACTAGATTAAGTTATGCTTGAGCTGAATCTTGAAGAACTAACATTCCTAGAAGTGAGCCAAATGAGAGGGATACTGGGCAGAAGGAAAAATCAGAGCAAAGACATGGAGGTGCAAAACATTTAATGTTTCTGGATCATGAAGACTGGAGACCATGCTGGAGAGAAGGCAGAAGTCCTATGCTTACAGGGACCATATATAATATCTATATCTATATCTATATCTATATCTATATCTATATCTATCTATCTATCTATCTATCTATCTCCTGGTTAGAGTGTGCATGAATATTTTTTATCTTGGAAATGGGGAGCTATAGGAGGATTACATTTTTTAAGTATATAGGTTTATCTGGCAGACCTATGTGTTGGGTGGATTTGATGGGATAAAATGAGTAAAGGAGTTAGAATTTGTTGCAGTAGTGCAGGCAGTAGAAGATGGGAATTTGAGCTGGACAATTGGAGTGGGTGGTGGAGAAGAGAAGATGGATTTGGGAAATGCTTAAAAAGCAAATTTAATGAATTTAGGAGGTAGGAGAGGAAATAATGATTACTAGTTCTTAATTTGGGCTAATTGGAGGATGGCAAGAGCATGAGCTAAGAGAAAACAAGGAGTGTGAAGGCAAGGGAGATGCATCATTCCTATGTCCGTTTAAGAGAACCTGTTACTGGGTATACAGTGACTGATAGCTCCAAACACAACACCTTTGGATTGGCTGCAGCAAGGGATGCCTAAGCCTTGTCACTACGGTAATGTTGGAGCTGGGCCATTCCTGCCTGGTGTGGGACTCTTCCACCAGTAATTTTTGCTCAAGGAATTGCCGTTTGTCTGGCTAAGACGCTGAGCACTGCACTGCAGTATGAGGCTTTTTCTGTTCAATCCTTTCTCCACCCCTTCCTTTCACATGTCAGACCTACACTGGTTTAAAGGGTCTCCCTGCCTACTGTAGACCTAGCCCTTCTTCACAGGTGTCTCCAGCAAAGCTCTTCCATCTCTAATCCCTATGTGGCATCTGCTTCTTGGAGGACCCAAACTAACATTAAGGAACATTTGGACATGGGCAGGGTGAGAGTGATGAAGAGATCAGTTACAGAAATATCAAGTTTGATATGACTGAGAGAAATGACTGATATGGCTGGAGATGTTGGATAACTGGTGGATAAACAAATTAGAAAACATAGGTCAGGCTTGACATCCAGATTTTGGGAGTCTTCAGCATGTGGCATGTAACCACAACTGGAATCATGTGAAAGGGTAGAAATGTTTATATTCATGCAACTTCAGATGCATTAGAGCATTCGCAGATCAGCCTGTGACCTTCACTTCCCATCTCTCTGCCCTTGATCCTATTTGTGCCCCTTCCTTCTGGCTGGATGTTCTACCTTGTGCCAATCAGCTCCTATGAGTACTTAGCACATTTAAGGCTCTTCACTGTCAGGATTAGTACCCATTCCTATATTGGTTGTGCCTTATATCTCCATCTTTTCCAGAAGAGTGATGAGTCTTAGTAGTCCTCTTGAGGTCACTGCTCAAGGGTTCAAGTTCCAGGCCATTTGAGATCTGATGCTCTTACCCTTATAGACAGTTGGAGGCCCAATTCACTGCCCTAGGGCAGCACATTTCTACTATAAGTTTTCTGAATTTTTTCCTACTTCTTGATTTTATTCTGTATGTTTTCAGAATTTCTAGCTTTGTTTTCACCTGACGTAAGAATTTCTATTTTTTTCCCCCACTTTTTGTAATTACTCTAGCTTTATAATCAGTCTTTTCTGTCAGGGAAATTCCTCTACCTTTGGAGTGCTGAGCTCTAGTCTGAAGTTCCAGCTTCTCTGTATTCTTACCTGGGGAGGCTCTGATAGTTTTTCTTTCAGCTAGGTGACACTGCTTTGTGGTTTTCCATGTTTTCAGAAGGCTCTGGCATTCCAAAGAGTGTCATCTCATCCAAGCAGTAATAAATGTGAAGAGAATCCTGTAGTCCTGTTTGTGGTGGAAGGATAGGCATTCAGCAAGAAACATGTCTGGATCCACTTGTCTTTTGAACTGGCCTCATGTTTTTGGCATATTTTACAGCATGACTGAAATGTTGAGAAGGATGGCCCAGTGGTAGGGCCGAGTAGAAATGTGCAGTGTCCTTCTGTATGAACTTGTGCCACTTCCTTTGAAAAGATCACCTTGAAAAAAGTAGATTCTGGCACGGAATATATAAACTAAAGATAACATTCCCACAATACTCTTGACATGGTGGGGTGAGGGATGGGCATTGCGGAAGAATTACTTAGCCTCTCATGAGATGTTACCATGTATTTCTGGTGCCCAGGGTCAGAAGTAAACCATCTCCCAGTTCCAGAGGCCTGTTTCTCACCAGTCTCCAGGTGAACTGATGTACCTGGCAACAGACTTGGTCGTATACGTCTGGCCCCAATCTCCATTTCATTTGAGGCCAGTGGAATCTCTTCTACATAACTCTTATGTCAAAGTCACCATGTGCAATTGCCCCCAAATTAAGCGCATCCAAACTTGCAAAATTTTATGCACGCTCCCTCATATCCGTATAATTTTCATGGAAAATGGATGGACTTTTTTTTCTCACAAAGATTTCTGGCAGTATTTGAAATACAAAGGAAGCACCCATACCACAATATTTCTGAGAAGGTTAGTTAATAGAACTACATCTATGTCAAGAATTAATTGGGTAATAGGAAGCCAGTGAAAGATTTGAGCAAAAGGTAAGATTAGAGTGAGCGGGATGAAGTGGGGAAAAAAGTAGAAGACCAAAACTGGGATGAGTGAGGATCAGCTGAAGTAGTTTGAAAAAACTGAAGCTTTATACAGTGTGATAAAGACAATCTGGAAACCAGTTTCAGGAGAACAACTGACATTAGGTAGTCAGGAATAGTGTGACACAGGCTGCCTCAGGCACAATACAGCTTCACAAACAACATATTTTTGTAAATGTTGGCGAAAATATACGACTATGAATTTTTAATGTATCTATATACATAAGTAATGGTCATAATAAATAGTGTCATTTTTGGAGCTGATAAATACTGATTAGTAGTCGCTCTAGGCCGAAATCTATCACAATTTGGGGAGAATTTTACCTGTGCTGAGAGTTAGATTTTAAGCCTAATTATTTATTTAACTGATGGTTACTGCTCTTGGGTCTCTGTTAGTACATTAAAATACTTTGTCCATATGAGAAATCACTCTTGTATTTAGTTTCCATTTGACTGCTTCCCTCCCTTTTCCTGCTTCCTCTGAAGATAATGGCTAGGTTTTTAAATATCCCACTGATGAAATAGTATTAATCAATGGACATAGTTAAATAGAACTTCAGGTTAGGAAAAGAAATGTTAGCATATGCATAATCTAATAATTCGCTCATTATGGATGGCCATTAGTCAGATAATCAACTTTATATACTCTAAGTATATAATTATTTTTAAATTATCTAAATGTTCATTGACTTTCAGAATTTTTTTCTGTGAGAATGAGGCTCTCTGACTCATGATTAAACCAATCCAGGTTGAAAGAAGGTGATTTAATTATCTCTTTGTCCCAAATCACCTTTCAGTAAATTAAGCTAATAGAAAATAACTTAAAGAATTGGAAGGAATGTGAATTTAGTCAGGAGAGGCAAAAAGATTAAACACACCTGCTCTGGTGGTCCTTTTCAATATTTTCTGTAATTGTAATAGCTCTGGTATAAGCAACTTTTGAAGCTGTGAACCCCTGAGAAAGTATGGAAAGTGGGACAATATTGGAGTTTTGTGAAATATAGTTGTGATCTTGGGCTTAAACCTTTGAGTATTGGTTTCTCCATAAACAAAATGAGTATCAGCCTAGGGTTGAGTAGGTATCTCTCCTACAACCCTGAGAATCGAAGGTATTAAGATGGAGGGATTCTTGCAGATAAGTAGATTTAGTCATTGAAAAAGGTATACAGGAAAATCATTCCTCCATCATCTTCTTCCCCAGGGAAAATAAGAACATTTTTGTTTGAAATTATCTTTCATATATCCAGTTCTGGAGTCATAGTTGGAAAACAAGCTCTTTGGACATAGAAAATGAAGCTGAACTTCCAAGGGGTAACATGGTGGTTTTACTTGACCTTTGGCTTTGCTGAAATAAGACTTTATTGATAAGGCTTTGTTCTTGTACTTCATGCCTGCAAGTCAGGTATTTCTCACATAATGAACAATTTTATCTTGTTAAGCTCTATAGCCAGGTGTCTTTGTTTTTGCACAGACAACTGGACTATATCCAGAATAAATCTAGATATTACTACTGTCTATCAATACAAAGTCATTGAAAACTTAGAAAAGGGATTCTGATTAACATTCCCTAAAATTATATGAAACACTGTGGTATGTATGTATTCATATGTGTTTGTTTCTCTTTGTTTTTAGAGGGAATGTCCATAGCCTTTCTGATATTTAAATGGAGTTTGTCATCATCCCAGCTGTTTAGAATTGCTGCTGTAGAATACAAGAAATACAATTGACCCTTGAACAATGCAGGGGGATGTGGTGCTGACCCCCTGCACAGCTGATAATCTGTGTATAGTTTTGGACTCCCCCAAAACTTAATAGCCAACTGTTGATTGGAAATCTTACCAATAACAGTTGATTAATATGTATTCTGTATGTTATATGTATTAAGTACTGTATTCTTATAATAAAGTAAGCTAGAGAAAAGAAAATGTTGAGAAAACTGTAAGAGAAAATACATTTATAGTGCTCTTCTGTATTTATGAAAACCACATTATGAGTGGACACACATAGTTCAAACCCATGTTGTTCAAGGGTCAACTGTAGTAAGATCAAGAATGAGAACAGTGAAAATTGTTTCTTTAATCAGTAGTATTGATAAATTCCGATGTTTAAGTCACGTTTTATTTTATTCTAAATTTGTTTCCATTCACATGTGTAACATTTAATGGCATGTTATAATTTTGTTACATAATTTTCCAAAACAAATAGTGATATTCAAGTGTGCTGTGTAAAGGATATCAATTTTATACATTCAAGTTGAATAAATAGCATTGTGTTGAAATCATCTGGGGAAAAAAACCAGGAAATTACAGAATTGAACACTACCTTTCTCCTGTAAATAAAGAACATAAATCATTTAAACAGACTGATCCTAAAAAACACGGAAATTCTGTGAGTAAAATATCGACTTACAGTTTTTAATTATACAGAATTAGATACTTTTTTGGGTAAAAGTTTTGGAATATTGTCTTCTTATAACGATGGTTAAAAGTATGGTCTTTGAATCATTCAATCTAATGTCAAATTCCAGCTTCAATACTTACTGACAGTGTAGCCCTTAGCCAAATAACATATTCTCTTTCAACAATAAACAAGGCAGTGCACACAAGGTCTTTGTTTAGTTCCTGGTAAATGAAAAGGCCTTATAAGAAGTAGTAGTAGCCGTAGTAGCCCTTCCTGGGGGGAGACAGACTTAATGTGTCTAGTGAGAGGGTTGTGAGGGAGGTTAGGAAGAAGCTGAAGGGGGTTAGCCAGACAGAGGAATGGTTTAGGCTTTATTTAGTTCAGCAAATTAGCAGACACTATCCCAAGAATAATTGCTGTTTAAAGGTAGTTATATTAAAGTTGGTGTCCACATTTGATATCTTTATAAGTCTGAATAAAGGATGTAGGATGAAATACTGAAATAACAGAAATCGTGGCAGTTGATATTTGATTTTAAGATAAAGACAGATTATTCACAGCTATGAAAAGATCCCAGAGATGGCAGAGAACCTCTTAGAAAAAAGACTGTGTAATACGCCACGTATGAAACCCTGGAGATAATACAATTGAGAATCCACATAGGCACAAATTTTGTGAGACCTTTCAAAATTGTCAGTGTTGAGCAATGATTGCTATATTGACTGTACTGTGTCTAAAATGACTGTTATTTTACATGTGGGAAAATTTCACCTGTAAAATCTTTATGCTTGTGCACCAGGGAGTAGTTGTTTATGTGCTCTATTTTGTTACGTTTAGTTGTACATGTTTGAAAAAAAAGTAGCCTTATTTTAAAGGTAACTATAATTCAATAATACCTCAAAAGATGGTATCTTTTTCTTTTCCCTATTTTTGTGTCCAAATATAGAGAGACCCTGATTAAATGTTTGGGTCTGTCTAGTCTAGCTCCCGGAGAGCTAATATTAATTACAGCAAATGTGTATTTACTGTTTTTATGTGTAGGCACTAAAAGTGCTGTCTGTATTATCTTGTATGATACTCACTGATAGTCCTATAAGATAGGAACTACCATTATCTCTATACCACAAATGAGAAAGTTGAGCCTTAAAGAGTAATTGTTTTGCTTAAGCTCGCATAGTGAGTGAGTGGGAAATCCAGAATTCAAACCCCTTGTGATTCCACAACTCCTATGCTACATGGTACTAATCAGCATCTCAGGAGGAAAGGTGAGGTGAACCATTGAATGTGATACCCGTTACCAGTTTAAAAAAAATAAAAAATCACTTGCACCTATGCGCCCTGGAGCCACTTGTAGGACAATTTTGCCCAAAGTTAGAATACTGTCACATCCTTGTGTTCATAATATACCACGTGCTTTATCTCAAAACTCTTGAATATAAGCCCATCAATTTACCTCCACACACAGAAATAGGATTCATTCTTTGTTAGAGCCAGGCAGTCCTCTAGGTACCTGAGATTCATTTATCCCTGAGCATAACACACAAAACAAAGAAACTTTAATTTCTTAGAGTAATTTG